>NC_073692.1:269015135-269615135 GCF_029784155.1 Uranotaenia lowii
TATATATATATATATATATATATATATATATATATATATATATATATATATATATATATATATATATATATATATATATATATATATATATATATATATATATATATACAAACATATATAGCCCAACTCATCTTTATATATTAGAGATTACACCGTGTTCCGGCTTTTTCAGGCCAACCATAAATTAATAGTCATAAGTTTATCCGTTTTTGAGTTCTCAAAGAAATGCTAAGAAATATTTGTATATTTTTGGAAAATTTCGCAAAGATTTGCTTGCATTGATTGGCGAATAGATAGCAGAATCTTAATTTTTTTTGCAATTATTTTTATGTGTTTGTTCGGAATAAATTACACCTTAATAATTCAAAGAAAATTCGTATTTTGAAATGAAGTTGAAATCTGGTTTCAAAACACAACATTTTTCAAGATTTTTTAACTTCAACTAGAAATTGGAAAAAATCTCCACATAACTTCACTCTAATTTTATGTAGGATAAATCCCTACATTTCTGGACTACAACATATAGCAAATTTGGCTGCCTTTTTATTGCCATTTTTGTAGAATAATTTTAAAACGTAGTACCAATTTTTTCTTCAAATTTGACTTCCAACCTCCCGGTTCACGAGCTTAATTGATATTTGATGAGATCTTCAGGTTCAGCTTTCTCAGAAATCCATTCATAATCCATCCTTATCATATTTTAAAGCACTATCAATATGAATGTCTGTGAAATTTTTTTATTATTTTTTTTATAACTCCTAAAACATGATTGAATTATTTCAAATCGATATCGAATTTTGAATACGGCGAATGCGCCAGCATCACTGTTTCGAGAAAAACGCGTTAGAAGTTTGACGGCTCCATAAGTTCCCAGCAAAAAGGGTGATACGGTCAAAATTTTGTCAAGGGAAAACGCGTGTAAATCGGTGAATTCGTTTATTTAAAAAATCAAATTAAAGCTGTTCCCGTCTCATGTCCAATCATTATTCCTTAGACGCGGTACTCTATCGTTTTGACATTGCTGGCAGCAATTTGTGTAGTTGCGGCCAAGGTTACCATGACATCGAGCATATTGTCTGGTCGTGTGAGGTCCATCTTGTCGCCAGAACGAATTTATTAGACTCCCTTCGAGCCCGAGGAAAACCACCTAACGTTCCAGTGAGAGACGTGCTAGCTGTGCTAGACTTGGACTACATGTTCGAAATTTACCTTTTTCTAAAAGCTATCGATCTCCGTCTATAATTCTTTTTATGTTCATATTTCCCTTTCTATCATCTTTTTCTTTAAACTCAAAGTGTTAAGCTAAGCAAACAATTGTAAAAACAAAAACGAGTTTGGCTCCTTAAAACCTGAAGGTATGAGCCGTTTCAAATAAAGAATTATAAAAAAAAAAATCAAATTAAATTTCTTTTTCAAGTTTAATTAGTATAAAATTCAGGAGGGCTTGTGATATAGCTCAGTTGGCAAGTCTGTTGTCTCCTGAGCCGATGTCTGCGAGTTCGAGCCCAAGAGTAAACATCGAACACAGTTGTACCGGATAAGTTTTTCAATAACGATCCGCCAACTGTAACGTTGATAAAGTCGCGAATGCCATAAAGATGGTAAAACGACTATAATCGAAACAAAAAAAAAATAAAATTCAGGAAAAATATTCAGTTAGGCTTCCGCTTTTCCAAATCCGAATTGTCGGGCCTTACACTTAACCCCTGCCATCAGATTTTGTACAGCCACCTTGTCCACCTTCTTCGCCGCAGAAAGCCAGTTTGCCTTGAACTGCCGCTCGTCCTTAGCAGTTTTTTTGGTCTTCTTTAGGTTCCGCTTGACAATAGCCCAGTATTTCTCAATTGGACGGAGCTCTGGCGTGTTGTGAGGATTTTTGTCCTTGGGAACCACCTGCACGTTGTTGGCGGCGTACCACTTCATGGCCTTTTTACCGTAATGGCAAGATGCCAAATCCAGCCAAAACAGTACAAAACAACCGTGTTTCTTCAGGAAAGGCAGCAGAAGTTTATTCAAACACTCTTTCATGTGAATTTATTGGTTGACAGTCCCGTTGCTGCTTTTCAAGCCACAGGTACAGATGGCTTGCCAAACCAGATATTTCTTCGCGAACTTTGACAGTTTCATGTGCTTGAAAATATCTGCTACCTTTCCCCTTCCTTTTGCCGTATAAAACTTCTGTCCCGGAAGCTGCTTGTAGTCGGCTTTGACGTAGGTTTCGTCATCCATTACCACGCAGTCAAACTTCGTCAGCATCGTCGTGTACAGCCTTCGGGATCGCGCTTTGGCCGTCGTATTTTGTTTATCATCGCGATTTGGAGTCACTACCTTCTTGTAAGTCGATAGTCCGTTTCGTTTTTTGGCTCGATGCACGGTTGTAGACGATACACCCAGCTTATTTGCGGCATCTCGGAGAGAGAGGTCAGGATTTCGCTTGAAACTACCGGCAACTCTCTTTGTCGTCTCAGCGGCTTCCGGTTTTCGATTTCTCCCCGATCCATTTAAATAGGGGTTGTTCTGGTTTTTTAAATGCAAAATTGAAAGAAATACGTCAAGTTGATATTGACCAAATTTTGAGCGTATCACCCTTATTTTGTTTTCTTTATTTCTCGAAAATGAAATAGTCTTCGATTAATGTTGTTGTACACTCAAAATGTAGGTCTTTGTTGTAGTTTTGTTTTCTTTATTTCTCGAAAATGAAATAGTCTTAGGTTAATGTTGTTGTACTCTCAAAATGTAGGTCTCCGAACGTATTTTAACACCCAGCTGGAAGTCAAATTTGAAGAAAAAATTGGTACTACGTTTTAAAATTATTCTACAAAAATGGCAATAAAAAGGCAGCCAAATTTGCTATATGTTGTAGTCCAGAAATGTAGGGATTTATCCTACATAAAATTAGAGTGAAGTTATGTGGAGATTTTTTCCAATTTCTAGTTGAAGTTAAAAAATCTTGAAAATGTTGTGTTTTGAAACCAGATTTCAACTTCATTTCAAAATACGAATTTTCTTTGAATTATTAAGGTGTAATTTATTCCGAACAAACACATAAAAATAATTGCAAAAAAAATTAAGATTCTGCTATCTATTCGCCAATCAATGCAAGCAAATCTTTGCGAAATTTTCCAAAAATATACAAATATTTCTTAGCATTTCTTTGAGAACTCAAAAACGGATAAACTTATGACTATTAATTTATGGTTGGCCTGAAAAAGCCGGAACACGGTGTAATCTCTAATATATAAAGATGAGTTGGGCTATATATGTTTGTATATATATATATATATATATATATATATATATATATATATATATATATATATATATATATATATATATATATATATATATATATATATATATATATATATATATATATATATATATAGATATATATATATATATATATATATATATATATATATATATATATATATATATATATATATATATATATATATATATATATATATATATATATATATATATATATATATATATATATATATATATATATATATATATATATATATATATATATATATATATATATATATATATATATATATATATATATATATATATATATATATATATATATATATATATATATATATATATATATATATATATATATATATATATATATATATATATATATATATATATATATATATATATATATATATATATATATATAATATATATATATATATATATATATATATATATATATATATATACATATATATATATATATATATATATATATATATATATATATATATATATGCACCTTATACAAATCCACACTGCTTAACCGATCAGCTCGAAATTTGGTACAGTGATGTAGTTGTACATGAGGAAGGTCGAGGTAATAGTTTTGGACCCCTCCCGCCTGAAAAAAGGGACCCTCCCGTACAACTTTCGTTTTTTTTCCATGAACCAAAAGTCATGGCACCCATTTTGTCAACCAATTTTCGTTTCCTTTGGCGGGGTTATTCTCACCATCACCATGGGCCGGGTATTAGAAGCAACCATCCAGAGTTCACGTGTACTGGATAGCAAATCAAAGCTTGCTTAGCAATTAAAATACAAAAGGAGAATTTTTGGCGGGTGTTTTTTTTTTCTTCTACTGTTCAAAGCACGTGGAACCGGTACGAGATATTTGGATTGGACATTTTGGATTGAAAAATGCAACTGGCCTGTTAGGAATATATTGACTAGAATTGTAATGGTTTTAGAGTGCTCTTTATCGCCGCTGCTTTGAGGGTCCACAAAAATATACAGTGAACAGTAAATTGACTTTTTCAGCTGAATAACTATTTGACATAAGTGCTGAAAAACTAATGATTCAATTTTCAGAATTTCCAGCATTTAAGAGCCAATCATATTCATATTTTTGGAATTTCTAAAAGAGAAAAAAAATAGATTAAGAGTTATAAGTCCAAGGCTGCTAATTTCAACGCTTCGATAGCCTTCGAGGAATTTGAACGGGGGATTAAAAAGTTGATTAGACAATTAATTATGAGGTTTTGAGTTTTATACCATTCAACTTCAAAAGCCAATGTAGTCGATTCTACCATCCAATTTTGAGAAAACTTATTGTAAAAATGTTTTGTACTGCGAATTCAAACAAATGATATCTTAGAATTTTAACAGTGAATACTCTTCAAAAAAATTAATCGGATGTTTGTGCCCAAGAATAGAAAAATTGAAACAGAACTCAAATAAAACATTTTTTCATAACATTGAAATGATCATGATGGTTCAGAGATGATTTGTTTTCGATAAATTTAAAAAAATAATAAGTGTTACTTTCAACATTTAATAAAACAGTGTGAATTTGAAAAGCTAAAAATACACACAATTAATTGAAAACATACAAAGTGAGTTTCCAACAAGATTTAACAAAGTTCGGTGGTCGGAAATTTCTAAGTAAATAAAACTTAAATTAACCATTGTACAGGGAGATCATCCATTTTGAAAAGTGGGATAATCTCTAACAGAGATTTTCATTAGGAAGATAAGAAAGATAATGAAATAATCTTTTCAAGGTGAAACATACATATATGTATTTAAAGATAAAAAATATGGTTTTAAAAATGCTTTTCGCGTCATGATAAATTGGCATTCAAGGGAAATTATTTTGTATTTCTATTAATTGAAACCTTATAACTATAAAATTTTGAAAACGACAAACACAATGAATAATCTCAATTAAAATTAAAAAAAAAACGAACAAAGCTAATATGGTCAAACTTGGCCCAAATTTCTTATAGAGATGAATATAAAGCTTCCCAAATTTCGAAAACTCAAACCATTCATTTTGATATATATTTTATGTGGACCCGAGCAAGGCCGGGTAAAATCAGCTAGTACCGTCAAACGGGGCAACATGCAAAAGCAGGGTTAGATGCAACATTTGTATACCACAACACTCATTCATTTTTTATTTCAATATACTGTAATAAAGTTATCATTAAATGATAACAAATTGATGATGACATAATTTTTAACATCATGAACGAGTTTTTTAAAGTTTTTAATTCTCTAAAAAAATTTAAAAAATCGAGCAATATATGTACAATTTTTTACATTTTTCGATGCCGTTAAAAACTTTACCTCTTATGACGGATTGGCTTTATGATATCACCTACAAACTTTATATTGCTTTCATTATCCAATACCAACACTGTTGGTGTATAAATATTTTTCGGACAATCACCAATTTTTTTTAAATAAATATTTTAATAATTCATTTAGCTGACTGGGGCAAAATGCAACAAAATGCAAATCAGAACTAAATCTCATAAATCGGTTTCCATATGCTGGGATATGATTGTTTTGCATTATGCGTTTGTTAACATTAAATTTTCAACCATCCTAAGATTTATTTAAATGATTTAGGATAATAGAATATTTTGTAGTATTTTTTACCCCTAAATGTATGCAGCAGATTAACACTTTTTTCTTAAAAACACTTTTGACGGAAAAAATGTAAAATTTAATTCGAACAAAACCAAAAATTACTGCAATTGGTATTATGTGCGTTATGAATTCACGAATATATCAGAAACTATAAAATTTCAAACGTTTTCATTGGATTTTCCATTAATTACAGAGTTTGTTGCAACTTACCCCTTTTTCTTAGTAGGGTGAAAATCGCATGTTTTTGTAAATTTAAAAATAACTGGTAAAATCAATAATTTTTCTGACTACGTCAGTTTGGTGTCCCATCAACCTTAAAACTTTTGATGTACAAGGGGTATGATTATCTGTAAGCATTAAGATTTTAGAAGCCATTGAAGTTGAAAAGTGTTGCATGTTGCCCCAGTTGACGGTATTATATAATATTTGAATAAGAGATTAGCTTGTTTACGTAAGAAATCCCGTAGAATTATTTTTTAAATTATTTTGCGTGTGCATCTCTAACTTGGATAGATAATTTTGAGCGCTTCAAAAACCGACTTTTCTGCTAGAGCGGAACAGCGGATGGATTTTTCAGTTCAAAACTTTTATTTGAACTCAATACTAAGTAAATATAAATAATGCATTTTTAAATTTTTACCTATTCAAACAAATAATCGTATAGAATAAACAAAGTTTTTTATCATTGAAATTCCGAAATTTCATCTCAAACTCACTATTTTTGAAAGATATAAACGATCTAAGCATACATTTCAAATTTACTTCATGCTCACTTGGAATTCACTTGATTAGTCACTTGAGTGAATTTCACTTGTTGGTCACTTAAAATTCACATGAACTCTCCAATGGCCAAAATTTCCTCTAGAGGACACTTATATTTTATGGGAAAATTATTTTCAGTGTAGAGACCACTTCGAAAACCACTGATTTAAACTATAGAATGAGAATCAAAAAAACTTTTCCAATAAAATGTTCACCTTTGAGAAATTCAAAAGATTCATACATCCTTCGAGTGCGTTTCTTCACAAGCAAAACCTTTTTTTCTGCAATATTTTTGCAAATACCAAAGGGGTAGATACATAGGTGAAGGATGCAGTAGCAGAGTTAGTGCGTACATATTTTTCTCGTCTCTCGGAAAGCAAGAGCAAGAATGCAGCTTTGTGATTCTAATTCGGCTCGCCTTACTTGCGATTTTCAGGGCCACTCGCAGCTCATTTCCATTGCTTGGCGAGCGTCGAAAAAGCCCCGGTGAACGAATTTCCCTCACCCAAATGCATAGGAAATGTCGTTCGAAGAGATGTCAGCCCAGAGCCTAGAATCTAAAACACAAATCTCCGTGTCAGTTTAGCGTATTTGCGCATCGATGATCGAACGGACATGCTGATTATCTAAGCATAAACTTTGGCCTGAGAGGTGTCGGCGAAGTCGAGTGGTTTGAGCATTCGTCTGACATTTGCTTGAAACGGTCAGGAAACATTATCTCTTACTTCTAAGAGTGATAAACTGAACGTTGAGACATGCAAAGTCCCCCTAAGGAGGGTAATTTCGGGCAAGTTTATTTCGATACCTTGTCACAACACCCAGCATCGGTGTGAAAAACATCAGATTCGTGAGATATTTGAATTGGAAAATTACTGTGTGCATTGAATTTGAAATTGATGAAAACGAACGAATCACAACCCCTTGTGCTTACTTGTCGCACTAAGCAGCTTTGTAAGAATCAACAGCAAGAGGGCGACATTTTGCGCCATTTGTACCAAAATTCGCGAACTTTCGACCCCCAAATGCGTTGACAAGTGAATGGAATGAAATTTAAATACCTTATTGAGAATTTCGGCAACATTTTGTCTGGCCACTTCTCGGAATTGTTGTCGAGGCGATACCTGGGGAGAGGTAAGAAATAAAAAAAATGAGACACAAATAAACAAATTACAAAAGGAAATGAATATTGTACACAAGCCAACCGAGTTGACCCAAAGAATGGGGAGTAGAAAAACAGACACAAAATGTAGGTCAATACGAATAATACGTAGTGTTATTTTTACGACCGAGGATTTATACTTGATATACATATGCTAACACGCAAACTCAGTCACACACATACGATGGATTGGGTTTTTGATAAATAATTTATTGTTGTTGTGCATACGGTAAGCAAAACAATTTGTCTGTTGCGAACGGGAACAAATGCGAAGGAATGGTGGATAAGACTTTATTACTTAAACAATTTGTTTCAGATAAGAATGCATCATTATCGTTTTTTTTTTATTGAAGAGCTGTCATGTAAAATTTGATTCTTTCACCTATCTTTTAAAGGGTGAACTTACAAAATTCCAAACTTGATGCATTTCTGGCCATGGTGGCCATGGCATGATCGGCAACTACGGTTACGGGTCATCAGGAAAGTCAAGTTTTCGTTTTTGATGATTTTGCCAGCAGACATTACAGTAAAAACGCTCTTAAGTGGCTCAATAGTAATCAAGTTTTGTCAATTTCGAAACAGCTGTATTCACTAAATTGCCCTCAGTTTCTTTAAAAAGAAAATTATTTGACCGAAAAGTAGCAGAAATTCAAGGAAGAGGATGCAGCCACCTAAAACACAGATTAGAACACTGATCAGTATCATGACTGAAAAAAGTGTGCGCCGGCCGAATGCAGTTACCAAGAATAAATTAAAAATATGTCTTACGAAAAACGTTAAATAATTTTTTTTAAATTGTATCATGAGTTATTATAAGATTACCTTTATTTCCATCATATAAAGTATTTCGATCAAACGAATGGTAATAACTTAAAACTAAAAACTATCCTTAAATTAAACTAATTGTAAAGAGAGCTAATCTCTGCGGTGGAAGACTGGATCGATTTTCCTCTGAAGTTGGAAATGATTTTGTTTACCATCTCTTCGGTCGATTCAATTTCTGCAATCCGATGAAGATCTTCGGTGCTGTGTCAAGGTGGAAGCCGCCAAATCATTTTCAGAACCTTGTTCTGAATCCTCTGGATGGCTTTCTTCCTCGTCGCGCAGCAGCTAGACCAAATCGGAACTGCGTACATTATCGCTGGTTGGAACACCTGTTTGTAGATAAGCATCTTATTTCGCAAACACAACTTGGATTTCCTAAGAGATTTAGTGTATTTATTACATTTAGATTGAATATCTTCAATATGATTTTCAAAAGTAAGATTCCGATCAAGTGTGAGCCCCAAGTACTTCACGTGATCAGACTATTCTAATGAAAAGTTATGGAATGATTTTCATTAGGTTTGAAAAAATTTGCTCTTGGCTTATGGGGAAATAAAAAAAGTTGAGTTTTGGAAGCGTTAGGAGAAATTTTCCACATTTTTAAGTAATTTAAAAAGGAATTTAAATTTTGTTGCAATCTACTGCGTACCACCCGTAAATTTCGACCTTTGGCTGAAAGCAAAGTATCATCAGCAAATAATCTTCTACCTTTTCCTTCTGATACATCAGAAAGATCAGAAGTAAAAATATTGTATAAAATTGGCCCAAGTATACTGCCATGAGGAACACCAGCTCTAATGGGTATCCTTGCAGATCATGAATTTCGATAGCTTACATGCAAAGTTCGGCTAGTCAAATAATTTTGAATAATTTTGGTGAGATATACAGGAAAATCAAATCGAGCTAATTTAGCTACTAAACCTTTGTGCCAAACACTGTCAAATGCTTTTTCAATATCTAGAAGAGCAACACCAGTTGAATAACCTTCAGATTTGCTAGCGTTAATCATATTAGTTACACTCAAAAGTTGATGTGTAGTAGAATATCCATGACGAAAACCAAATTGTTCAACACGGAAAATAGAATTCTGATTAATGTAAATCATCATTCTATTCAAAATAACTCTCTCGAATAGTTTACTTAAAGAAGGGAGCAAACTAATTGGTCGATAACTTGAAGGCTCTGAAGCACTTTTTCCAGGTTTTAAAATTGGAATTACTTTGGCATTTTTCCATTTATTGGGAAAATAAGCCAAGTGAAAACATTCATTGAAGATTTTAACTAAAAAATTCAAAGTGCTTTCAGGCAACTTTTTAATAAGAATATAGAAAATCCCATCTTCTCTCGGAGCTTTCATATTTTTAAAATTTTTGAATGTTAATTTAATTTCATCAATATTTGTCTCACAAAAACTTTCAAACACATTTTGTTTAGAAAGAATATCATCAAATTCAAGGGAAATTTGAGTATCAATTGGACTGACCACGTTTAAATTAAAATCATGAGCAGACTCAAACTGTTGGGCTATTTTTTGAGCTTTTTCTGCGTTAGTTAAAAGAAGTTTATCTCCATCTTTCAAAGTAGGAATTGGCTTCTGGGGCTTTTTCAGAATTTTAGTAAATTTCCAAAATGGCTTTGAGTAGGGTTTTATGTCCTTATATGCTTTTGCAAAATTTTCATTACGAATAAAATTAAAACGATGTTTGATCCCTTTTGAAGGTCGCAATAAATAAATTTCAAATAAGGATCCCTAGTACGTTGATATTGGCGTCGACGAATGTTTTTCAGTCGTATCAAAAACTGAAGATCATCATCGATCAAAGGTTGATTAAATTTATGTTTAACATTAGGTAATGAAGCGGCTTTAGCATTGACTTTTGAAGTTGTCAAATTTTCTACAGCCAAATCAATATCTTCTATTGAATTCAGTGGAACGTTTACATCTAAATTACTTTCAATAAAATTCCTATATCATTCCCAGTCAACTTTTTGAAAGTTAAAAGTTGATTTTTAAGGGTTTTCAATGGGACTTTGGGATAAAGAAAAAGTTACTGGAAGGTGGTCTGAATCGAGGTCCGCATGAGTAACTAATTGACTACAATGCTCGCCTAAATCCGTTAGAACCAAATCAATTGTGGAGGGATTTCTAATTGAAGAAAAACAAGTATGTCCATTAGGATATTCAACAGTATAATAACCTGCAGAGCAGTCATTAAATAAAATATTCCCATTAGAATTTGATGAAATATTATTCCAAGATCGGTGTTTTGCATTAAAGTCACCAAAAATAAAAATAAATTAGATTTATTTCTGGAGAGTATTTGTAAATCTCCTATCAAAAAATTTTTCTGTTCACTTTTACATTAAAAAGCCAAATATGCGGCAATAATTATAATTTTCTCTATAGACGTTTTTAATTCAATTCCAATTGTTTCTAAGACTATTGTATTGAAAGAAGGAAGAAGTCTTAATTTGAGACGACTATTTATGACAATAGCTACACCCCCACTTTGTCGATCAAGTCGATCATTTCGCAAAATTTTAAAGATAGCATTGTGTTGTTGTCCGGCTTTAAAAAAGTTTCAGTGATGGCAGCAATATGTATGTTTTGGGTTTTCAAAAATAAAAGGAACTCATCTTGGTTAGCGAGCAAAAATCTAGCGTTCCAATTCATTATATTTAAACACCAATTTGGATTCATGAAGAAATCGCAACGTCATAATAATGTTGTTAACATAATTAAAAGAAGTTAGGAGAGCTTCAAACATTGAATTTGCTTTCAACATAAGTTGCATCATTTCCATTAAATTTTGATGCAAAAATTTTAATTTTTCCTCAGTAATCTCACCCAAATCAACAAAATTGTTAGGATCAGAAAATGAAGGAGAAGATAGGGTATTTGAGTTTTGGGGATTTTCCCAAGCCTTCGCATGTACATTGAGACTTGATTTTTTCCCATTTTTATTAGTTATACCCGAAGGCAACCCATTTTCAACCACCTCTGAGAACGTTAAACAACGAGCCTATATCGCTGAATCAGCTCAGGTAACACCAAAATCACTTCGAGCATTACCACCAAGACGTGATTCCAAGGCTGACCGCGAACAGGCAGATTATTTGTCGGCCTGACGTGTGAAGAAGAAAAAGAGGAAGGAGGAGAAGAAATTGTTCTGACAACTTTGGGATTATTCCTTGAAGCACTAATTTTTGCCCTAACAGGACAGTCTATGGAATTGGAGGAATGATTACCTGCACAATTCGCACACTTGAAGAATTCTATTTGTGGTTTTTCACTAGAGTGTTCATTTCCCGGCCATTTTAGTGTTCCCGGGAATCGGGAAATCTGAAGATCCTTTTCCCGGGAATTCCCGGGATCCCGGGAAAAATTGAAAATGAAAATTTCAACATGAATATCTTAAACCTCTATTGCGTATGAATCCTTATCAATATGGTATTGTTAAATTTAAGGTAGGTATTTCAAATTTTAATGCGTTCAAATTTTAATGCGTCAAAAATTCAATAAGCAAACCAAACACCTAAAAACAAAGTACTTTAACCGAAAAACTGGTCTGATTTCAAAAATTTTAAATAATTGAGAAAGATTTTTCACTATCGATAGAAGTTAGTTAGCTACACTGTTATTCATCAAACACCGTAAATTTTCAGATAACTATACATTTGTTTAACAATATGTCATTTCTTTGCTGATGATTTTGCTACTGTAAACAGTATCCGAAACGGAAGTTCTAAATGATGAGTGTTGCAAAATAGAACATTTAGATTCTTTTCGTAGCCTTTCATTATTGATTTTATAGATTCATTGGCGTTTTTCACTATTACACTAAGTTTTCGATAGGAAAAACAAGTTTTTATCAAATTCCTTGTGTTAACCAGATTCAAGAAAAAAAATATAAGACTAAGCCATCAAGGTTACTGATCACACTGACATGACACTTAGAACACAAATTCAACCATTTTCAGGCGTTTTTTGTCAAATTTTGTAGTGTTGCAAAACCGACGGAAAAATGAACCTATTTGGACCGATTTTATCGTAGAAATTGCCTATTTTTTCGAAAGTTGGATAACATTTCTCAAATCGACCGATGCGCACTCTGGAATCGATATTATCGATCGTACTGTTGGAAAAATTATCCAACAAACGAAATCGAGTGTCCAGTCAGTATGGTCAGTGGTAGAACTGTCATTTTCCTTGCTCAATGAGACCCGTTTTTTCAATTTAGATCATGTAAATTTGTAGTAATTTAGAACATTTTATTGGCTTTTCTAATTCCCGGGAATTCTCGACCGGGAAATCCCGGGTAAGACACTCTAGTTTTTCACCACCAAAAAGGCATTTAGATTTTTCATGATCGAATGAGACGCATTGCGTAATATTTCAGAGAAAATTGGTAGAAGATTTTCGAAAAGATTCGTATTTGACTCGACAATAAAACATAAGACGAGCCTTTTCAAGAATTTGCAAATTATTAATCTGATACTTTTTAAAATGGATCAAATAAAGCTCAGGAGCAGAACCAACACTACTGGTATTATCTGTGTTGGTTCTTTTCCTCATTTGGATTACTTGAATCGGAGAAAAAACTAAAAAAGAATTTAATTCGATTGTGATTTCATCCGGTGCACAGCAAAAAATAATGTAACGATGGCGGATGTAATTTGAGGAGATGTTAGAAGTTCTATGTATTATTTGTTATATTCGTTGTTATATTACATCAAACCGATGTACACACTGCGAACATGTCGTTTAGTGTAATATCACAACCTGTTCTGTAGTATTACATCAAGTAGCCAATGTTTATCTAAATTGACGTTTTGAAATTTCTCGCATTAAAAAGTTTGGGACCGGTTGTAAACTTTGGGGATGTGTGTTTTGCCGGTAAGTGCTATCAATGTTAACAAAAAGTCTAAGCAAATCATCGCACTAAGTTTTTTTTCAATTCTTTTTCGTTTTAAGGTCCATTTACTTCGAGACGTCTGAATGAAAAAGTATCAACGGATTTCAAAACAACCGGAAGGTTAGTATGTTGTTCTAAAATGTGTAAGCCCTCAATTGTTTATTCAATTTTTTTTTTTAGAAAGTCTTGTGAACATGCAGTGGTCATTTAAAGGACAAATCTGGAGGGTATGGAACCTCAACAATAAGTGGATCTGGATTGGATCTTATGCATTAAACATTCCATTGTGAAATCGAGGATCGAAAATTCGTGAAATCTGTGATCGGAAAGCTGTTTTCAGAATGCAAATAATACTTCACACCAACTTGATTCCAATATTTCCAGCGAAACGGGCAGGATTTGTTAGTGAAATCATTTTTCCACTGAAGGGAGTAAGCAGTCTTCTCGACTAATAAATAAAAAAAATCACGCTTTAATTAAACCATTCGCTTTTTTATTGTGATTGGAATTTCTCATCATATTCAATATTTGAAATCTGAGTCGTAAGGTGGACCTATGCCCCCTGTTACGAATACAATCGGAAGTTATTATTGAATTGTCAGGAAGATTATGAAATATTGAAACTAATGACGGCTTGTCATATCATTAGAAGCAGAAGCTCTACAATTTGCGTGCTTGAATTCGTCTACTGTGATACAAAAACAAAATGTAACATTTTTACATCAAATGTATGTAGCTGGGTACATCAACAGAATGTAATATTAGATGCCTTTTGAAACTCAAACTATGTGCATGATTTTGATGTAATATCACCAATTTTTTTTGCTGTGTGTCTGATCGCCGGTGAGACCACGAAGCGCAACTTTAAAAGGACGATCACTTTTAGTGTCGTATGTAAAAATTTGGTGTTTTTTATTATTCATATTATTTAAAAAATTTTGAAAATCATTGAAAGATTCTGCCAATATACAAGCAGTTCCTTTTCGACCGATCTGAAAAGAAATCTTCACATCCTTGACGGAAGTGACGATTTCTTTTCGAAAGGCATTGAAGTCAGGAATCGTGACCGTAATAGGTGGAACCTTTTTATTTTGAAGAGTATAAGAAGAAGAAGGTTTCTTATTACTCTAACCAGAATTCAATATGAATATTTCCTCATCACCGATGTTATGAAGGACATCGAATGAATTGGAATTTTCAACTTTTTTGGCCAATGGACCTGATTTAGTTTCGGCAATCTATTTTCTTGCGGCTTTCACGCCGGCAGATGACTTCCCCATGCTGTGGAAAGAAAAGAGAAAAATATGAATAAAAGAAAATGAAAATAAAAACAAACATTATAAACAAGAAAACAAGAAAATTGATAAATGCATCTAGAATATTATTTAAAAAATGACTAAGAACATAAAAAAATTGAAAAATAATTATGTTAATGATAATAATAACAGTGAAAAGTGAAAAATACTTTTCCATTTTGGTAACGGGATCTGTACATGTTTGATTGTTAACAAAACAAAATTTCATAAAACGGATATGAATCATATATTAGTGAATTATATATGGAAGAGTGGGGAATCATGGGCCACTTTTTTTCGTTGTTCCATAACTTTTTTATTATAAAAGATAAAATGAAAATAAAAAATGGTATGGTTTTTTGAATTTTCAAGGTATCACAAGGTATTTTTTTAAATTTTTTAATAAGTTATTTTCCCCCAATTCTGACTGAATTTAAAAAAACAATATTTTTTGGATTTTCAGAAATGGTGGGGAATCGTGGGCCACTTAATCTCAATTGACCAAATAACATGCAAAGTTTATGAGTTGACCCAAAACTGTGATTTCCTAATTCATTTCGTTATTTTAAAGCAATTTCAGATGATGAAATAAAAAAGAGAGCTGTGTCGATCGAATTGATTCCAAAACCTGGGTCGCGAACGTTTTGGCAAAATTTCTTATATAGGATAGACAAAATATTTTTCATAACTCTTCATTTGGCATAAGAAAACTTTAATTCCTTTTCCATGTGAAAGATCATGACAAAACTAAGATCATAAGCGTATGAGCATATTTTTGTTATGAACTTTAGGTTCCCTTTTGATGGAATTATTGGGTGTTTTTTTAATTATGTAAGAGAATTTTTCTAACTTTTTAAAGCTTGATAAATAAAAGAAGCATATGATGCGTATTTAAGTCAACAACATATAGAAATATATGCTCACGTAAAGCGACAACGATGACAGTTAGATTGAGATTTTCATCTCAACACACATTTGAAATATTAAAAGTGGCCCACGATACCCCACTATCCCCTACCATTGCAAGCCTTAACATTTGTATTTTACGCCAGTATAATTTTTGTAGGGGTTTTCTGAGGATTCTTATGGTTTATTGTCGTGCAAAGAAAAATCGAAGTTAGCTGTCAGTTTTTTTAAATATTTGGAAATACTTTTTACTTTTAAACCTCAAACTTTTAACAGTTTTTCTACGCCATGTAGATACGTTAAAATTGAGCTAAAAAAATCATTCAACAAAAAGTTATTTCTACATTTTGATATCTAGTTCAATATAAATAAAAAATTTTTTTTTGAGACTTCGAGTTATTCAATGGAATAAAGTTAGAAGAAATCGGTTCAGTAGTTCCTTAGATATAAGGTACAAGATCTGGCGTTCCCACTTTTTTCTCTCGCCGGTCCTTAGTGTAACTCAAACATACGTTAGGTCTTCGAGCGTCAATAAGCTAGTGCTGCTTAGAACAGAAAATGTAAAAAAGCCGTATAAATTAAGTAGATAACTTATTTCAATGATAATCCATAACAATTTAAGGATTGTTTTCGACATTATAACTATAATAAAAAAAAAACAATTAACACAACGGATTAAAAACCGAAAAATGTACTGATGGCCACCGACTGGTTGCTGCTTGTCTTAATCCACGCGCGGTGAATATAACTTTCACTTTCTTCAAAGCGCCATTGTCGCTTTCCGCTGCACTACCTAGTACCTAGTATACATGAAATACCGAATTAAATTAATTTAATTAGCATCCCACTTTTTAAAATGTGTTTTCACAGCCCAAGGTTTGATGACAGTGTTTTTTTTGCTTATTTGGTTTGACAGGCTGCTGGACAATGGGTCGTAAATTTAACGGATGGCACGAGTCAGTTCAGAGGATATTCAGTGCTTGAATTTACTTGTCAAACATCCCATACACACACTGTTTTGATCTTGATAGAAGCCAAAACATCAAAATTGACTTTTAGAGGTCATTTTACAGCCGTATTGAAGATTAAGTATGGGTCATATCAAATCTTGGCTTTTAATGTTTAAACGATAAACAAAAAGAAATACTAGAAGAAAATTCATAAAAAAAAAGAATGACGAACTTCCGTGCATATTCCATTCTCAAACTAATGACGAATGCCACTCGACATTTCCAGCGAACTTTCCGAACGTCGTTCAACAACAACGAACGGTAGAAGGGGGTTGCAAAGCTCGGCTGTCTCACGTTTCCGACCAGAAATCGAAAGCTTTCCGGCCATTCATATGGATGAAGTTCTGCACAAAAACAGACTCACTCACCACCTGCCTCCTCTCTCTTTCTCTTTGTCTTCTCACCCTCCACGCAATTCACCTTCATGTTCCGCGATTTGGTTGTTTAGCTTCCATGTTCTTTCGTCTGCTTTGCTCAATCCATCGAATGAGAGTGAGAGCGCGCCGGGTCCTACAAAGTGAACCGGTAAAAAAGTGAGAGCAATTCGCGATCGCACGATTTGGATACCGGAATGAAAATGTGTGTGCAGAGCACTGAGCTGAGACGGGACGGATGAGAGAAGTATTTTGCCGCTTTTCTGGTTTTTCCGTACACTGCTGCTGCCGCTCGCTCAAAGAGTTCGGTGAGTCGAGTGAGTTTGTGCATTCAGGTCGTCGACCTTTCACCTACTTTCGTGCGAGTGACGACGACGAACGACGATTCGAGTTGGACTCGGTTTGGTCCTCGCGTTTCGTCGTCTTCATATCGGAGTTTGGCTTGGCCGATGAAAGAAGCAGAAGTGCCTCGACTCTATACTACTTATACGATTCCGATGACCGATGTTTGTGCACGATTCGAATCCAATACATAGGGGCTTTTCTTATTTGGATACGGAAGAGTCGCACTCGATTATTTCTGTTTGGATTTCATGGGTAGGAAACGTGAAAGCTTTCGAAAGGAAACATGTGATGGATCCAGCGCGAATGATGAATGACGATGAATTTCATAAGGAATACATAGTCATATTTCGTTGAGCAAGTCTATATTATCCAGCAAGCCTGGATTTTGTTCAATTCTTTTTACGAATCAACATATTATTTTTATTTTTGTTTTATTTATCAACATTTTAACAGATATATAAGTACGAACTTGACATCAAGTTCAATCTCTTGGTGTGACCCACAAATCTTTGTTTATCAGAAAATCGATAAGAAATTCCAAATCGAACCATATCAAAGTGTTCTGGATTTTGCTAGAATGTCTATTCTAGGTTAAACGTTTCCACCCTGATCTGGTTGGGTTCAATGGTACAATCCCCAACCCATCGTTGCCAGCATTCTATTCAGTTGATTGGAATTATGGTGCATTTCCGGGTCTTGCACTCTAGTTTCCATTCCGATATTCCGAGTGTGTTTGTTAACCCGATCAGGAGGTAAAAACTAAATTATATCAAGATGAGATATTTTGATACTAATATTTTTCCTTTCTAAATGAGTTATTATTCAGTACTCGTAGGATGTTAAAATATCTCAAATTATATCAAAAAATCTATGCGATCATAGCTAAATTAAATCAATTTTAGATATGCTCCTTTCAAGATTATATCTCATTCAGATAGCATAGTTTGATATTGGGCAGAACAAAACCTATCAAAATTATAACTTATCAAGATATGAGTGCTTCGAGAAAATTTTCTAGTGGAATGTCAATAAACCACATTATTTGCTAAAACCATGCCCCATTTTTGGTTTCCCAAAACTTTGATTCAATTTTATGAATCTGTTGAGCGAAACTTATAAACGTACGGTTTGGGCCGTTGACTTCGATGTCCGTGTTTCAGAAAAAGTTGTACGTATATCAAAATAAGATATAATCATTTTTTTTAGGACAATCCGAAAAAAATCTTGATCATTGAAAATGAGCTCAACCTCATTCAAGTCTGTCAATCAGAATAAGATATAATTCAGATTGGAGAAATTTAAAATCGAAAATTTGTCGTACTTAATTATAACTGAATCAAATGTAAATATCTTGGTGAGATACGCTTGAGTTATTTTTTTGATATGCTCTCCTGATCGGGAAACTGTAGTTGAGAGGTGGAACCAATTTGTTTTTGTTATTCTCGTTTCTATGGGAAAAATCGCTGTCAAATTATGAACTTGCAACAGGCGTTAATCCGCACAATATTCTGACCTACAATATCTTCTGTTTGTACATTAGGGTGGCATTTTGTAGATTACCCCAAAAATTTCTATGGTCAATATTATATCTGATATGCTATCAAAGGGTGATATAATTTAGTTAATTTTGCATGGAATTTTTGTTATAATTTAAGATATTTTAACATCCTGCGAGTACTCAATTATATCTCATATTAATATGAAAAAAAAAATCAATATAATTTGGTTTTTCTCTTCTGATCCGGAAATAGTATGGAGGCTGTCCGGGTCAGAAGATAAAAACAAAATTTGATCAAGATGGGATAATTTTATATTAATTTTTTTTTCGAAATTCAAATTTAGCTTAAAATAATAACAATAACAAAAATAAAGAAATTGGTTTTTAAAACCATTTTTAACTCATAACTATCACACAAATTCGAAAAAAATTATATTTATTATACGATTCAATAGCAATCAGAATCAAAGTTTCAAATCAATACTATTTCTGGTTAGTCATTTATAAATTATTTAAAATTATGTTGCTAATTCTAAGCTAGAAATTTGCTCAAAAATAAATTCTAATCAGTCGAGTTAAGAATTTGAAATCAATATTTCCGATCATCAAACAACGAATACGAATTGAAAAAAGAATGTATAGCTTCGGACATAAGAATCAGTGCATAGAAAAAGGAAACAAATAATATAAAACTAGATTTAAAAAATAAATTAAATCCGAAATCTAACATAAATTTTAAGATCAGATTAGAAATTAACCTTGATTAAAAATGTTTTAGCAAAATGACAATAATTGTTAATTAATGATCTTCTTAATTTAAATTTCTTTTTTTCATTTTCACTTAAAGGTTGATAGAAAATTTCCGCAATAATATATTGAATATCAGAAAATACTTAGTCACGATTTGGAATGCTAATTCTAGATAAGGAAAAAAAATCCAATTTGAAATTACGAGAGTTTACTCAAAACTCATAGTTGATGATTAATTTCATTTGATAAAAAGAAGATTTTTTGAATTTTGTTTCAAGAGTGCCACTGATCAAAGTCAGAAACGAAATAATTGTTTCTATTCAAATTTATCAATGTTATCAAAATTAAAACCCAGATAAGTTCATTGTTGAAGTTCACAAGAATAACTTTACAATATGCTCAATTTATCATTGAAAGCTGATACTGTACAAGTCCAGGTTGGGAAATTAGATTTCTTGAATGATAAATAAGCAACTGATAAAAACAAAAATCATGATCAATTTAAAAAATAAGATTCAAAAACTCAAAATATGTGGAAAGTTTATGAGTTTCCGAGACCAGTGTTTATAGCATGAAATTTCAGGCTTTGAATGTTTTGTCACCGTCTAATGAAATACAAAAGGCACAAAAAAAAATGATTAAAAGCTTCTAAGAAGATTATGTTTTCAGAACAAACAACAAACAGATTTGAAAAACAAAGACGAAAAAATTCCAAAAATTAAAAAAAATCAAATAGTTGACCATTGAATTCGAAAAACTTGTTTGAAAATTCAAACAAAATATGAAAGAGCAAAGACTTTTTTAGAAGAAAATTATTTTAATAAAACGACTTTCCTTTTAAAAAACTTATTATAGAATTAAATTCATAATGCAAGGGAACAACATTTTTGTTTCCTATTTTCTAATGATTGATTTGTAGAAGCGCCCTGAACTTGAGTCTTTGGTCAGGTTTTGTCTATCTCATCTGGTTTTGATGATATGGAGTTTATAAGTTTAAAAATGAATCAGATTTGAGTGAAATCCATATTCGATTACTGAAGAACTAATAAACCTACTCCAAAGTGAAACACGGATTCTGAATTTGTTCCTTATATTTCATTCAATCATAGAATAATATTTTTCTAAGTTAATCTAATTTCAGAGATACAATGATTTTAAAAAGTTTTTTTTTATTTGGAAATATATCATTACAAGTTTTTCTTTCATTGCTAAAGAAAGTTTAAAAAAAAAATATTTCTTTTAACAAATTTGCAGTAGCCTGTAAAATGATTTTAATTATAGTTAAAGAATACCCTGAATTTAATTTGTTTTTTTTTATGTTATTTGCCAAAGCTCTCGTATTTTTCAGGATAGGGAAGACTTCTATATATTTTTTTACAGTGGTCATTACTTGCGGTTTTGGGAAAAGTTGATAATTGGCTTAAAAACTATATTTTAAAATATTTGTTGCAATGTTTTATACTTTTGACAAAAAAGTGCAGACATTTTATGAATGATTTTAACTTATTTTAAAAAGCAATTTAAAAAAACTGATTAAAAATAATTTAGCATATTTGGATTCAGGGCACGCAAGTTAATGAAAATTTGCTCTTTGCACCTTGGAAAAATGTGAGTTTTGTGGCCTTGCATAATTTTCAAAACCCTTTTGAATGTGGAATAAAGCATTAAGAAGAACAAAACTTACACAATAAAATTGAGGCTCAAATAGATTTCTTGACGAATATTTCATATAATCATAACATTGTAATGATATAAACGGATTATTTATAATCAAAGTGATTAGTAGTAGAGTAATGGATACTAGGTTTAAGATTTTTTGTTTGGAAATCTAAAGAAAAGGTTGTGTTTTTAAATGTCAAAATTTAAGTTTCAATACAAAAGGTGTATTGAATTGCAAATTGAAATTAACAATCAAAATTAGTTTGAATTAGTGACATCATATTTAAAGTGACGTAAAATGAAATGTCTTAGGCGTAGAGTATGATTGAAGACAAAATTCCACCGAAGGCGAGCCAATTTTCTGACATGTTTGTTAACACTTATTTTCAAATACCTTTTAGTATCAAGACAAGAAAGAGCTTTAATGCTAAAAATCGTTAAGAGGCTTTATGCCATCTTAAATAGATGGAATTTATTCCTTCCTTTTATAGGTTTTCCAGGCTTCTCAGGTGAATGATAAAAAGCTATCTATGAATCTATGAATAATTAAAAAATCGTTGAGATAGGGTTGTGTATTGATTTTGAAATGCTCTGCTGATCGAAATGAGTCTAAAAAGTCTGGAAAGTACTTATCTTTTTCTCTACTGTGATTTTCCTGCTTCAAAACTGTGATATTGGATTTTTAAAGCTCTCAATTTCCTTTAAAATCTAATTTCATCCTTGGTGCTAGTAAACAGAACAGTTCGCTTAGTCCACTAGATACACAAATACACATTTTAAATTAATGTTGTGAACGTTTAAAAAAATGTGAATAAAAAAACGTTTAACTCAGGTAAAATGGCTAACGCCTTTTAATTGATTGATTGATTGTGTGCGTTTATTTGGGAGGGTGCCGTGCGCCAAGCGATTAAGTACCACCAAGTCTTTCAATTGATCGTTTTCAAATAATTTTATCATTTTGAAGGGATTTACATGAAATCGGGAAACTCAACGATTTGTTTGAATATTGGTTCTATCGGAGATTCTTCTGGATCTTGCATAGGGTCTCTTACTCGCCATTCGAGTTCATCATTATGCCAAGAATCCATTGACCACCCATCAGTAATTTAAAAAAAAGCCAACAAATTTTTAAAGATAGTTTAAAAAAAAAGCCAGTGTATAAGAAAATCGCAATGTAGTTTTTCTGGATTCATTTGGTTCTTTGATTGCATTACATTTCACATTTTGCTATACCAGGACTAGAAGCGACCATAAGACAAAAAAGTAGGAGTAAATAGTTACTTTCAAATGAAATTAGGAAAAATAAGTGACCATATCAATTTCATCAACAGGGACTGACAAATTTGAACTAATAGATTGAATGAGCAAATTGTCATTAAAAAAAAAAAGGCTTTTTATGAGAATTTAGGAGAATGACAACAACAAAAGTTTATCACATGGTTCAATTAGCCAGGCAGCATACTGAGTCAGTCTATTTTAATTATAAGGACCTGTGGTCTAAAAACAATCGTTTTGGTTCAAAACTCATCGTGAGTAAATTTTATCTTTAAGATGTGAATGAATTAAATGAAATTTGGTTTTGAAAAACAAATATAATTTTTCTTTTATGTATGGAAAGCATTTTATCGTTTTTGTGTCAATCAATAAATTCTTCAAATTTTTTTTTTCTGATGAAGAACTTTGTCGAAGACTTTAACTTTGTATCATTTAGTTACAAATTACAAGAAAGTGGATGCATTTGGAGCCAAAACAAAAAATTTAAGACCTCAAAACAGCTCATAAATAACTCGTCTAACAGCCCATATATGGTCTTGATCTTTTTTTTACAGTTTTTAGCTATATTCAATAATGTAAAACATCTCTAACAATTTTAATGCTCCAAAAATACAATTGGCAATTATAAAACCTTAAAAAGAAAATATGTAATTTCTTAAACTTTATAAATGAAACTGAAAAAACTATTTTGTTTGTTTTTCTATAAGTTTTTTAGTAAGAGATCAAAAAAGTTGCTTTCATCAAAAAAAAAAAAATTCATTATTCATACAGCAGAGGGAGTCAAAATCGCCTTGCAAGGACATACGGCAAGAAAACTTGAAGAACTCATACATACATTAAAAATTTTAGTTGATTTTAAACTTGAATGATTAAGTTAAGAAAATCATGCTTTTGAAAAGGCATAAAAATGTTGAAATATTAAAATTCCCAACCTTTATTTAAAAACTATATGAGTGAAGCAAAACGCCACTAGCTAAAACAACTATAAGCTAGAGTGGATTTTACGAAGCAAAAATGCATGAAAGACTTTTTAAAACTTTAGATTTTTTTTTATTAATTTGGTTTCCTAGAAAACATGATTTATTAATATGATCTTATACTAAATTCTGCATTTAAATGTAATAAGCTCGTTAGCCCTCATTTCAAATCCGAAAAAAAGGATATCTATTTGGACAAGCATTAAAAAGGCTGAACTTCACTTTAAAATAAATTTAAAAATTAAAGAAAAATTGAACATAATTTATAGAATAAGATGAAATACAAACGTTTGTAACGCATGGATAATTGAATCTTTAAAATACGAATAATCTTTCTCGGTCCTTCCTGGTCGTATCATTCGCCTCTACTAATTACGGTTAAAACGCATCACTCGCTTGAATATTTAGAATGTTCAACCGAATATCATCAGTTTTTGATTTTTGTTTATCACGCAGCACATTGAAATGTAAATTTTGCTGAGAGCATTGGAAAAGCTTAATCTAGGCCTAAGATTAACTGTACAAAATATTGCTAGATTGTAAGTTTCGTTATTTTTAGTACTCGATGTATTATTTGGATTTTGGGGATGAATAAACGATTTGGTTTAAAATCCTAACAAAAAAAATCATTTCGATTTAAATTGTAATCTGTTGATGCGAAAGATGAGGGTTTTTGTGAACACGTGAGCATGCGATTGTATTTATTGAAATTTATATGTGCTTTTTCCTCCGCATAAAGATAAAGATAAAATGAATTTTGAAAAAAAAATCAGAAACAAATTTTTGAAGTTTAAATGTATTCATTCGTTAGTTTCTTTAGTGACCAAATTTCAAAAAAAGTAATAAGTGAGTGACCAGCTTAAAAAAAGTGACAAAGTTACTAAAAAGTGACCAACTACTAACCCTGCTATACTGCCGCTCATAGCAAGTCCGTCCCATTTGCGTTTTCATCATTTTTCAGTTTAACGATTTTTCAATGCCTTTTTCTCATTTCAACAAAAACGCAAATGGGACGGACTTGCTATGAGCGGCAGTATAGGCATTCAGAGCTTTAGAATCATTTCATTAAATTGGGTTCTTTGAATCAAAATCGAGAATGACGAATAAGTGTTCAATTTTGAGATTTATGAATTCTATTTTTTTTGTTAAATCATTTTTGGTTTCATAACTTCGAATCCTGACTTAGAAAAGTATCGAACACGGTGATTTTCAAAAAATTTATTTCTTGCAATCACGATGAGGCGGTATGAATCGGAATCGGTCACCCCATTTTTCGTTATCAATTTTGCTTTTTGATGTATAGCTTGATAATGAATAACGTTCTTAGAGGCTTGAGAGCCTTAGTTCTGTGCTAAATTCATTTATCTTGAAAATCATTTAATAACTGCAATATAATTGGGAAAAAAGAGGAAATTTTTCATTGTGGTTTTAGCGATATAAATATTGCTCCTAAATCAACAAATTTCGAAACGAAATTTCACTATCATGGCCACCACCAAATGTCCCAATCATAGGGTAGAAAGCACAAATCATGATGGCAATCGAAAAACAACTCCCCGAGATGCTCTAATTCGCAGGAGAAAGGGAAAAAATTCTGAACAGCATAGTTTGGGCAAAGGCCATTACCAATACGCTCGTATAGAGAACAGTGAAGAATGGGATACACTTGCCCAACATTCCACTTGCATTTGGGGGAGAAGACTAGGGCCAGGGCTAGCAGATTACAGCGACGAGGAAGAAGAGGGAAGAACGTAATGGCCACGCGGTGCTGCTGACCTAGATACGCTCCCCCTAAACTAAAGTGATCTAAACTATACTGAATAGTCACGCCGCTGCCGCTCTGTTCTGTGAGTAGTGTGGATTTTGTGGAAAAGTTAACGAGGAGCGATCTGATATGCTTCTAAATAGCGCTGAAGTTACGCAGCCCAGACGCAGACGCATCGTCGAATGGGCACACAGAGATAAAGAGGCAGAGACGATTTCCTAGTTTTAGTTTAGTTATTGGGGAGCGCCATACCATAGTTCATAGTACACGGCACAGTGTCATACCATCTTCCGGCTGCTCTACTGACAGCTGTTCGTTCGGGTTGTTAGTTTCGATGAGTAGAGCTTCGGTTTTATCTTCAAAATATTATTTAAAATGTACCAATTCGCATTTAATATATATTAAACTATCTTGAACAAAGAATCTGGAAGTGTCACACACCGTATCGTAGAAGGACTTTAAGACTTGAATAAAAAAAAACAGTAACGCTTATTTTTGCATGGGCAAAAAGAAGAGAGTTTCTCGGTTAATTTCCAATTGCTTAAAATAATATCTTCTGTTTAACAAACAGTAAATCTGTTTCAACCACAAAATCAAAACAATATCGTGAGATTCTGATTTCAAAACACAAATGGATCATTTATTCCATTTTTTTCTTTTCTTCATTGCTTTTGCCAGACACTTTTTGTCTGATTGTTTGATGGAAACGATATTGTTTTCATGAATCGTCCAAAATTCTATAGAAATCGCATTTCTAGGTTCATGCCTGAAATATTGCACCTCGCGTAACTTTTGATCTCATCGATAGAACTTCTCGAAAACTTCAGACATGCTAGCTTTATGTTTCAACAATCACTCTGAAAAATTTCAATAAAAAATATAGCGTAGTTTCTGAGATATTGCAGTTTAAATGAGAAAAGCCCAAAAAGTCCGATTTTCGTAGAATTACTATATCTCAGGCCACACAAACTCTAAAAAGCTCAAATTTGTGGTATAATAGTGTGATAGTTGATCTATTTTACGCAAAAAATTTTATCAAAAAATATCATCAGAATAAAAAGTTATGGAAGTTCAAAGTCGAAGTGACAATGCCCGTGCTTCCAATTTCTATACAATTATGAACGGTACTGTATATGTTAATAATTGATTTTGAAAGATTTTGGCATCGTGAATTCAAATAATTTTTCAGACTTTGTCCATCACCCCTAGTTTTGGTTATATAGCGTGATAAGTTTTAAAAGATCATGATTTATTACACTTTTATTAAAACTTTTTCTGTCATTGTTAAATAAAGTTTTTGAGTGTACTATTAGATTTTTGACTGATGAATGTAGTCTAAATTTCGGAAGTTTCATATATTTCTGAACAAAACACGAAACAGCACATTTTCTCAGTGTCCTTAGTTTCGGCCATGGTCTTGGCCATCATCAGGGAGATAGAGAGTGTACTGTTTGTCAAATGATGGGATCTTGGATAAATCTATTCTTGTTTTTTTTTCCTGATTTTTCGAAATTCAGTCGAAATTTAGCCGAAATTTGGCCGAAATTTAGCCGAAAATGATAACAATCCCAAAAATACACAAGAAATAAGTAAATTGATTTCTATGCCACTTTCTTACTTATAATTATCACACAAACTCAAAAAAATAATGAATTTTAATAATAAATATTTTTAAATTGCGACCCAGAGATGGGTGTTGACTCAAACATTCAGTCAGCGAAACTTTTTTTGTAGAGAAATGAATCCAACTTAGATGAAATTTCAGGGACTAGATTTTCTCTTATCTAGTCCCTGAAATTTCATCTAAGTTGGATTCATTTCTCTACAAAAAAAGTTTCGCTGACTGAATGTTTGAGTCAAGACCCATCTCTGGGTCGCAATTTAAAAATAGAAATAAGGCGGTGCCAAACACCGAAATTGGTTGGATATCCAAATACGGCAAACGCATCATTTCTCATCATAACTGACAACCCGTGCAGGATATAAGAAGGCAATGCAAATCTTGCCGTGCTTAAAAATGTCCAAACTTGATTCCAACTACCGTAAGATGAAATGATGGGAATAGAAATAGACCAAGAAAAATGATTATGATCACATGGGAGAACTAAAGTCTGCTTCATTTAATATTGGAACAAATTCTTTTGCTCATTGTGGCGCTCCTTGTGGACGGATTTGGAAACTTTTTTCACCCACGTGTCGGGAAATTAATTACCTTTCACCATGTATTTATGTCATAACACCAAACGATAGCATTTTGTAAACAACCGCCATGGAAGCCGAACGGAGAGATCAAATTGTGCACAGTTTTCTTACGAGTACGAGTACGAGAATTTCTTCGAAACAGCAATGAATAATTTTTTTTAATTTTTTTTTGTTTATTCTTTCAAAATGCTACATTTGTATGAAAAACAAATTATGAATTCCTTAATAAATGACTGAACTACACGCAATTGTTTGTGTTCCAATATTAAATGAAGCAGACTTTACATCCGTCGAACTTGGTCAGCACTTGGTCGTATAGCTTTCGAGCACGGATTCTGGCCACATTGTTCTGCTTCAGCGTCCGATTTGGCTGTTTGCTGGCTCGGAATGACCTTATTCCTTCCCGGAGACGAATTCGTCGCACCGTGCTGTGAGCGGCCTGGAACTTATTGGCCAAATCGCGGTCTGAAAGATTGGGATTCCTCTTGACGGCCTTGATGACTTTCCCACGCAGTTTCCGGTTGACAGTTCCACTCCGACGCTTCGAATGCGGCTTCCGAGCCGTCGTCAATGTTTCCTTGTACTGCTTGATAACACGCCATACGGTATTTCTGGGCATTTTAAGCTGTTTAGCTAGCTTCGATGCCGACAACAATGGATTTTCAAGAAAACTGTGCACAATTTGATCTCTCCGTTCGGCTTCCATGGTGGTTGTTTACAAAATGCTATCGTTTGGTGTTATGACATAAATACATGGTGAAAGGTAATGAATTTCCCGACACGTGGGTGAAAAAAGTTTCCAAATCCGTCCACTAGGAGCGCCACAATGAGCAAAAGAATTTGTTCCAATATTAAATGAAGCAGACTTTATTCCTTTCATTCCGATAGACAACGACACTCAACCAGTATAATATTCATACGCCAGGTTGGTCTCCTGTAGTAGAATGTTAATACATGGGCCCCGGAGAGGCGCAAGATGTGGGTTCAAGTCTCACCGGGAGACAAGGCGAATTTTTTTTCGCATTTTTTCGCATGTTTTTCAACATCGATTTTCTCTTATCTAGTCCCTGAAATTTCATCTAAGTTGGATTCATTTGTCTACAAAAAAAAAATTTACTAATAAAATTAATCAACGTTTTCAAAACGAATCAAAATGAATGATCCAAACCAATGCTATTTCCGGTAAGTCATTGATAAATCATTCAAAAGAATGTCTCTTATTATAGAAATTTGCCTGAAAATAAATTCTAAGTAGTCTAGATATCAAATTTGAAATCAATATCTCTGAAACACCAGAAAAATGAATTTGAATCAATATTTCGAATAAAGCTTCGGACATAAGAACTATTGCATGAATATAGAATACAAGAAATATAACACCAGATTTTAAAAAAACATAGAATTTACAAATAAATGTCAGACCACGTAAAAAATTAACCATGATAAAAAATTGTTGGCAAAATTATAATGATTGTTATTAATTATTCATCTTATTTCACATTTCTTTTTTTTTCATTTTCAATGGACGGATTGATTAAAACATATCCACTGTTGTATCTTGAATTTTGAAAAAATGTCACGATTAGAAATGTGGAATCTCGATAAGGGAAATAAATTTTTTGAAGTTCAATAGTTGATAATTGAATTTTATTTGATAAAAAGAAGAAAACATTTATTTATTTTTTCAAGACTGCCAGTGATCAAAGTCAAAGATAAAACCCTTTTCTTCATCAAAATTCGTGCAGTAGTTAAATAAAGGCAAACAAATTTCTGAAGTTCATGATACAACATGGTTCAATTATACTGACATATTACAGATTGGGAAATGATCAATAAGAAACTGATAAAATAAAAATAATGAATTCCAAGTTTTGTTGTAAATATTCAAAGAACAAAGATAATACAAATTTAGTAAAAATTGCGCATTAAAATTAAACTTTTATGTTGGTAATTCGAATCAAATCAATTATAGATAAAATAAATTCAAAATCAAGGTCGATCAAAAAAACTTTATTTAATATAATGAAATTTATACAATCTTTTATAAATTTTTAATTGAAGGTTTTAAGATTTAAAATTTCAAGATCTGAATATTGAGTCGTGAAATGGACAGAAGGTGGAAACTAAGTTTTTCTAATTAAAAAGTTCTAAGTTAGTTCTAAAGGCAGAAGATTATGTTTTCAGAATACAAAAATTCAGATTTGAAAAACAATGACAAACTTATAAAAGTATTACTTTAAAATTCGTATTTTTTTTTATTCAATCAAAATTTGAACAAGAAAACGTTTTTTTTTTAATTTTAGAAGGATTTTTTCCCATCAAACTCGTCCAATCATTTTTAAAAGATTTAAAAAAAGAATTTAGTGGATGACTTAAAGGAAATGCATTTTGATGCCTATGATTGAATGATTGATTTGGTATATTTAAGTGTCCTGAACTCGAATATATTTGTCAAATTTCAAGAGTTTATAAGCTTTAAAATGTATCAGTTTTAAGCAAAGTCTGATAACTGATGAAGTAAAAAATGTATGGTTACAGAAAAAAAAATCTTATTCTTTTTTTATTATACCCATTTAATTCAATTAAGGAATAACATTCCAATGATGATGATGCATGATCTAAAAAGTTCAATTCTACAGTTTATTAATGTTTTTTAAAGATTCATTACAAGTATTTCTGACATAAAAGAAAAAAAAAATTATAAATTTAACAAAATTTGTTCAATCCTGCAAAACAATTAAATTTTTACCTTAAAAATAATTAAAATTCAATTTGGTTTGAAACTTCATTAAAATGGAGAAAAGTACACAAATTGAAAACCTCTATAACTTTTCGCAGTATTTAAAATTTCTATAAGTCTTGAGGAAACTTGAAAATGGATTTATATCTGTGTTTTAGATATTGTGTTTTTGTTTTAAAGGTTTTTTCAAAACAATGCAAAATTTCTAAAATTTTTTTTAAATATTTGCCAAACTTAATCAAAAAACAAAAGCTGATAGTAAAACAACATTTTTAGATCCAGGGCACCTAAATTAGTCAAAATAAACTTTTAAATTCTTTGCACCTCGGAGGATGTTAATTTCGTGGCCTTGTGTAATTTATTAAAACGTTTTGGAATGTGATGTTGAAAACTTAATAGAACAAAAAAACACAAAATAAAATTGAGACTGAAACTGGTTTCTTGAAGAATATTTCATATCAGCACAATTTTTTGTAAATCAAATCATCAAATCAAGTTAAAAAAATAGAGAATACTAGGTTCTAGATTTAAATTTGCTAATTATGATGACCATCGTGAGTCATGATAAATAACTTCCAATTTGTTGATGCATGAAATTAGTATTCGATGAATTAATTTTGAAGTTAAAATGTTTCAAATTCTGAATTTGTTTGGTTACACTTCTGAATAAAACCCCATTCTAAAGACGAGGTAGGGTTTTTGTATGTCAAGGTCAAAGAGTTTCAATGCTAAAGGTTGATTGAATTGCAAATCGAAATTTACAATTAAAAACTAGTTTCAATTCGTAAACGGCATATAAAATAAAATGTGTAAAGCCTAGGATGATTAAAGATTAGTCTCCGCTGGAGGCGAGAAAAATATCTGACTTTCTTGTTAACACATTTTTAACACCTTTTAAGAGCAAGTAATTTCTCTTTACTTTTTCGAAAATTTTACTTGGAAAAAATCATCATGGGGGGGGGGGGTTAAACCCCTAACCCCCCCCCCCTCCCGTTCGCACGGCCTTGGTGGAACTAGAATTATTATAGAATCCTTATAAAAAAAACCCTTTGTTGAAGACTACAAAACAATTTGACTTATGCTTTAAAATATAATGTTGTTTAAAATTTCGTTGAAAATGTTTTTTTTTAAATTTAAACAGCAATATACTATTGTTTAGACGGAAGTTCAAAAACAGCAGTTCTCAAAACTAACTGGAAACTTTGAATTCGGAGTTATAGATTCAATTTTTTTTCTCAATATTAGGATTACAATGGATGGATGGTAAAAATCTCATGATCAAATTTTGAAAACCGACTGAACACGTTTTGTAGATTGGCCCAAAAACAGACCTGTGCAAAATTTCAGCTCAATCGGACTTGATTTAAGGGTGCATCAAAGCGATCGAAGTTTAATTATTTTGACCCTCAAAAATCACCAAAGGAAAACGGGAAAAATCAAAATTTTAATTGTGATGCCAAGTGACTTAGAAATGCATAAAACGTCGAGTTCTGGTGTCAGCTCGAAAAAAAAATTTTTGGGCAAAAATCGATTTTCTAGGACATAATCGATCTTTCCAATAACGACGATACTTGAAAATACACATAACCAAAGATCTCTAAGTATCATGAAAGTCGGGCTGTAATTTTTTCGAACAAATTGTTGGCGACGCGTACATAATGTTCATGGTGCTGCTGCCTTGCGAGATGAGATCCAAGCTTTGCAGCTTTCCACTGAAGCATAGCAGCTTTGCATTTAAGCTTTGAGTAAAAGTATCGCACTATCGCATCGCACTAAGACATTGAAAATCAGAATTGAGCATATCAGCTAAACATAATATTGTCTATATTTTAAATGCACCACTTTCTTTTGTTAATAAAAATTGATAGAATCCTAATTTGAATAAATATGGATAGAATCTTCAGAAATTTTCAGCAAAATTAGTTAGTAATGTAATGTTTACATGTGCAAAATTTAATGACAATCTGTCAAGTGTTTTTGGAGATACCACCCTAGCGAGAAGAACCCATTCAATGATATCATTCAATGTTGTCGAAATCGTAGAAAAATGTATAATTTTACCGAATTTTGGGCAATTTTGTCGTCACATAATCTGTGTAACAGATTTCAGATTTTTGAGAGGAGTAGCCTATGCCTCGTGCCAACAACACGCGTTTTTTTCTCCGTCCGCGAAAATTTTGTTTAAATTGAACTTTAAACAAATTAATTAAAGTACATCGATGTACTTACAGTGTACTTCATGAAAGTGACTACCGAAGGGCCGTGGGCTGTCGTGAGATAGCATTGTAAAAAATCATTAATTTGGCTTACATTCCTCCGAGTAAGCAGAATGGCTTTCCGAGGGCCGAGCCTCTAATTGGGAAGAAATTTCCATGGAAATAAGTGTCTAAAGATTATTTGTTCTGGTTTTGAGTTTAGAACGAAAAACGTGGTTTTGGTTGAAGTGATGACGTGACGATTTTGAAATAAATGTGTCCGGAAGGTACATACATCATCCAATATAAGCAGAAACCTTATGAGTTCTCCGTAATGTTTAAAAGGTGTAAGTAAGTGGAGCGGCCTTAGAATGTATCCCCGGTTATAATTCTCGTCTTTCGAGCTTCCTGTCAGAAGAATGGCTGGAACTGTTGTTGGAATGGATCGGTTGCTGCGATTGATAGCAATTTTATGGAAAACAACGGAAGTGCGGCGGTTAGGATGAAATAAATTATTGAAAATATTCTGTTGCAACCCAATTGAAGATTACCTGAACTGGGAGATAACAACCCCGAGCAGACTTTGATGCCTGAATCGATAGCAAAGAGTTACCAAAATGAGCTATCAATGCCAAAATGATGGCATAATTTAGTATCGCATTTCTTCCGATGGCAAATTTAGGTTTCATTAAAGCATCAATATATCAAAAGATGATGCCCAACCAATACCTAAATAAGGCATTAAGACCAAAATGAAAGCACTTTTTGGTTATGTTTTTTCCAGATAACAAAACGAGGCATCATTAAGGTTTCATTTATCATGATAGAGCAGAAAAGTGAGATCAAAATGATGGCATGATTTGGTATTCAGTATTATGTGATGAAAAATCAGATTTATTTAGATGTTAAAATTTAAATCGAATTCAAAACAAATAGCAAATTTGTTCGTTACCGGCATAGTGTGCATTTCCGAGTAGACTTGTATGTCAAAATAATACCTAATTTTGTTATCAAGACCTAAAAGTAAAATGAGGGTATAATGATACCACTTTTAGGTATTATTTACTACCAAAATTTGGCATCGTTGTGCTTTAAAATACTTTTTCAAAATGCTAGCCAAACGAGGCATCGTTAGGCTGTCAATGATACTAAAACTAGGCATTACTGTAGGTTTATTCCATTTTTGAAGAATAAAAAATGAGTACATAATGATAGCATTTTGAGTGGTCAATTTTCTGCAAGGGCAGGTTCATCAAAGTATTAATAAAATTCATCAAATAAGATGAACATAAATTCATATAGTGATAATTTTTCAGCTATAACTAAAATACCGGGAAAAAATGATTCAAACACATTGTCTTCAGTGATACTCGCAATTTTTAAAATCAAAAATGATTTTAGTTTAAAAAAATCATCCTTCTGTCTTACATATTTTTTTTGACATTAATGAAAAAAGGAATGTTTTGTTTGTTTGCATGAACCTAACGTTCTTTGCGTTTGGGAAAAGTTGAAGTGACTTTCACTTTTTTGTTGTTATATTTCAGTTTGTTTTTTGTTAGGAAATGACAATACTTGTTGTCTGGAAAAAATATATCAGATATGTTGAAAAAGAGTAGCTTCTACGATGTTTGATGTTAAAAGTTGTGGTAGAACTTTTTATTTTATTTTTGGAAAGTGGTTTCCCTAATCCGCAAACAATAAGAAATTTAATTAAAAATCAAAAACAAAGGTACTCATAAAGAAAATGTGTGTACATACGAAAAACAGATTCAAATTATTTCTGTTCTTAATTTTAAATACAAAGACATAGAGTTCAAAAAATTCTGTTATACAATATCAATTATGCTGTCTTCTAACTTATGTATGTTACCGTGATTTGAGAATTCTATACGGAAAATAAGTGATGGTCATGAATCAAAACTCTCACCACTTAAACTTATGAAGTTGTTTATTATATGTGTTTATTATCAGGTATGTTCCATTGATTTAAATATGAAATTCGTAATAGTTACAATAATTTTTTTTGTAATGAAACATCTGCTAAGGTTATAAGAATCAACTGGAATTACTCCATTCATCTCATTAATTATATTTTCTTATCATTCTGCCTGACCACCACTACACAAAAGACGTTTTTCCATAATTGGACACAGTTTAATATTAGGTATTCAACATTTAACTCTAGCTAAAGCTACAATCGAAAAAAAACAGAAATAGACATATGGCCACGGTTACCAGTCCACACTTGAATGCAAATGAAAACCAAGATCTTTTGAAACATGAGGTTCTCCGACTTTCACAGTAAGTAGGCGAGGAGTGAACGGGACTCTCAATGAGTTTGTTTATAAACATAAGATTATTTGCTCAGCTTTTCTGGTGGTTTTTTTGGCAAACAAACTCCATGAGTTCCGCAGTTGCATAGCCTAAATAGCCAAAATGGTTGAATCGGGAATTTGATATACGGTAACACCTCTGCTATATACACACCTTGATGAAAACAATGTTTTTGTTTTGAAAAAGCTCTCCCGCAAGTTGGAAAACAGCTGGCCATAAAGAGGAGGAGGAAAGAACACTGACTAGTATACGGTACCGTTTGTTTCGTTGCTTCGATTGCATCGTCGTTTTTAATCGGAAAAAGTGGTTTTAAGTGATATATTATTATTTGCATTATATGACAAATTACAGGTGAGTTTTTAACTGTTTACATCCCAATCTTTTATTTCTTCTTTGAAGTTGTTCCTGTTGATGGGACCACTAGGGCCAGTGTTGGCCCAACTTGCTCATCCCAGTCTTAAAACTCCAATTCCAATACATTTTTATTTTAGGAAACAGTGTTTACTAACAAGAGCGGTTCCGGTTAGTATCAAAAGTTTTGGCTGCCCAAAGAATTAGCCACAGAGCGCAAAAAGAAATATGGAGCAGCAACGAGGAGACCCTCTTGGTGTTGGCTTCATTCCTGCAGATTGTCAACAGCAACAGTCTGAAAACCCACATCGGTATCAAAATCCTACGCAACTTATCGAACAACACGCGGGAGAGGAGGCTCACGGATCAGCAACAGAGTGATTTCTGAGTGTGCCAAATTCATTGCAGGGCCCCTTTAAATATTCATTATTTTCTTAGTGGACAGGGCACTTCCAGTCGGTTTCATGGTCGAATGTGTTCGGTGCGAAAAACCAAGACAAAAGCGGGCCAACTGAACGAGGATTGAAACCACCATCAAAGAATCCAAGACGGTGCTCAGGCAGTAGAAAGGAAAGCTGAAAATTTCTAAAGCTTCAAATGCTCAAGGAAAACCATCAAAGATGTGGGGATTCAATTTGGGAGTTATCGGTAAGTTTAATTTTATCAGTTTTCCCGAGCATTTAACAATCGCTTTGTGCGCCGGACATCGTGTTATCATACTTCGGGGCTACTTTGTACCTGTTACATTTTTTTTTGATGACTTGAATAGAAGACCCGATAAATTGAAAACTTCATTTATGGTGATGAAATTGATGACTAGTCAAGAACTTATAATTTTATAAGACCATATTGAAAGCATCGCATCATTGATCGAGTTTTGGAAATTTTAGAAGATTAAAAAAAAACATTAACAAAGTTTTCGAGTGAGTGAATTGAAACATACTAGAATCGAAACTAATGTTTTATGTACTTTAACATCCTATCTTGTATATGTTTGAGTAGGTTTGAAAAATATTTTAAGATATGAAATTCAACTGTAAATTTAAGCGTTTCCATATCCAGAACAAATTTTATTTTTAATCTATCTTTTCTGTGTTCTGATTTATTATTACTACTATCCACTCGCCTTTTATTATTTCGGGATTCATATTAAATTCTTAAATTGCTGATTTTCCGAACAACTTATATTATAAAATTCTTTTTTTAACAAAACTAGAACAATAATAAATTTTTATTGAAATCATTAGAATTTAGAACACTGAAATGTACCTGCAACTGTCAAAAATACTTCAAGATTCAGTAACCCTCTAAATTTAATTTCTTACAATTATTTCTTACAATTATAATTTTTTTTTACAATTATCCTAGATCTTCAAAAACGTTCATTAATCATTTCATGTTGCCTCTCAATATCAGATTTTGTCAATCATTAAGCAAATTTTAAACGCCTTTGGGTATGCAACAAATATTGTGGGATAGCTTATTTCACCTTTTCAAGCATTATCAATGCGTTACATGTTTAAAGGAGCTTTTCTCAATGCGTTTTTGATTTAATGCGAAATTCTGTAGAATGAATTCGTTAAAGTTTAGTTGAATGAGATTGGGTTTTAGTCTAAAATTGTGTCGCAAATCGACAATAATATCGTGATGATTTATTCAGGCACAAAATTTGAATAGGTTTCGAATTCAGGTTCTGCACTTAAATTTTGTATTTTTCTATTTCCTAAACAAACCAAAACAACTTTTTTGTAATAACATCTTCATGTTAAACAAAAATTTAGGCGTTCAGAAGCATGAAAATTCAAAAAGCTTTTATATTTTAGGTAATATAGAATATTTGAAATGCAAATCAAATGCCAACTTTTTCAGATTGGATTACGGTCCTAAAAATATTGGTCACTCGAGAGCAAACAGGTTAAATTATACAAATTTTTGCTATCATGCCTTGTTAACAAAATTTAGCATTATTTCATTTGAATAAAAGTGGAGCAATAACAAAATTTGGTCCTTAAATTTCATATAAGAATAGCACAGATACGACTAGTTTTAATATTATTGAAAGCCTAATGATACCTCGTTTAGCCTACTTTTTCCGTGCAGTTTTGAGGGCAGGATGATACCAAAATTTGGCTGTCGATTATACCTAAAAGTGGCATCATTATGCCCTCGGAACTGGTTCTGAAACGTTGGCTAAACGAGGTATCATTAAGGTTTCAGTGAAACCTACAGCTGGTATGATTGTGCTATCGGTATATGAAAAGTGAGACCCAAATTTTGGCATTGTACCACCTTTATTCGGGCAAAATGATACCAAATTTTATTATCAAGGCATGATAGCAAAATTAGGTATAAATTTGCCATAAAAGTCTGCTCGGGACGGCGGAGAACCAAGCACCTTTTGATGAACTTTGGTGAGATCGTTTCTTTGTGAAAGTTTTACAAGATTACGTTTTATTTTTACTGGTAGTTTGATTGGGCAAAGATTGCTTTTGAGCACTTCAATTATTATATATGACTAGCTGACCCGGTACCTTCGTTTTACCATTAAATAAATAAATAATAATAAATGTTTGATTTCATCTACACGTTCAACTGCATCGTGCTCGGAAATCGTTTTTTGTTAAAACCGTAACAATATTTTTTTTTACTTTTATTAGAGACTTTTTAAACACCGAGTGTTCATTCGAGTCTTTAACGTAACAAAATTGTACGGGTTGTGTCCCATTTAATGTTGATTTTTTATGGGGATCCCCCTTCAATAAAAAGTGAGATTCTTGAAACTATTATACAAACCATCTCCGACCCAAAAAACCCTCGGATACCAAATTTCACTTCATTCCGACCGATCGTTTATACGTGATGGTGTTACAAAGAAAACGCCTCCATTTTTATATATAAGATTATTTATTTCTTTTATAATTGTAAAATTCTTTTATAAAAACTTTTCGAGTTCTAAACAGGACTCGAAAGGTTTTCTGTTCTTTTAATATTTTCCATTTCTCTTTTTATTTTCAAGAGCGAGTAAAGGCGCTTTATCCTAGGTCGATTACCAGAAATGATTGTACATCCAAATTCAAAAACAATTGAACGAAGAATAATAATTCTTAGAATTTTTTAAATCATTATATTTATTACATCCAATTCTGTAAAATGTCTCTGTTCTTAAGTTTTTGTGATTTCCATGTACAAAATAAATCATTTCCAGCCACTGACGAATGGTCCTTGCAGTTAGTGGAGCTACTTTTCATAACGCATGGTTCTACCATAAAGGAGTATTTTTCTTAGCATGCTTCCAACGATATTGCCCATTCGAAACGTATGGTACTGGTGTTCCACGTTTCTTCCTGTTCCTGTGTTCCGGATGTCTCTGCTTTCTCTGCTCCATGGTAGGCCCAACCATTTTGTGTTTTTGATCATTTTAATGTTTTTATGTTAAAATTAGAGATGTACCGAATATTCGGTCGGCCGAATATTCGGCGCCGAATACCGCAGAAAAACCGTTAAGCCGAATATTCGGCTCACCGAATAGTTGAGCTAAGTATTCGGCCGAATAGGCCGAATATCTACTACGGACTTGTAAATTTCCAAATAATTTTGGATAATTTATAAAATATCCAAAAGTAATGTTGTAAAAGCTTCACAATCATTAAAAACTTATGGTTTCAGCAAAACATCTAAAATGTATCCGCGTATCTTCCATTGTAGATCGTACAGGAGAATGCTGAACGGTATCGCTTTATACTTTGATTATAGTTTATCCCAGAGTTTCTGGATATATTCAGGCTTGACCATAAATGCAGTAAAGAATCTAGATAAGTCAAATCTGGTCGGGATGTCCAGATATTGTTTAAAACTTCCCGAGTATTGCTCGGGTTTATTCAGATGAATTGTTAATCAAATAAAAAACTCAAATTCCACTTTATTTTTTTTAAAATTATGTGTTCAATAACGATTTAAAAAAAAAACAAAATATACATAAATTTTGGCCTCTTTAATTTTTTTTCCAAAATCGTCCTGAATGCCTGACCACGTGGATACGTGTGGTTTAAAGTATGGTATGCTTAAAGTTAAAGATCTATCTCTTTCCAACAACTTTTTTGAATATATCTTGCTCAAATTCGACCTTCATCTAATTCAATATTAGAGAAGCAATTTCAAATAGCTTGGCACCTGTTTCGACATGTTTATCCCAGATTTCACAGAAACGCAATCTCTTGGGTGATAACCGCCTAGAAGCTACTTGTCATCTGATGTCTTTACAATTATTGGTGACATTTTAAAAATCAGAAAGACCCCTACTTAAAAAAATATCTTGTAATACACCATCCGATAAAATCATCTGGTTGAAAATAACTAAAAAACATAACGGGCATTAATATTGAGGAAACAGAAAGCATTGAAATAATCGTTAAAGTATTTTTTCATTAAAAACTCAATACAATATTCGACCGAATATTCGGCCGAATATTCGGCCGAATATTCGTTTGGCCGAATAGTTGAAAAGGTCAATATTCGGTATTCGGCCGTTCGCCGAATACCACTATTCGGTACATCTCTAGTTAAAATAATTGAAAACATGAACAAAGACAAGAAGAATAATAACACACTAATTATTCTTTGGGACTCAGACATAAGTTCTGGCAATGGAAGTACGATTAGTGAGTGATTAGTAACAGATTTCAGATTTTTGAAATATTCTAAAGATTTCACAAGCTTTCTTGATGCAACAATTGACTTTGGATTCTTGAATATTATGAATTAAATTTCCATCACATTAGTAATGTCAATTGGTTTTTCTGAATGAATTATAAACCTAACCAATCCTGGGAAAAGTACAGAATTACTGAACTTTTTTTTTTCGAAAAACATAGATTTTTTTTCCGGCAACCTTGCCATTATTCTCACCAACTGTAAGAAGAATTTCCAATCTTTTCAAGTCCCATGCACTTTTGAAGATTTTTTTAACAAGTTCAGGCATTGATAAATTTGATATCTAAACTATACGTTAGGGTTAGATTTCACAATTAAATTCAAATCCATAGTTGAAAATGGAGAAACTGCTTTTGTCTAAAAAATTCACTTATATTTGTACAGTTATTAAATAAATGCACTCAATTTTTAATTCTAAATTAAAAAAAATAGAACTTAGGAAATGAAAGCTATAAATTAGCATGACTTTATTTGCATTTAGCATAAATGTTTTTAAAATATATTCCTTTGTTTTTAATTTTAATTTTCTTTTTTTTTATATTTTTCCTTTGTTAGGAATGTTCCTGAGGATGCTGAGGATGACGGATTGGAGTTGTATTTCAAAGTTCTCAACCCTTAATTCACGGAATGTCCAGTTTTGGGTTCAAAGATCTCAATAATTCTAGATTTGTTAAGATACCGTCAAACGGGGCATCATGCAACAGCGGGGTTAGATGCAACATTTAGATAACACCACACTGAATCAATTTTTAATTTAATATATTTTAATAAAGTTATCTTTTAATGATAACAAAATGATGATGACGTAATATCTCACATCTTAAGCTAGTTGTCTTAAGTTTTTTATTTTTAAGTAAAATTTGAAAAAATCGAGCAATAAATGTACAAATTTTAACATTTTTTATGCCGAAAAAAACTTTACCCAGTATGACGGATCGGCTTGATAAAATTACCTACAAACTTTTTACAGGTTTCCTCATGTTATACCAACATTGTTGGTGTAAAAATATTTTTCGAACAATCACCCAATTTTTTTACATGAATATTTTTAAAATTCAGTTAGGTGTCTGGGGTTAAATGCAACAAAATGCAAATCAAAGAAATACCTTGTAAATCTCGTTTCCATGTGCTGGAATATGAATGTTTTGCATCACGCGTTTGTAAACATTTAAATTTAATTCATCCAAACATTTATTTTCATGATTTCAGCTTGTAGAATTTTTCGTAGTATTATTTAACCCCTAAATGTATGCAGCATCCTTATTTTCAGAAAAAAATGTGAAAATTTGTTTTTACAGACCCGAAAACTACTGCAATTGGTGTTGTCATGCGTAAAAGTCTTTAAGGAATCGCAAATATATTAAAAACTATGAATTTTCGTACGTGTTCATAAGATTTTTCATTAAAAACAAAGTTTGTTGCAAGTTACCCCATTTTCTAAGGAGTGTGAAAATCGCATGTTTTTAGAAAATTAAAAATAACTGAAGAAACCAATAATTTTTATTAACTACGCCAATGTAATGCCCCAGCATCCTTAAAACTTTTGGTGCATAAAGGATACGATTAACTGTAAACATAAGTTTTTTAGAAGCCATTGAAGTTGAAAATTGTTGCATGTTGCCCCAGTTGACGGTACTCAAGTTAGTACATACACACTTTTTACCCATTTTTGTATTTAATATAGGTAAAATTTACACCATAATCGAGGTAAAATGAAAAAAATTGTTGTATTAGGTACGCCATCATAATTTACGTCTGTGGTATGCAATTTTAATATTTTATTGGAGTGTGCGACTTGGCTTGTAGTGCGTTAAACTCTGTTTAAATTAAACAACCATTTCTAATTTCTCGACGCCTGCATTCGATACCGGTAGCATTGGTTACACAATTCATCTCACTGTGCCATGTTACGCGCACTCTTTCTTCTAAACAACCCGGGTTAGAAATTACCGTTATAATCCAAATATGATCGAGTTTATGAAAATTTTGAGTTTAGAGTGTTCAGCATCAGGATTCTAAATCCAGAAAAATATAACACAACAAATTATTTTCAGTTTTTATAGAAATCAGATCTAGACTTTCAAATAAGACGTAAAAATTGTTTCTATTGAAAACCGTAGATTAAATTCCGCAATGGACAGATTTCTTTCCTCCAACGGTAATTTCACGGGACTCAGCCTGGTTTGGCCGAGCAAAAGCAAGCCAAAAGAAAGATCAACCACGCGGTCGTCCCAGCGAGAGTACACGTGAGCAAACAACACACTACTCAACTCGACCGACTGACTACTCATCATGATGACGGTATCGGCCATTGCGTTGCGAGAGTGAAAAGCCGCAGCATTTCGTCGAATACTCTACTCAGCCAGGCAGCAGCAGCAAAGCAACACGCAAAAGGCCAATGGCCGCTACGGATTTGACCTACTAAAGGGAAAGACCGCCGTGGCAGCAGAGGGCGCGTATGAAAAAAAAGTCAGAGCTAGAGCGAGTGCTGTAATGGGCGAGCGCCACTGTCATTGCCGCCATGTTTCAAATCCAACCCGAAAGAGCAGAACGTGCACTTTTTTCGATGAACGAAACAACAAAGCGCACCAACAACAGCAGAGGGAAAAGAAAAACTGACGAAGCTTTTGAGTGAGCTTTTTTCTGGTGCTGTTCTTTTCTGTGCTTTTTGTGATTGATTATCGCATTAGCACTTTTCACTTTTTACATATTTTTCGATCCTACGTAATTCGTCATCTCATTGCTGCTTTCGCTTTCGCAATTTCGTGAAAGAGAGATAGAGATAAAGATTTACATTATACAGTTTCGAGAGACCCGTTACGGATGAAACGTGAGTACGTTGTTGATTTTAGAGGATAAGTTCCGGTTCACCGTGTTGTTGTATTTTAATCAATTAGGCCGGAACCAATCTTAAATCCTTCTTTTGTCACTTGAAGTTGAAACATCAGCAAAATAATGCAATAAAAAAGATAAAACGGAGTAAATTGTATGCAGCACTTAATTTCCATTTTTCTTTTCATCGAGATTTTATCGCTTTAAGGTAATTAGATTTTTCCTGAAAAAAATAATTTTCAATATCATAGCTTATTTAAAAAAAATAAATTTTCATCATAAAAAGACAAACAAACTAATTTTTTGATAAATTTAGGCAAGTTCCAGTCCTAATAGATAAGAAAAAACCAAGAAATTAGGATTTGTTAGAAAATTAAATACATTCTTAGCACCGTTTTAACCTACAGGGACCAGCAATTGAACTACTACATGCGTATGTTTAACAGTAATTATTACGAAGCAAAACTGAATTCGATGACACCTTGTCACTTTGTTTACATTATGTCTCAGCTGTCAGAGGATATATTTGTAAATTATGTAATCAAGTTTGATAAGATAAATGAGCCTTGAACCGTAACTTAGTGCTTCGTTTGCCTAGTAACAGGCTGAAAATGGCAGAAAGACAAAGGTATTTCATTAGTTGTCCTATGTATATACAGTACAGTTCATCATTACAGTAATGAGCTTTCTTAAATATGTGTGACCTGAGATACAAAATTTTTTTTTTTTGACTTTTGTCATTCAAACAGCAATATTTCTGAAACTACACAACTCTTATTATTTAAAATTTGGCAAAAGAATAAAGCTAGCATGCCTGAAGTTATTGAAAGGTTCTTCCATGAAAATATGATTTCTTTAGAATTTTTGTGGTTCTTTGGAATAATATCTTCCAACCACAAATCAGTCAATGAATGTCTGACAAAAGCAAAAACGATAAGGAAACATGGAATGAATTAATCATTTATGATTTAAAACCAAAACCTTACGCATGCATGCCAACAGGCGAAGCTTAGTTTCTGAATTTCTACAGTTTGAATGAAAAAAGTCAAAAAAGTCCGGTTTTCGTATTATTGAATCTTAAACCACACATATTTATTTTAGTAAAGTCTTTTTTTTTAAGTAAAAGTGTGATAGTTGATCTATTTTACGCAGAAAATTTGAACAAAAAGTTGCTTCAAAGTCTAGAGTTATGGAAGGTCAAAGTTGCAGTTTACTTCCAATTTATATACAATTATGAACGGTACTGTACGTGTGTGTATTTTTTTATCTCTCCTTGCACTTGGAAGATACCTGAAGATCGGAAGTACCAAAATCGATATAGTGATATCGTTAAGCTTCAATGCCAATGGTGGAACTCATCTAAAATTATCTTAATAGAATTATTCGACGAAGTACCACTAAATTGACAAAAGATTTAAATATGTCGGGTCGGAGTCACCGACGGATCTTGAAAAATGAACTTAAGACCAAGACTTATAAGATAAGCTTACCAGATTGCCCGGTTTTATCCGACGTTGGCCGGATTTTTAAAAAAAATTTTTGGTAAAGCTCGGTCCCGCTCTCAGTGGGCTCCATAATATATGTGCTTCGAGCTTCTGAAGCGAGTGGTTGACAAAAACGACAACGACAGAAAAAAACGGAAACGCCAAATCTGACTCCTTATATCTCCGTAACAACAGATACTATTTTTAAAAAATGTTAATACTCAAATACCTAACGTGTGTTTCAGGTACACTAAAGCCCAGACCGAGAAAAAATATTGGTCCTCATGTCGTACCAACTACTGAACCGTTTCCTATAAACTTTACACCATTGAATTACTCGAAGTCTCAAGATTTTTTGTCATACAATTTTTTTATTACGTTCCAGCTTTTTGAAGTATACATCGAAATTTAGAGATAACTTTTTGGTTGATAGATATTTTTAAATTTCAATGTGTTTTATTACTATGCGAGAATTGTGAAAAATCATGTATAAAGAATGTCCACAAAGCTTAAATCAACTGTGAAGCACATGATCGAAAACTACTGTTAAGGGTCATCAGGAATGTCGAGACCCATACCAGCATTTTAAATTATGAATAAGCGAAAAATCAAGTGTAGACCGCTGGAATACCCAGCAAATTTCTCTCCAAAAGTCTAGAAGTGTTGTCTAAACATGAAAAAAATTCTGAGCTTTATATTTCATGTAAAATAAGGTCAAATGTGTTGTAAAAATTGCTTTAAGGAGTGTATTCGAAAAAAAACGCAACACTTTGTTTTCTGAATAACTTTTGAATGCATGTATGGAAATTATTGAAATTTTCAGTGGAGCTGCCTAGTAATGTAATGTTTAAGTGTGCAAAATTGGGTGACAATCTATTAGGTGTTTTTTGAGATGACGTTCAATACAGAAGCTGTTGACAATATTTATTTGGGCAGCATCGAGAAAAATCTTGCAAAGTCCCGGAGGAACACCCCAAAAACAGCTTGAAATCAACTTTTCGACAAAGCTCATTAGGCAAATCGTCTTAGGAGTCCTAGGGGTTTCAATAGTGGGCTCAAATTGGAATAAAGTTAAAATGATTGATTCCACAAAGTTAAGGAATGTTAGAGATTTGATCAAGCGCAATCCGAAAATTTCAATAGGGGAAGTGATACAAAAAAAGTTGAATTCTTCTTACTGATTCGTCTAGTCGACTAATAAAGAGGCCTGACTTTGTTTATACAATTTATAAAAGTTGTCCACTGGTAAAATAAACAAAATACGGTGGTCAAGTGGTGCGCAAAACATTTGGACAACTAGTGGGGAGTGACCTTTCCCCAACAACAAAAAAAGTGGAGAGATAATCACTCAGGGTTTCATAACGATTGACACGATGAATGGCTATACACATTACAAAGAAAACTGCCTCCAAATGTCATAGTTTTCCCTACATAGCACTTCAATAGGTCCCACAAAGTTTATACTCTGTTTTGGTTGGATCTGGAATCGTGTCATTATGTAAAAACTGTGGTGCAGTGATCAAAAGTTAAATGTAGGAGTATGATTGGCTAAATTTGTCATAACTTCGACTAAATTTAGATTTTTAAGAAATTCTGGATGTCAAGCTTTAGGAAATAGAAAATATAATCAAATATAGCCTTGTTTTGGACTCATCTCCTAAGAACTACTCCGCCCAAAAGGGCTCGTGAGAAACTGATGACACTGCGATTCAAAGGCATAGGCAGTTGATGTCACATCACTGTGCAAATAGATTGAATTGGTTTTGCAGGAAATCAATGTCGTCCTGGTGTAGAACAGTTAAAGATCATCAGCGTAACAAAGTTTCGGGCCGTGGAGGAGTGAGAGCACATTGTTAAAATAGATTTAGAAGATGATCGGCCCTGGGTGACAACCTTGGGGCACATCGGAGGAAGCAAACAAATTACAACTGTTGAATCCTGTAACATCTCTGCTTGTGGCAAGGTCGCTAGGAGAATAAAATTATTATTTGCTGGTTGTTTTGCGAAAACAAACCACTTGTGGACTCTGCTCTTTCGTGGTTTTCGTGACGATTATGTACTTTTTTGCTGTTTTTCAAAGCTCATAGAGATTACTCTTGTATTTTTTGTTTTTTTTCGCAAACTAGAATCTCAAAAAATCACTTTTTTATGTTTTATTTATTTTACGATGATGCTATGTTTTTGTCAGATTATGCCAGCTCACATTCCAGTAAAAACATGTTTCAATGGCACAAACATAATCAAGTCTTGTAAATTTCTAAACGGCTGAATCTACAAAATTTTCCTTGGTTTCAGTCCGAAGAAAAGAATTGGGCAAAAAGTAGCGGTAATTGAAGAAGCATGCTGTCACCTATGACACAGAAAAGACGAAGTATAAGTGGCAAAACTTTCTAAATAAACTAAATGAATACTTCAGAGCACATTGCTGCATTGAGCCTAAAAGCCCCGATTTTTCGAAGGAATTCCCGACTTTTTCGCGCATTTCCAATTTTATCCAAATGGTTGGCCAGATTACTCTATATTTTGCACAAAATAGACAAAAATGTTTAAAGAGAACAGGAAAAAAAATCAGGAAAACAGTGACAGAATTTCCGTCTTCCGCAGTGTGTTTTTTTCAGTTCTAAATTATTTGAATATTAGATTGATTTATCAAATTTTCAATAAAATATTTTAAATTTCATCTTATTCTCCCTATAAATTTTTCAAAAAAAAAAAATCTTTTGGTAAGGTGTAGAGGGATGGGAAGGGTTGACAAAAAACGAATTTGGGAGAAAAATCGAAGAATTAATCGATTTAATCAGAAATGTATGCTGATTATTGAATAATCGAATAAATTGTTATGACTCTCGAGTTTTTTTATGGGTGAATGAAGTTAGTTTAGTTTGTGATTGAGTCATACAGTTTTGTCAAGAAACGAACCAGCCAAAGGCCAACGTCTCTCTAATTGATCAGTATGAATCTACCAAGCAAGCCTCTCTAATAAAATAAATTAAATTAAATTGATCAGTACTTTGAAAAGCCTTTAGATACATATAAAGCTATGCTACCCTTATCTAGAAAACCTCCTAGAGTTGGGCCTTTCAAGCGTTTAACACATGTTTTTAAGTAAATTACAAAACTCGGTATTGATTGATTTGTAGCTTTAAAGTATTTCTGCAGAATCTTTTAACCTTTGTTTTTTTTTGTTTTTTGGTGTTGGTTTGTGCCTTTGATAAAAAAAAATTTTAACGAATGCTGAATCTAAATTTAAAATTTTTAACCTATTTTCGCCAAACCTTTAATCAATCTTGTGTAGCTTTCTAGAAGCTCAGAAAATGAAAAAAGTCATTCAAAAACGCCTAAAGAATAGGAAGCATCAACGAAATCGAAAGTTTCTTTGATGAACTCACAGCCCACAACAATAGCAAGAAAAAAGCGCGTTCATGAAATCGGAAAAAAGGCGTCCCACTTTCGGGTCAGTGATCTACCGGGGCGCGCGGTACCGATTGTTTGCCATTTCGGTGGGGCAGAGCCAAAAGCCGGGTCCCGACCTGGTGCTAAAGAAAAAAAAAAAAATCACTGCCCGTCAAACTTTTATTCTATCATTTTTTCTGCAACTGAAAGCCAGAAAGCATGGATGGTGGAAGGTTTTTGGAATAAATACGAGAAAACAAGTGCGTTTCCAATTCCCTTCTTGTACTTTGGTTCTCCGATTTGGCTTTAATCGGAGGCCATTGTTATGAAAATGAACTGAGTGAAAAAGCCCTGGCCTACTATGAGCATTACGACTATAATTTTTAAAAATATGAACAGTTGTTCTCACGTGGTATTTCTGTCGGCTTTTTTCTAAAATACTTTAAAAAAAATCAAATTCAAAACAAAAATTTTAAACATTGAATTTTGAAGGCATTTTTGGGGGAATGTCAACAGTCACCTTCAAATCTTCCATTTCAGGATTGAATGTTCTATTTTTAAAGTGACAGCATTTGAACAGTTCGGCTCGAGCTTGAACGCCTTCACCGTTCTCTTAAAAGTGCCATCCAAGCTCATCGTGTATAATTGAGCGACTCGATAACCCCAATAAAGTTCGTTTGCGTGCGCTCAAAAAGCAAAATAAAAAAGAAGGGGAACGATAATTGTAGGCCAAACTTGACATCTAGCCGATTCAAACCAAACGACCCCAACCGGCAGCCCAAAGGATAAGCTTCCTTGGCCCAATCCAGCCAGTCCAATGCCTCTTCACAAACTCCCTCTTTCACCCACCAGAAATACCCCCAGCAGAGAACGGAAAGGAATATCCGGCTGGGCTTTTCCGAGAACTAGGAAATGGTGTCAACAAACTCTGCTGACGCCGCCGGTTTTTCCTGAAGAGGCGGCCTTTTTGCCTAGTCTGTGGGGGGTTTTTCACGCCTTCATTTGTATTTGTTTTGTTATTTCCCCCTTAAGTGGTTTGGCTTTGGTGAACGTTCGTAGGCTTTTGCATGATTTGTGGTGTGTTTCGTGGCAAATCGTTAGATTTTCCTAAGAATGGTATTCAAGTTCTTCTAATAAATATCATCGAAAATTTTGGTTATTATCGAACATTGAAAAGCTAACATGACGTTTATTTGATAGAAGGCCATACAGATCAGGAATTTTAAACTTGTTTTTTTTTCTATACAACAAAAACCATGCAAATAATAATTCAAACAAATAAAAATAAAATGATCTTCATGATGAGTTTGCTTATGGATAGATATTTCACTTCACACAAATACTCAACATAGATTTTTCTTTTCTAAATTTTTAGTACTGTGAAAACCAAATACGAATTTTCAGTTCATATTCTTTCAGAGTTAGCAAAATTTCTTCAGTTCGATCAGTTGGTTTGTATTTTCCAGATCTTTCGGGTAACAATATAAGAATATGATAAGACTCCTAATTTTGAAATAAAATATGAATCCTGACTTTGACTTGAATCGCATTTTGAGAATTGAACTTTCGAATGTTTAAGAATCAAATTATTTGTGTTTCAAGAACACGAAATTTTGTTATTCAATATTTTTAACTGTGTTAGACTGATCAGAATAAAGGGGGGGGGGGGGGGGGGAGGTGGGTGGTGGAAGGGGGTATTAAGGCTTTATTTACAAGTCTTGAAATTTCACTTTGTCTTGCTGACTCAAAAATCGGTCGCAGCTCATTTGAGCTAACATTTCTAACCCACAGGCGTGACTGGAATCAGCACTTCAAGATAATGCTTAATCTGATTCTTTTGATGGTGAATTTTATTTATTTTTTGAATTGAGTAAAAGAAGCGGTAAATAAATCCAATTACATACCCATTTTTATACCAGAAAATCACTTGAAAAAAAATGACCGGTTCTGTAATTTGTTGTTGCATTTGTATGAGAGCCTCCATTTTAATAAAAGGATGTGGGTGGAACAGCTCAAATGATAATTTTGAGAAAACGCACTTTGGAAGGAAATGTTCTACTTTTTCACTATTTCTACTACCGTCCTACGTTTGACCAAAAAATGTCATAATTTTCCGGTTCATGCATAGTCTATATATTTAAATATTACTAACAAACATATTGATTGTTATCAAACTAGCAACGAAACAATAGTAGATTTATATTTAAAACAAATGAAGCATAACTACTCATTCGAGTACATTTCATATTCTCCCAAAATGCGGCGTTATATAAATGCATGTTAAATACAAATGAAAATGTAAAGCCATAAAATAAATCAGTCAGTGAAAGTTGACTTATATGTTTAACGGCTAAGACGGTGTATGTCTTTGAACTGTGAACGAATGATTGATCCCAAAAAAAAAGGTGAGGAACTTGAAAAAGGCTACACAATTTTCTAAGCATAATCATTATTGTTGTCTAAATATACTTTTTTCAAGTAGCGAAATTTTGGAAAAAAATATTTATGGAAAATCATTATATTTTCTCTAGAAAAACTACTAGTCGTTTCAAGTTCCTTGTGATGAATGAATTTTTATTCTTATTTTTAAAACTCGTTTATATTGGACATGTTTGCTTATTAAAGGTTCTCCATAATTCTTTTCTCAATCTTTGAAAAACCTAAAATTCTGGGATTACTTTCGTGGCATCCATTTCATGAGCTGTGTTTTTCCTCTAGAAAGGACGTTTTTGCAATAAGTTGATAAGAAATAAAATAAAGATTTTGAAAATTTTGAATTTATTTACTGTCCTAAATTGAATCGAGGATTCAGATTTTCCCTAGCTTTCTACTTTAAAAAAAAAACAGACATCAAATAACAACTTTGTTAAAGAATCCGAAACATCAGCTAATATTTGGCTAAAAATTCCACAAAAATTTCAAATTTTACCGAACGGTGAAAAATTAATCAAAAGAAAACATCTGAAACGTTTTTTCCAGAACCTAAAATTTATTCGTTTAACTTTTGAATCTCAAAAACTAAAGCTGGTAGAAAAAAACATATAGCAAATTAAAAATCAGCAAATAAGTCAAAATCAATAATCGTCCTATTTTTGGCCCTCATTGTAGGCTTGCCAAAATACTTTCAGGAAAAAGCGGGACATTTCACGAAAAAAAAGCGGAATAAATCCGAAAAAAGCGGGACATTTTAGAAACTCTTAAAAAAGCTTAGTTGTATACATACACCATTAGCCAAAGTTGTTCATAGAAAGTACACTACACTAAGTTTTTCCTACATGACTTCTATTTACACGGTTTTCGCAATATGCACCGATATTTTGAGGGAAAGTATTCCAAGTCGTGCATGTTAACGGCGGATTTAATACCGCGTAAAAAGCTTTTTTTTTTTAATCTGTATAAAATTTTGTTTGTTTTCTTAGGTGTTTAAAAAATTGAAAACTCAAGAAAGCTTCCATTTTAATATACTTTGAACAATCGAGTCGAAAAAAAGTGTATTTATGAATGGCGGCACACATGGTAAAGTCTGCTTCATTTAATATTGGAACAAATTCTTTTGCTCATTGTGGCGCTCCTAGTGGACGGATTTGGAAACTTTTTTCACCCACGTGTCGGGAAATTCATTACCTTTCACCATGTATTTATGTCATAACACCAAACGATAGCATTTTGTAAACAACCGCCATGAAAGCCGAACGGAGAGATCAAATTGTGCACAGTTTTCTTGAAAATCCATTGTTGTCGGCATCGAAGCTAGCTAAACAGCTTAAAATGCCCAAAAATACCGTATGGCGTGTTATCAAGCAGTACAAGGAAACATTGACGACGGCTCGGAAGCCGCATTCGAAGCGTCGGAGTGGAACTGTCGACCGGAAACTGCGTGGGAAAGTCATCAAGGCCGTCAAGAGGAATCCCAATCTTTCAGACCGCGATTTGGCCAATAAGTTCCAGGCCGCTCACAGTACGGTGCGACGAATTCGTCTCCGGGAAGGAATAAGGTCATTCCGAGCCAGCAAACAGCCAAATCGGACGCTGAAGCAGAACAATGTGGCCAGAATCCGTGCTCGAAAGCTGTATGACCAAGTGCTGACCAAGTTCGACGGATGTAAAGTCTGCTTCATTTAATATTGGAACACAAACAATTGCGTGTAGTTCAGTAATTTATTAACGAATTCATAATTTGTTTTTCATACAAATGTAGCATTTTCTTTACTCTTTCATAAAAAAATTAAAAAAATTATTCATTGCTGTTTCGAAGAAATTCTCGTACTCATACTCGTAAGAAAACTGTGCACAATTTGATCTCTCCGTTCGGCTTCCATGGCGGTTGTTTACAAAATGCTATCGTTTGGTGTTATGACATAAATACATGGTGAAAGGTTATGAATTTCCCGACACGTGGGTGAAAAAAGTTTCCAAATCCGTCCACTAGGAGCGCCACAATGAGCAAAAGAATTTGTTCCAATATTAAATGAAGCAGACTTTAGTAATAGACAATTTGATTGAGATTCCGGCAAAAAAAATTTTAATAATCTAAAATTATTTGGAAGCAACCTAAACAATATGATCTTCATACATTGGTTGAACCCAGGGGTGGAAGACAGAAGAAAAAATCAAAAAAAGTGCTCAAATGTCAAATTGATCTGATGAAATCACCGACCAGTGAGCAAGCATCAAATTTTGTTTCATTAGAATGAACATTCTTAAATTTTTTTTAAGCCGTTGGGGAACTGAGCATGCCTTATCTATGAAACAACAACAGTTTTGCTGATTTTGTTTGGTTCCGGCACGAATTTCTATCATAAACGCTTACAAATCTTTTCAAAAAGTGCTAATTTTTTGTCGAAAAGAAAAAAATGATGCAAAAAAGCTGGAGCAAAATTTCTATTTGCCTGACCTAGGGTTGAACGTGCTCCAAGAAAGCATAACTGAATCAGAATGTTACTGTTATGCTAAGAACTTTAGAGTCATTCAGTAAACTATGAAAAAGACTGCTTATTTTGAGAAAAGACATATTTGAGAGATTTTCTGTGTTGAACCAATGAATTCAAGAGACTAAAGTTTAATTCCTTCTAGTTTAAGTTAGTGAACTTTGTATAAATTTCCCAAAAAAAGCGGGAGGAGCAGGACAGCGGGACATTCAGCAAAAAGTTATAGAAAAACTGTGTGTTTATGAGTCCTTTTTTAGAAATAACATTTAGTTTCGATGTGAGGAAGAGCGATTATCTTGCCCCGTACTTTGGTAACCCCCGATTTGGATTTATTATTGATTACTGTATTTATATTTTTCAGCATTTTGCTACTAATCATATTCATAATATTAGTATAAACATTATTTATACGCTATTTTATTTTAGCACTGTTCTCCCGTTGCACATTTGATTATATTGCCAATGCTTTGGCGAGTTTATTTTTTGACAGGAAAATTGACTGCAATTTGTAATATATGTAAAATATTTGGAATCGGAAGCAATTTGGTGGCGAAAGTCCGAGAAATGGAACCGACCGAACTCTGGAATAGAGGCCCACCCAAATGAAGACCTACCTACTAGTTAGCCTCGGTTCCTGCGAAGAAGCAAAGTTAGCAGTTTTCCCAACATCCCCTGATCCACTCAAGCCGAGTTTCCAGAAATTTTTGCCGCAGTTAAAGCTATTCTTGCGTCCTGAATCATCCGTAATTATAGTTTCCCTTTGATTTGGTGAGCCCGTTCTGTATTATTTTTATTCTGTTTATTTATTTAATTACCAGCTGATCCCATACGAACTCCGTTTCGCTTTCAATTTAGAATATGAATATGAATGAATGTCAATTGTCAGGCATTTTCCAGACACATTTTCGAATGCATTGTTAAGCAATCATTGCAAAAATGTGGAATACGTTATATGTTCGTTCACTTTTTCTGTCGTTTGCTACTAAATTTGAAATCAGGAATCAATTGATCGTGCCAAAAAAACCCCGTAAATGAATTTTCGTCTTGATGCGATACAAACTCACGTTATTGTTGCTAAAACAAATTTAACAGTTAATATGAAAGACCCTCGTTTTTGTCCTTTGATATAAGTATTGAAATCAGAAATCAATTGACCGTCCCAACTCCCGTGTATAAATTTCGACTCGATCGTTGCAGATCGTTGCCTCTTTTACGAAATTTGATTCCCTTCCCTCAAAACTCCCGTATGTAAATTTTCAAAACAATCCATTGCATAATAACGTCAATATCGCAAAAAAAAACAGTGAAAAGTTAATATGGAGAACCCCCGACCTGACCCAAAATTGGAGAATTGGAATAATTGTTCGTCCTTAAAAATTCCTATGTACAAATTTTCATCTCAATCCGATGTATAATAACGTCAATATCACAAATATATTGAAAAGTTAATATGGACGACCCCTTACACTAAATTGGATATTTGAAAACGATTGCTTGTCTTTCGAAACTCTCGTGTACCAATTTTCATCTGAATCTGATGTAAAATAACGTCAATATCGCAAAAATAGCGAACAGGGGATACGGACGACCCCTTTGGCTGACCCCTTGCACAAAATTTTATACCGACAATCAATTGTCCGTCCTTAAAAACATCCGAATGCAAATTTTCTTCTCAATCCGATGAATAATATCGTCAATATCAAAAAAATATTGAATAGTTAATATGGACGACCCCTTTTGCCGACCCCCGACCCCAAATTCAATACCTGAAATTGATTTCTTATCTTTCAAAACTTTCATGTACAAATTTTTATCGCGATCCGACGAAAAATGACGCGAATAACGCGAAAACAAAATTTGTCTTGTATGGACGACCCCCTCCAGAAGGGGTCAACCGAAATTCTGAAAACATTTTTCATCATTCCTGGTCCTAATGAGCATCCATGCCAAATTTCAGCTCTCTAGCTCTTAAGACGGCTAAGCCTATAGAGGACAAACAAACAAACAAACAAACAAACAAACAAACCCACAGAAATTGCTTTTTATATATAGGGGAGAATGAGGATACTTGATCCCTGGGGATACTTGATTCCTTAGCTATATCTCGAAACTGGAATGTCTTACAAAGATCAAATGTTCTAGAAAAATGTGCCAAAATGAGCAAAATAACAATGCTTGTAGTTTTAAATTTTTTAACAAAATAATTGTTTGAGTAATTGAACTTTGTTTGAAAATTTTCACAATATGTAACTAGAAGATCTTTTTTCATCACTTTAAAATGTTCCTTACATGGAAAATTATGAAAAAAATATTTGTTCCAATGTATCAACCGTTCGATCGTAAAATGAACTTCATAATGCCATATTTTCAAAGCAATGAAAAACTCTCAACTTTTTTCAGAAAAAGTTTTCTAAAATGTTGATTATGGGTACAATTGATCCCCTAGAGTTGGGTACAATTGATCCCCCTTCCAAACGGCATATTCTTCTTCTGAATTGATCGTTATGATTGCTGATTACGAAATTATTAATATTTATCCAAAAACTAATATTTATTAAACAATTGTCTGAAGAAAAGAGCATAAATAATTAATTTTCTCTTAATTATAAAATATAGCGCCTGTAAGTATGCAATGTTATTAGCGTTGAGACAAAGTTATAGAATTTCCTTCTTATGTCATCTATAAATTGTGAAATGAGAACAAACATGACCAAAATAGTCAATTAACATTCTATCTTGGGGTTTTGTATGATTTTTATACAAGGATTAGGGCTACCTGAATAAAAGATAAAGTCTCCTTCAATAGGGGATCAAGTCTCCCCTAACTTCAGAAAAATCGCAATTTTTTTACTCCCACGAAAATGCTTCTAGTTCATCAACGGGTTCAAGTATCGTTCTAATTTTTGGAGCATAGAAACTTGAAGTTACAAGCTAGCAGAAAATGTCAAAGACGGCGAGTTGCTAATTTTTTCCAAAAAGATATGGCGAAAATAAGAAAAAGGGATCAAGTATCCCCACTCTCCCCTATAGATTTATATTCTATTAAAAATTTATAACCAAAGCTCTATACAATCATATGAAGCGTTTGGCAGGGAACTCCACGCTTCTTTCCTCCCTTGTTCATGTATCTTTTGCGTTTATCATCACATGGTTGGCCTGGCCGTAGTTGTATCTGCAATGCATGTTCTTTGTATCAGATACCTACTATGTTGAAAAGAAAAATGAGGAACGAAAGTTTTTCATTTTCCAGGATGCATACAAGTTTTGGCCATGTTGATGTCACAAGAAGAAGAAGAAGATCAAAGCCGGACTCATATAGGTTGTTTCTCATGCATTTTCAAGTATTACTACAATATTTGAGATCTTTGTTCTGCGTAAGGAGTTTTTTTGAAAAAAGTCAATTTTTCTTGAAAATCTCCTTTTTAGAGTTCTAGCAAGCCTCAGTCAATGTGAAACGATGATTTTATGATGCAAGTTGGTTGATATTCAATCAAGAACCTCAGGAACGGACCAGGAGTTAAAAAAAAGCGCACGCTTTGATCAAGTTGTGAGCAAGTCCTTTTGATGCCACGTTTTTCAGGTTGCATGAAGTTAAAACTTGAATAAGAACACAATTATGATTTAAAACTGATGCATTAAAATTTGAATACCTTTGCTCCTATTCTTGCGATTTTTCTATTTTAAACATTGAATGCATGTTTATTAACAGGGCTCTCTTAACAATAAAAGATTTTGTGAAAAATATTTTTTTCGGATTTACTGCAGATTTTAAATGTTCAACTTGTAAGTAAAATTTCTGTTCAAGTTGGTAGTTTATGATTTTTTTAATTTTTTTCTATTTTGTTTTGAACGATTATTTGAAACAGCTGATGCTGAAATGCTGATAATATCAAACACCATCCATCATAAAATTATCGTTTTATATTAACAGTGGCTTGCTAGAACTCTCATAAGAAAATTTTCAAGAAAACTTGACTTTTTTCACAAAAACTCATTGCGCAGAACAGATATAAGTTCAATAGATCTTAAATTTGGCAGAAATACATGAGAAACAACCCATATGAATCCGGCATTGATCTGCGAAAAAAGCCGAAAAGTGAACCAGTCTAATGGACAAATATCAAATTTAATGCGAATTATAATGTTTATATATAAGTATTCACGGTTGTGTTTTTTGTTGATTTAGTATGAAAGCCCCTTTTTTTAGAAGTGGTAGCCGCATTTTTCTACAAAAAAAAAAAACCATTTCGTCATAAGAAAAACTTCAATCAAGCGTGACGACTAATTTTTTTTTTGTATCGAGCTTCTTTTTCATGTAAGAGAGTTTTTTGACAATATATCAGAAGTATTTCATGTCAATCGGTCCAAACATTTTCAAGTGATCTCTGCTTAGTTTGTTTGTTTGACTAAGGTTCATAATGCAATAAGCTACTAATACATCTAATCACGAATGTCCGAGTGAATTTTCACTGACTGGTCAATATTAAATTTTCAGTCGATCTTACTGGTATTTTCAGATTTTTCCGATCGAGCAAAAAGTTTCCGCTATGGTTAAGTTTGTTTAAATTCTTGCGGAAAAATTTGAGAATATCGACCAAATTTGAGAATACGATAGAATTTATTAGTTAAAACTCTACAGATGTCCATAAGTCAGATCGGATATCGAAATTTTGAATTTCTAGAAAAGGATGCTTCTTTGTTTAAATTTGATTCCTTGAAATAGAATAGATACCTACATATGTGAATTCGAAATGTTAGTCTTCCTGTAAATGTGTTTGGCTTATTGGCATAAGCCAACACACAGCCTAAATTTACGAAACTTTAATCGCAAATTGATATTGAATGATAGATTGAAAGTTTTGAATCTTCAGCGCAGAATATGAATTTTTTAACACCAATGCAACCTTCTGACGACATTTATAGGACTGTATATTAAAAAAAATTAAGTAATGAAATATTAAGTATATTTATGAATAGAAAATTTCTCATTAAATATTTTTACTATTTTTAACTACACCTACTTAGTCAAATAACCGAAAATACTAACTGAATACAAAATTTCCAAGATCATAATCAGATCATTAGTTACCAGCAAACTAAAAAAAATCATTGAATTTTTCAAAGAACAAACTTAAATACAAAATAAACAAAACCTGAGTTTGAATATAAAGAACAAAAATGTGCGTCCTACCATACCTCACCAGTTAAATAAAATTCTAAACTAAAAACAAACTCTTTAGAGAGAACTTTCTCCCAAATGTCAGTATCACTATGTTCGTGAGTGTTTCAATGGTAGCCACCCAATAGTGTTGTGATATAGTTTTTATTTAAACTGATTTTGTTTTTGCGCGCCAACTATCTCCAACATTGAAAGCAGTGCCTCGCTCGCAGTTCTTGGGGTATAGCGAAAAAAACTTACACAGCGGCAGCAGCAACAAAATCAAGCTCGAGTTCAATCGCCTTTTGAACTAGTTTGCTAGATTTTTCAATGACACTCTACTATACGTTAGCTATTTAGAAGCACCGCACAGCATTATATTGAGCCGAACGGGACGACGCGGACGACCGATGATGCTATTATTTTCTTTCTTTTTTATTTGTTATAACAGTCGGACCGAGTAGCTAGCTATACCTACTTACTATTGTCGAAGTCCGGCAAAAACAAAGCTTTTGTATGCAAATGGGGCCGCCCCGACAGAATTATGTTTATTGGTGACAAAAACTGAACTGGTGCAGCCGTGAGTGCGGACTGAAAAAAAAAACTGAGCTTACCAGGAAATGGGTGCTGTCGGAAAGCAATCGTGAGAGTGAGCTGATGGACGAAGCTGGGTACATACCTGCAAGAAGAAAGCGAAACATGTGTTATGTAAAATCATTTGAATTGGATTATGCGAAAAAAGGTTGAAACAGCTGGGGGCAAAGAGGATGGAAAGCATATTTAGTAATATTTATGAATATTGCAAACGATTGGTTTTAAATCCAACTAGGTATAACTCATGAATATTTTCTGGTAAAAATAGTATTTTCTGAAATTATGATCAATTTAGAATGCTAAGATTTTTTAAGATTTATATGAGCAAGTTTCTATCGATTTTGAAAAAAAAAACTCGTTTTGGAAGGTTTTACCAATTGAACATGCAGATGGAGTTTAATATAAAACCTTGCCAATCAAATAATAATTACAACCATTTTGAAAAAAACAGATGTAGCACAGTATCAAGATTTTGATAATATGAGAATTTTATACCAGTTTGTAATGCTTTTTTGAATCATTCTTGCACTCGTTTCCGAGGTGATATTAAAAATTGTAGAAAAGGAAATTTCGGCTTTATTTTATGCGCTGCTATTATTTTGAACACCGGCAAAAAAAAATTTTTTTTTCCACAAAACCGTTCACAAATGCACAAACATTCAAAACCTTATTCCATCATATGTATTCATCTTTTTCTATTATACACACCAATGTATAATTTAAAAAAAAAGAAAGAATCAATTTTACATAGTGGCGCTGCTATCTTTTCGCACACCACTGTATAATTTCAAAACGAAACGATATCTATTCTAGACATTTTGTGGATAGCAAGGATATTTTTCTGAAGAATGTATTTGAAAGTTTGTTCAACAATAGACCTATTATGGGGTTATTTCGAATTGCGTAACCATCACCAATCAAAACTAAAAACTGAAATTGTTCGAAAAAAATCACCAATCAAAACTTAAAATGAAATAGTTCGAAAAAAAAAATCGATCGAAGAAATTACTTCAAGCGCGAAAAAAGAGGTAATAGTTTTAAATCTCTTAGAATTGGAAAGAGAAGAGAAAAAAACGACTGAATTGTCAGTTGACGAAAGTGGTATTTTATTTTAGAAGATTATGCAAATTTCTTTTCTAGGGAATACTTTTTCGATTTAAAAAAGTCTCGCGTGTAAACGTACTTTAAACCTGTATACAAACGGCAAGTGCTTGAAAGATCAGAAACGTGAGACTGGCTTTTATGTTTTTTGAATTGAATTTTAATTTTTTTCTGATTGAGATTTGATGGTTTTCCCTGTTTCAAATTTCGCAAATAAATATTTTTATCAGGTTTTTTGACTAAAAATGAAGATATTTTTATGCAAGTTCAACGTAAAAGTGTGAGAGGACTTAGTTTTTTAATTTCATCTTGAATCTCAAAGGTTATAACGGTAAGAAAATAATTCTAGTTGTCCTAACCTTTACCGAAAATTGTTACCTTCTGTTCAGTCTTTCACATCATCTTCGCCTATTATAAGCGAAAATGCTTTATTTATCTTATTTGCATGAGATAAGTTTTGATATGATGTCATGTATATAATAATTTTAAAGTTTCAAGTTAAAATACTGAATTTTTTCGGGCACGGCCGATGTGGGGTTCGGTATTCGAGGGTTTTCTTTCCGTCGCTCGTCGAAGGCATCCACCAGCAGCAGGAATGTAAGGTGAGTCGCTTTCACTTAGCACCAACAGCTGTTCACCCGCTGGGGGGGAGGGAGGGGGGTTTCCCACTTTATTGGGGATGGAGTAAAATTCCGTGCTTCTAATTCAATGAATTGATCTATTGGAGACAGTTTCGCTGTTAGTTGTCGACCGATACGGTAGAAAGATTCCTGCTAGAGCTCTGCTAGATTCTGCAGCGATGTCCAACTTCATTACCAAAAAGCTGGCGAACGAACTCGCCACTCGACAAAGCCCCGTGGACATCGCAGTTGCCGGAATTGGAGAGCCAGTGAAGCGCATCAAGCACAAGTTAGCTGCCACGATCATATCCAAGAACAGCGACTTCTCCACCACCCTCGATTTCCTCGTCATGAAGAAACCAACATCATATCTCCCCACATCCCCGATTGATACAACTGCCTGGAGAATACCAGAGGTTCCATTGGCGGATCCTCAGTACAAAGTTCCAGCAACAATCGACATGATCATCGGTGGAGAATGTTACCATGAGTTCCACACGAGCGTACGCCATTCTCTTGGTAATAATTCTCCGTTTTTGGTGGACACCCTCTTTGGCTGGACTGTTTCTAGCAAAGTGGATTTCAGCTCCACCGTGCTTCCAGCAGCGCGAGCGTGCTTCCTCTCCACCGTTGATCAAACCCGAGGAACGACCCCTGGGGAGTTCCGACCAATGGAAACCGCCGATGGGAGTCAGAAAACAGAAGCATAACCCTCCACCACTCAAATCCACGATCAAGGATACGTCGCCCACCATTCCCGGCTCAAGGATCCACAAACCATCCTAGGAGATTACGAAACCAATGCCACCAGAGATACACACCACAAGATTCCTGGAAGTAACGACCAACTCGGAATGGCGCACCAGAACGATCCTGTTGAAGACTACAAACCATACTGCTATCTGCCAAATCACCCGGTGCTCAAGGAAGCCAGCAAAACCACCAACGAACGCGTGGTATTCAACGCATCGTGTGGGCCCAACTCAGGGTACGTTCTCGAAGATACGCTGCTCGTCGGTTCCGTCTTTCAACAAAATTCGCTGTCCGCCACTTATCTAAGTGCCACCAAAATCAACGATGAAGGAGAAGACGCTGCCTGTGGATCCTGCTGCTACGTTGTCCCTTTGGCCAAGCAGCCCTCTGTTATCGTTATGGAGTACTGTGCACCTGTTCTGCAAGCAGCATCGTTCCGGATACCCCAACGCTCAAAGTCGCCGCCGCTTCGTTGGAGAACTGCCGCTGCTAAACGTGCAACTGCTATCCAGATTGGTACAGACGGGCCCAGTTGGAGACTCATTCCGGGATTGCACAATGCAGCCAGCGAACTCTCCAGTAACCTACAGCCGTACGACTTATCTGCGATCCGCCGTCGCTGAAAAATTGGCCCTGTTTCGCCCCCTTGCGGCCACTAGATCGCCTTGCACAGCTTCATCCAGGTCGAGATGAAACTGAATCATGTTTTTTTTATTGGATACTTGTAAATTTTATTTTAGAATGCGCTGAGTTCTAGATGCCTGAATCTATTTACCTAAATTCCGGTAAATATATCTAAATTCTTTGGCATCTTATTTTCCAATATGGAACAGTTCCCGTTTCTCAAAAGTTAAAGTTGAACCAAATTAGAAAAAAATATTTTCGAAACCAGATGAGTACTTCGAGGCTTTGTCGTTTGTCAGAAATTTGATGTTTGATTTTTGAACTTACATATTTTTTGATAGTTTTTGACAATATGTTGTGTCTTAGTATAGCACAAACAAAGCACAAAGCATATAGCAAAAACAAAGAAATTAGAAATTTTTTTTAAATATTTTAAAAATCAAATGAAAGCTTGAAGTATGGTTATGATTACTTTTGAATTTTGATAAAGGTACCGTAATTTCAATTGAAAACAACTGAAATGAAGTAAAGTCACGTAAAAAAATTCTCATTGTTCAATTCATTTGAAAACAGCATTTGATCATAAGATTTTCATAAAAAAAAAGCTATTCAGAAAATTAATTGACCGAGTTAGGATGAATAACTGAGTTCATATGTCTTCTTTAACATTCTATTAATATTCTTTTTTTTTTCACCAAATTAATTCGACATTTTTGTCAAACTCTTCAAAAGAACTCTCCCAGTTTAAATGTGTTTGTTAGATTTCTGCAAATTTTTTCATGTTTCCTTTCAGCAAAACGTGTTTTTCAGAAAAAAAAATAGCTTCTGATGCAGATTCGAATACTATCAATTCTGAATTAATGTATAATAACTCCCGTTACAAGATAGATGTTAAGCTTAAATCTAAGTATTCGAGATGTGGATTCAATCGAAAACTGTGAATGTGAATGAACATTAGGAGTAAAAAGTTGCAACATTTGGATTTTTTTTATATTTCTTTCACTTAATTCTTTATTCAGGTTTTAGAGGTCTATTTTTTTCAATCAGTCAAAAAGGAAGTGCACAACACGGTGCAAAATTTTTAATTAATAAACTTTACAAAAGTTAACTACCAAGACTTAACGTATTTAAACTTCATAGTTGTGGAAAGTTTATTTAATTTAAAAAAAATATATTCACTGCAGTGCACAATATGCGTGAGCTAAGAAATAGTTTATGGTTTTCCCGCTCTTGCTTCATAATCTTGAAATAAACGACAATAATGGATTGTAAAACTTCAAAGAAAAAGTCATTATTAAATGAAGAAATTTAAGGATTTGAAAGGATTATACATTATACAGAAGGTTAACACTAGAAAGACCGCACCAGTCAAAATGACTGGTTGGACACTTTTTGCTTGAATATCTTTCAAAAACTTCACTTTAAAAATTCGCAAAAAATACGACTTTTCATGAATTTTGAATCTCTACAAAACTGTGTATCTTTTATTTCACTAGCTCTTTAAGCGAGAAAAATTTCGCGATAGACACGCGGACTGTGACCAGTCAAAATGACTGGTAAAATTCACAACCCTATAACTCAAACAAGATAATTTTTTTTCGCTTGCTCTTGGTTTCATTTGCAATCTACGTTGAAGACAATGAGCCCTAGAAGATTTATGGTGGGCAGAAGTTTATTTGTTTGATTATTTGTGTAAAACATCAACGGATCACATGTTGATCCTTATGATAGCCTAATAAAATAATAAATTAAAAACTACTTAAAACTACAAAGTTCTCGAAACCATTAAAATTTTTCTTCGGAAAGTAGCTCTTGAAACGTCGAAGTCAAAGTACTCAGCGAAGCGGTTGAAAGTTCTCGAAATTCCAATTAGAGCGCTGTTGGCTCCGTAGTTATTCAGCCGGATAGGAACATAGAGCTGCAGATTTTGGTTCCTTAATCCTCGGGGCCGCACACTGAGGGGAATAGCCTCCAGCAGCGTAGGAGAGTCGATCCTCGACGCAAGGAGATCTGCTACGATTAAAGCACGTGCAGCGTTTCGACGATTTTGAAGCGTGTCTAAATCAATTAGGCGACAACGGTTTTCGTAACTGGGTAAACGAAACGGATCTAACCAGTTCAAGTGTCGCAGGGCATACCGTATGAAGCGCCGCTGGATAGCCTCTATTCGTTCAGCTCCGTTCTGGTAAAATGGGCACCAAACTGCAGATGCATATTCGAGAGTTGAGCGGACTATGCTGCAATACAGGCTTTTCAGGCAGTACACATCTTTAAACTCCTTTGTTACGCGAAATAAGAAGCCAAGACTTCTAGATGCTTTATCAACGATGTAATTTGTATGAGTCTTAAACTCCAGCCGATGGTCTAGGATAACTCCCAAATCGTTGATGTGTTCCACCCGGGCGATGGTTTCGTTCCCGAGAGTGTACTCTGCGCAAAGAGGGTTCCGCTTGCGAGAAAATGAAATGACCGCACATTTGCTGTGGTTCAGAGGCAAGGAGTTGGTGTCACACCAGTGAGCGAAGGTGTTGAACTGCCTTTGCAAGAGATCGATATCGTCTTGGCCATTGATGGTGTGGAAAAGTTTGAGGTCGTCGGCATACGCAAGTTTTGGACCGTCCAAGAGAGTGAGTACATCGTTAAAATAGATGACAAAAATTATCGGTCCCAAGTGGCTTCCCTGGGGCACACCTGAGCAAGCGGAGAACTGTCTTGAAAAGTAATTTCCAGTTTGCACTGATAACTTTCGTCCTGTTAAATAGCTCCGAAACCAGTCCAGGAGGGATCCACCGAATCCTAAGCGTTCGAGTTTTGCGATTGCAATATCGTGATTTACTTTGTCGAAAGCAGCAGACAGATCAGTATAGATGGCGTCAGTTTGGGACTTCATGGCAAAGCTATCTTGCACGAATGATGTGAAAGTCAGCAAATTTGTTGTCGTGGATCGTTTTGGCAAGAATCCGTGTTGATCGTTGGAAAAGTATTGCTTCGAGGACGAGAAAATCGGATCCAGAACAACCAATTCGAACAGTTTGGCTATCGAACAAAGAGCTGAAATTCCACGATAGTTGTCTATATCTTTCTTATCTCCCTTTTTGTGAACAGGAAACATGTAAGCTTCTTTCCAAAGCGAGGAAAGATTGCGAAGTCCAGCGAAGCTCGAAAAATATGCCTAATGGGAGTCAGTAGATGTGGCATGAAACGTTTCAAGAAAATAGCTGGTATCCCGTCCGGACCCGTAGATGATGAATTTTTAAGCTTGGCTGTCGCCTTCAGAATGGCTGCGTCATCGAATGAAATACGGCTTAAGGAAGAATCAAGAGGTGAAATATTTCTTACAGCCGTATCCAGTTGTTCTGAGGAAATGGATCCCGTTGAGAAAACGCTTGAAAATTTCTCAGCAAAAAGATTACATATTTCAGGATCGGTGTTCGCTGTGTGGTCTTTCAAGAACATTTGAGACGGAAGCCCGGATTCTTTCCGCTGATTTTTGACGTACTTCCAGAAAGATCTCGGGTTGGTCTTAAAATTGCGCTGTAGCCGGTGAAGATAGTTCTGGTAGCAACGCCTGCTGCTTTTTTTGTATGCCGTGTTTAGCTTGCGGTATTCTTCTTTTGTGCAGAGGGACTTGCGCTTGCTGAAGTATCGAAGAGCACGGTTTTTAGCCGTCTTCAATTGTCGCAGTTGATTAGTGACCCAGGGAGCTCGTGGGTTGGGCGGTAAGCTTCGTTTCGGAACATGACGATCGATTATGTAGTTCAGTATGTTTGAGAAAGTCGTAGCAGCAGCATTGGGATTAGAAAGATCGAGCTCATTCTCCCATTCGATAGAATCCAGGACAAGTGAGATAGCTTCGTAGTCGACGTTTTTGAAGTCCTGGTAGAAAGAAGCAGTTTCCTCTACGGAGGCGTTAATGTCAGTGACATCGATTGAGACCACTAAAGCTGGATGATGGGAAACAACTTTGACGAGAGGGGCGGGAGCTAAATCTATAGTCGGATTCCTGAAGCCTTCGTTTATGAAGCAGAGGTCTAGCGTACGACCGTTTTCGTTTTCGAAGCTGTTGATCTGGCGAAGAGTCGCGGTGCTCAAAGAGTCCAGAAAGATGTTGGAAGGAGCCGAGAAATAGGAGCGCATAGGATCTGGGAACAAAAAGGCACCATGGGAGGGGCACCATTTCAAGCCAGGCATGTTGAAATCACCGATAACAAGTATGTCATCTTCGGGAGAGCAGATTGAGCTTATTTTGGAGAGGCAGTGCGAGAAAGACTCAGCTACAACAAGGTCAGTAGAGCGGTCAGGAGGCACGTACACTACGCATAGGTACAGTTTCCGGTCACCGAGATCAATGCGAGCCCAAAGAAGTTCCAAATCGTTCCAGGAACTGTCTTCGATCAGCTGAGCCGTGAATCTGGACTTTACAGCAAGTAAAACTCCGCCTCCAGTTGATTTTTTGCTGTTCAGGGGGCTTCGATCGCAACGAAACACTACATAGTCTGGGCCGATAATTTGACTGGATAAGGTGCGGTCGTTTAGCCATGTTTCTGTTAAGGCGATGAATTCGTAGCAGGAACATGACGTGGCAAGGAGGTAGTCAACCAGACAGGAATTGACACCACCGACGTTCTGATAGTAAACGTTGATAGGCTCAGCAGTGTCGGGTGCAGAATAAGAACGAAGATCCCTGGAAATGCAAAATCCAGAAGTGTGTCATTCGTTATGAAATTAATGATATTCGATGCGAAGTCATGAAGATTTGTATAAAAAGTTCTCGGATTGGCCGCTGCGTGGCGCTTCAAGCACTTGATTCTCAATTTTTTTGGTCTGTTTTGTTGCTCAACTATAATCGAACTTTCTGTCAAAATTTGGCGAAATTTCATCAAGATTTGTAAAAGTTATGTTAGATTTAATACATGTCCATTCGAGTAATCGACTAGTTTTAGGTGATAAATAAGTTTTATACTAAACTAGAATGAGTAAAATAATTATCAATTGTGTACTCATTTATTCAAATTTGAAGACATCAGCTATGAAACTGAATAATTTAAATGATATTTCAACATATTTTTTATATGTTGGTTATCCACCATGGGTGCACGAATTCACCGCAGTTTCTGCCCAAGTTTGTATTCACATGCATTCTTAGATTATTACGTTCGACAAATTTCCAAAGTAAATTCACTTACAGATGTTCCGGCACCCGTGTATATACCTGGCCAGCTGGCAACATTTTGAACATTCTTATTGAACATTCTTATAATAAGAGGAAACACATCTTACCTGTCGGCAGCTTATGAGGTTTGAACCCAAGAGTTTTCTTGCCGATACCGGGAAACGAACCCATTACGCCTGGCATACCAAAACCAGACTCGCGCCAGCCTATCTGATAGTCGGCGCTAAGATATTTCAACATGGGTGCACGGAAGGGCTGTAAATTCGCCGTTTGTAAATTATATAGAAATAAATAGTTTTCAACTTGCTTCAGAACACAAAATATTTTGAGTTAGATATGATAAATATTTGAAATGCAATATTGGTCAATCGAAAAACTTTTAAGGAAAAACAAATCAGCGTGTATATTTGACAATGTTGATTCATTATTTTTATTTTCACTGTTTTCCGTCGCACGACATAACTTTTTGCATATAATTCCTAAAATTTACTCGGTCCATGGTAACCGTTTTTCAATTTCTTGGATGTTGATCAGATTTTATCATACACGCAGAAAAAATTACTGTAATATTAGCCCTATTTGGAATGAAAATAATAAAAATTTTGGTTGGGAAAAAGCAGAAATATATTTTTGTTTATAACGATAAAAAAGACTACTTGGAATTGAACTTATCGTTTGTTTCAGAGTAATATAGGCCCTTTTTGAAAATGAACCATAGTTTTGCAATGAAAATAATAAAATTTTGGGTAAAATAGAAAAAAAAGCTTCGAAAAAAAATAGTTTTCGTGGATCAAAACTACAATTTTTTTCGTGGTTTTGAAAATGAAAGATTGATTTGTAATGATTCAATGTAATTCATATGAATTCAATAGAAAATATTAGTTGATGATATTTTCAGATTCAGATGGATGTACAAATGATTTTTTCGAATGTTTCTTTATTATTATGCATGCAGAACAAACCGACAATATGAGCGCTAATAATCGGTTTGGTGCTATACACATAATACTATTTAAAACGGGGTTTCACTACGTCATTAACTCCTCCGGCTGGATTAGGAGCAACACAATCGAAAACCGGAGATGCCAACTCTGAAAGGATCTTTTCGTTCTGTGCTATTCGCTTCTAGAATCAGCAATTTGGAAATACCGTGCCATGCATATCGGATCGACGGAATAAGTTCTATGGAGTTGGAAGTCGAGGTCTATCTGGAAAATAAATGTTATTCATGGACATTTTACAAAACTTGCTTTCGATTTTTATTCAAAAATATGACTAACCTTTCATCCTTTCATGCAACAAATATACGGGTAAAAGGTTCCATGACCCTGGCTTCGTCGGCAATTTGCAGGAACCCAGAATCCGGTAAATGATGAGGCGCCACCCGTGCTCCACTTCCAGCCACAGGGAGGGACCGATAGTTGGGAATATTATTCAGCAGCGCAAACATCAACCCGGACAGCAATGATCCGCTCAGGAAAACTACCAAAACATTGACATCTGCGATTGGATCTCTCCTGCTGCTGTTGAGCTGTGCCGTTTTCCGAAACTTCGGTTCGATTCCGTTTCCACAATCCATTGTTAAGGTCTTTTTTCGGTGATGTTTTATCACACACGCAACACATTTTTGCGAAGTTTAATCCCGTTTCGAAAGCTTCTTACTCGGGGAACATATCCAAATAACGTTGAACTGATGATAACGAACAATCGGGTGCTCAAATTTTTTGATATTTTTTTCTTTTTGCATTTTTCGACTTATCGTTTACACATATAATGAATAAAACTGAGTTTTGAATGTAAATTAAATCAAATTTTATTTTTAACTAACAAAAAATGTGCGTGTACAAATAATAAAATTTTGTTATAAATTTTAATCGATTTTTCTGTGAAAGTTATCAAAAAATCTGCATTCAAAAGGTAAAATTAAATAACAAAACGTTTTGTTGAAACCATACCCCATTCTTTTTCTGCGTGTACGATTGCAAAAACTTGTTTTTTAATAATAAATGAATTAATTTATTATTTCAAGATATAATTGAAATATTTCTTTTCAAGGAATGGAAAAAACGGAACTTAAAATAAAAATCGTTATTTAAATCATTATGTCTCAACATGAAAGACATGGTTTCGACTTTGGTTTAGTTAAGATTTGTAAAAATGATTTTTGAAAATTTACAAAAAGTCCAATATTTGATTGAAACGCGGTGAATCCGTGCACCCATAGTGAAAAACCATGTATATAACACAAATTTTTATTTGAATCTATAAAAGTCTTTATTATTTACCTTTAGCATGCCAAAAAATTGATTTTGGATGAATGACGGTGAACCCGTGCACCCATGGTAAATTGCTCTCCTTATAGAAAAAAAAAATGCTTCAAAACCTACAATATCAGGTATAATTTATAGGCAACGTGTTGACAAATTTCAGAGCGATGGATGCAAGAAAATATCTACTAAAACAAAATTGAAGTGAAACCGTGCACCCATGGTCAATACCCATAGCCATCAAACATGATTTTATAATTAGATTGTTAATGTGTTTTAATTTTTTGATAATTATTTGAAATATTCATGTTATGATATCCACGCATTCGTCAACTATGCCAAAATGAGGTGATTCCGTGCACCCATGGTGAAAAAATATTTCCATTTTATAACAAAAATGTTATCGAATGAATAACAAAATAATTTCAAAAGAAAAAAGTTTAAAATATTAAGATATAAAAAATTCCCCTTTACCAGTCATTTTGACTGGTCACGGTCCGAATAGGTATATTCAATTTGCCGGTCCTTCTAGTGTTAAGATTCAGCTTATATCGTTTAAGTTTCTGAAAACTTCTTTTATCCGTCCCTTCATTTAACCCAGAATAAAGTCTCAATGTATACAAGAAATACATTCTACTTTATCTTATCTTGAACGATTTAGTTGTAAAGCTAGGGAGAGTTTTTTCTCCAATGTAAACATTTCACTGGAAGCTTCCAGCAGTACACGGTATTAAAAAGTTGAAAAATATCCTTCCCAACCAATCGTCCACCCTGTTCGAGAACCTACTATCGTCGATAAACAACATTCTCAGTGGGTTGCACCGGCAATTTATGCACCGCATCGGTACAAAAGTGCAAGCAAGTACCTACCTAGTAAGTAGTTAAGTAGGTATGTATGTGCACGTGAGTTTTAGCCGATGGAGGCGGATGGGGAAGAAGGTGGCGCTGGGCCAGGCTTCTCATTTTCCCGGGTTTGGATGGGTTGGGTTGGATCGAGTTGGATGGGGTTGAGTTTGGTTTGGGGTTGGTAAAGTGCAAGTGCAGCAGAAGAAGTGCATCACCATCAGCCGTCAAACAAACCGAACTAACTAAGCCAACAGTCGGCGACCGTTTTGTAGGTCAATAGTTGTGATTGCGTAAAGAAGGCAAGTTGTTCGCAAGCGCGCGCGATTTGTATGTTTAGATTTTTTTTTTCGTTTCAAAGCAGACAAACCCGTGTGTTTGTGTGTGTGCTCTGCATAGAAGCCGTTTTGTTTTCGCTTTATGGTGGAAATAAAACTGCTTACACTCTTGATAATGATTCTATCGGGGTATTTGAGGCATTCGGTGTCCTGAAATGGAAAGATTACTCTAACATAAATTATAACAACTTTTTCTTGAAGATCCATATGGAAAATTTCTTCTTTAAGAAAAGATAAGCAAGTTGTTTATCACGGATTGAAATGATTTCCTTGGATTACAAACTATTGATTCTGGTCAATAGACTTCAAATATTATGATCCAAGATGAATATAAATAAATTTCAAGTGTCTCGAAAAAAAACTGATGGCGTTCAGTTCGGTCTGGTCTAATCCCGACCAGGTAACAAAAAAAAATTATTGCAACTCCGTACCAAAATGTTTGTTTTTCGCCACGAAGTTTTTGAAAAGGCCTGCTTTTCCCGGCTAAAAAAAGTATGACAGAGTATCATGGGCCAATTTTTTTCTCTTTGCTCCATAACTTCTTTATTATAAAAGAAAAAGATGAAAAAAATATATGATATAGTTTTCTACATTCCTAACGTATCATTTAGTAATTTTAATTTTTTAATAAATTATTTCCCCCGAATTCTGACCATTTTTTTTAAAGCAATATTTTATTACGATGTGTAACGCTCTGTAAAATAACAGAAAAATAATAGCCACTGTAGGCTGAGCTTAGTTGTTACGATGTGTAATGCTGAACTGTAAAATGTAAAAAAGGGCGAAACTGCCAAATGTAAACAAATCTAGTTAACGGTCGTTCCGGATGTACGCTGTTGCACTTTAGCTAATTAACGTGGTTTCTTCTTAAAATCACTTAAAACTTTCAAAAAATTGATAAAATTCAATCGGGCGAAACTTCTTGTTGATGCATTTACTTTGGAATTTAATGTAACGCCTATTTAAAATGGGGTTAATTTTTCTTTTCATGTAGGGCCAATAGGCGTAACTGAGTTGACCGTGTGTGACAAAACTGCCAAATTCGTTTTTTGCGTGTAGGACCAATGGGCTAAACTTCAAAACCAATACAAAACGGCCGATCAATTGAGCAAAACTTGCAGGCGTGATTGAAATCGAAAACAAAAAAGTGCGAAACAAGCGAATCTCAGAAATTTAGTGAATAAAGTTTAAGTTCTTGATAACCATTGAACGATAAGTGAATATAATGCACATTAGAGTGCCCCAAATGACCCGACTTTTGAAAAAGTTTTGCGCTGCAGGCTAAATGTGATTCTAGGCCTAGTACAAGATCCCATGCCAAATTTAGGCCAGATCGGATATTCATATTTTTCATAATTTAGGCTTTAAGAAAAACCATTTTTGAAAGAAATCGGCCGACGGGGACCAAAGTTATTGATGAAAAACTGGTTTTTCATGTTTCTCCCGAACAAAATGTCTCAAAATCCCATACAAACTTCAGGCTCGTTGAGCGACCCCTTCCCGTGATCCGATCTAGCCCAAATTTGGCATGGGATCTTGTACTAAGCCTAGGATCAATTTTAGTCTGCAGCGCATAACATTTCACAGGTTTGAATTCCCCATACAAATTTGGGGCAGTCTAATGCACTTTTTTGTGTTTGGTTGAACAAAAAGTGATCGATTTTTTTTTAAATAGGATTAGATTAGATGTTCCTAAATTTCAAACGCGTTTTTCTCGTTTCGAGCTTACTGCTAGTTTCACCCTTATGAAATGTTACGCTAGAAATAATAGCCCCTGTGGACTGAGCTTTGTTATGTTGTGTCATATGTTTAGCAAACAAATAATGTTTTTTTTTCTTTTGTTTCGATTATAGTCGTTTTAACATCTTTATGTCATTCGCGTCTTATATCAACGACGCAGTTGACGGACAGTCATTGAAAAACTTATCCGGTACAACTGTGAGCGATGTTTTCTCTTGGGCTCGAGCTCACGGAAATCGGCTCAGGAGGCAACTGACTTGCCAACTGAGCTATATCACAAACCCTGCAAATAATGTGTAATGTAATGTAGTGTAAAGTGTAAATTCCCGGTCAAACAATCATTGGAATGCTTGGGAATGCTTGGGAATACTTGATCCCTTTTTCTTATTTTGCAATTTTGCAGATCGTCGTCTGTTGCATTTTCTTACAGCGCATAATTTCAAAACTTATTGGTTGCCAAAGTTAGATAGATACATGAACCCGTAGATAAACTATGAGCGATTTCATGGGACTAAAAAAATTGTGATATTTTGAAAGTTAAAGGAGACTTGATCCTTTAATCAGTCCTAAGCTTTGGCAAAAATCGTGCAAAATCTTAAGATAGAAGTTCCATTGATTTTTTGGCCATATTAGTTTTCATTTCACAGTTTATAAGTGTCAGACAAAAAGAATTCTAAAAGTTAGTCTTCTACCCTATATTCATTGCATACTTATAGGCGTAATTTTAAAATTTTAAGATAAATGCACTTTTTGAGTTATTTTGATTAGGAAATTATTGGATAAACATTATTAGTCATTTGAAAAATATTAATGATTTCGTGCTTAGCCATGATCAATATCCATTCAGAAGAAAAATTATTTTTGGATACGAGAGATCAAGTGAACCCAGAATACTGTGCTAGTATTACTAAGGAATGATACTTAGGCCACAGGACATACCCAATTATATCAGAGTGATATTATTGAGCTCCCCACCATGCCAAGGGTCGTAGTTCTGAATATGAAGTTGATATTTTAGTTATTTGGCATCAAAATTAAAGTCTCGATTTTCCTGATTTGAGTGCTTTGAGGAGGCACCCCAAATCAAGTTCGATTGATCTGAAAATTTGCATAGGTCAGTTTTTGACAGTATACAAAATGTTAATAACTGGGTTTGGAAATTCAACATGGTTAAATAACTGCTGCGACTCTCAAATGCAAATCTTAATTGTTAGTGCAGAAACCGATCTCACGCAATTGGTGTAATTTTCAAATTAACTTTGAACTATGTAATTGAACTTGATTTATCATTCTCAAATATTACACGAACATAAAGATCGGGAATTCAAATCTAGGAGCTTTATCCTATCTCAAGTACTGCATACCAAATTTGATTTTAAAGATAGAAAAGACATATGTACTTAATTTGGCACAATCGAAGCTTTTGAATTTGATTTTTTTTTTTATTTCCAACTTAAATAAACCGCTTAAAATGAATGAAGAACAATGCCTTTTTTAAAAAATAATCCTACTCAGCACTTTTATCAAAGCTAGATACATTTAAATCTTTGATACTCTCGGTCGGCATAAGGTTGAAGTTTCAGTTTAAAATTATGAACGACAGAAAAAATACAGTACACCAAAAAAATCTGCAACAATGCCAATTTTCATTTATTTTATATTTTTTTCATTTACAGTTCGAACTGAATACGTACTAGCTGAATTTCAAAAAAGATGTTTTCCCAACACGAGTGAACTTGCTCTAAGAAAACCCGTACGGTCTCTCAAAAGTTGGGTGAAATTTTAGCTGCATCCCACTTGCAGTAGTGGAAAACCATCACCCAAATCCGGCACCGCTTCCATCGCCTATTACGTTTAGCGAACGATTGGAAACATTTCTGCGGAAAAAACTTCTGTCATGGACGCTCACCTTAGCCTACCAAGCCCTTAAATTTAATCTAGAAATCATTTTTATCCTATCATAAATCATTGTAAACGTTGATCTCATTTTAAAAGTTTATTACGTTTTTGAAAACTCTATTTAATTTTAAGCTATTCTCATTAGTATTAAACTTTCTTCGACTATCGACTACTTGGCAGTTGCAAAATTCGCAAAGTGGAGGAGATTTCTGTTTTTTTTTTAAATCAACACGGATGAGTTGCGAGGTCCATCTTGTCGCTAGAACGAATTTGCTAGACTCCCTTCGGGCCCGAGGAAAACCACCCTTTGTTCCAGTGAGAGATGTGCTGGCTGTGATAGACTTGGACAACATGTTTGAAATATCCCTTTCCTAAAAGCTATTGATCTTCGTCGATAATTCTTTTTATTTTCATATTTCTCTATCTCGTTTTCTTTTCTCTTGAAAAAAAAAAAAAAGAAATAGAAGTTTGCTAGTAAGCAAACAATTGTAAAAAAAAACAAAACAAGTTTCGCTCCTCAAAGCCTAGAGATATGAGCCGTTTCAAATAAAGAATTTGCAAAAAAGTAAAAAAAATACGGATGAGTTAATCTGGAATGACCGATTCTAACTCTTGTCAGAATAACTGAATCTTTTCAAATCTTTGACACATTCTTAACGTATTATTTCCAAAATTAGTCCAAAAATTTTGCCATGGTGCAATTACATTACTTATAGCAAAATTTATGAAATCATATAAAGGAAGAGACATTGGCGTCAATATTACCAAGTGAGAAGATTTTGGTAGATTATCGGCTGTTCATTGCAATCTATTCCTATATGGCTTGAAATTCATATTATTTTGATTGTTATTAATGGTTTAGTTTTCATTATTTGGTATATTTTTTGAACAATTGGGTTGTCACTGAAAGGATTTTTCAGTGCTAAAATAGAACTCAGAGAATCTGAGAACATTAGGAATTGGTATCGCATATCTTTTCGAAAATCAATTTCAACTGATTCTTGAATTGCTAGAAGTTCAGCGGTAAATATGGACGGCGCTGAAAAAATCCTTTTTCTATATAATTAAATTCATCGTTAACAGCAAAACCAACAGTTGAATCTGTCTTTTATCCATCTGTGAAGAATATCAAATAATTTTCGCCTTCGCTAAATATTTTTAGTAATGGGCCTTAAAAGTAATTGGACTTGTGTTTGTTTTTTTTTTTTTTATTTATTCAAAGATATATCAAATTGTAGCTGAGAATCTCGAGTCCAAAAAGGGCTAAGAAAAATTAACCTAGACATCGGGAACTGGAAAACCAATTCATATTTATAAAATTTGTTCAATGAATGAAAGATTTCGAACATTTGTTAGTATTTTCAAACCTAAATAGTCTGATTTAAAATCAACACTGGACTTGTCCTAAACGCACCAGTTGTCAATCGTATTCCTGTATTATGTATTGCTTCCAGTGATTTTAGTAATTTATCATTAGCAGATTAGTTTAAAAATTGCCAACGATTTGAGAAGGGTGAGTAAAGTGTTTCTATTAAAACTAAATATGGTATGTGTTTTTTTCTTAGATTTCTATGTAAATATTCCATTTTAGTTTTTTTTATCATAGTTTTTTCATTATAAAACCTTATGGGATTCAACAGACTCTAGATTTTGATTGTGAAATACTAACGATAGATTATAAAAAGCGTCGAGAAAAATGCATTACCTTCGTTTTTGTGATGAAAAAACGGAAGCCAGTATGAGCACACCATTTTTCTAGATATCTTGAAAATTTTCTTTAACTACCTCTTAACATTTACCAGCTTTATAAACTACTGTATCATCCGCAAATTTTAAACTGTTATCATGAGGAGGAAAACGAGTTTTCATTGATTTAATCGTAATTAGAAAAAGGGTTACTCTTAAAACTGATCCTTAATTGATTGAAAGACCTGACAAAATCCGGACAAATGATTTTAAAATGTCGACCAAAAATCCAGGCAATATCCGGGCAAATTTGGTCAAAATCCAGGAATTACTTAACACAAATGATAAAAAAAAACCTTGAGATATTTTTTGCAGCAGTTTTTCAATCGTACTTCAAACTTTCAATAAACTTCTCACGATTATTCTTATAATACTTGCTTAAAAAAATTCATTTTGTACGCATAAATAAAAAAATACCGATAAAACCGGGCAATATGGCAACCTAATTCTAGCATATATCAAATGGTTGATTTCGGTGTCGAAAAAGGCACTAATCAGTATGAAATATTATCTAACATAATAATTGAAATTATAAACACTGAAGATGTCAACAGTGACGTAAACAATAAGTTGTACAAAATGTCGAATTGGTAGTAGAACTACAATTACCGCTGGAAAATTTGAAGGTAAAAGCAAGTGTCATTTGGCTTGAGAAACTTAAGCTAGGAGTAAAAGTATGCTTCTTCATTCAAGAACATTCAATCAAATGAATTCCTATAAAGGTAAAATTGATTAAAAATGCCAAATTGAACATTTTATTGCAAGCAAACCGCACTGCATTATTTCATTAATTTTGCAAAAGGGGGTGGCTGACAACGTCCTGCCTCATATGAGGAAGCAATCAGTGCAGAGCAGTGGTTGGGCACAAAAGTCTCATCGAATGATGATGTTCTTCAACATAACATAAATGCTTCGACCGACCCGTCGTGGCGTCGTGCCCAGTATAAAGTCAATGGCGCAATGAACAACATCAGCAACAAAAACAGCAACATGTTAGCGAGAGACGAGCGCCGATTATGTAGGGTGAATGCACTCGACATTACCCCAGGTCGGAAAATTGTACGAAAAACATCAACAGCAGCAGCAGCAGCGAATTCGTGATAGTGGAAGCGTGGCATAAATGAGAAGCTACAAACAGCAATAGCGCAAAAAAACGTAATTTGTCAAGACGCGGAAAACGAAACGAAACGCGATCGTGTGTGGACATCGCGAGTCAATCGCAGCTACTAGCAAATTGCGAATGTGTATATGAATGCGAGAGATTGTTTGAGCCAGGTCGGGTAAGTAGTGTCTTGTACACTGAGTAGTAGTGAGTAGTACTTATTCATGCTCGGATCGTATAAAAAATAAATGCACTCCGACCGAACCGAAGTTTGGCGAAAATTTACGACGATGAAAAAACGAATTTGGCCGAATGCAACGAGATCGGTTCGGAAAAGCTTCACGTCGGGTTGCAATTGAGAGAAATGGGAAATTAGCAAAGCTTAATATGTTTGAACATTATGGTATTGACACTTTCTAGGACAAAAATTAAGTATCAAACCAAAAATGCGATGAAATAAAATGTATGTCCTAGGGAAAAGGCTACACTCAAGCAAACAGATCTCTCATCATTTTTTTCAATGATTACCTTTTTAATTAAAATCTGATCTAATGAAAATTTGATACAGTTTAACTTAACTGGTCGTAAAAAACACAGGTATATTATTTCGAGATGTATCGAACATTCGGCGCCCAATACCGTTAGGCCGAATATTCGCCTCACCGAATAGTTGAGCTAAGTATTCGGCCGAATAGGACAAATAGACCGAATATTTATTTTTAAAAAAATCATTCAACAACATAATTGTCAAATTTTTTTAAAAGATTTTGGATCATTTATAAAATACCAAAAGTAATGTTGAAAAAGCTACATAATCATAAGGTTTCTGTGAAACATCTTAGGTGTGTCCGTGTATCTTTCATTATATTTAGCTCTATACTTTGATTATCGTTTATTCCAGATTCGATTGAGGTCAAAGTTTTGTTCAGATTTGCACTTTTTAAACAATGTTTTCAAAAAATCGTCGTGACTTGCCCGACCGTGTGGTAGAAAGTATCGTATGCTTAAGGATGAAGATCATCGTTTTTAACAACTATTTGGAAGATATCTTGCTCAAATTCGACTTTTATCTAATTCGATATTTAAATAAGCAATTTCAAATTGCTTGCCACTTGTTTCGACGTGTTTTGTCCCAGTTTTCACAGGAACCTTTTATTTACTTTGGTGATAAACGTCCTAAAAGCGAAAAGTCATCTGACTTCCTTTCAGTTATTGGTGGCATTTTGGAATCAGAGAGACCCTTACTTGAAAAAGATCTTGTAAAGCTTTATCTGGTCACCTCATCTGGTTGAAAATATTCGGCTCAAAGACATGAGGGGCATTAAGATGGAAGAAACATACGGAAATTGAAAAAGTCGCTTTTGTGTTTTTGTTAAAAACTCGACATAATAGTCGATCGAACATTCGTTTGGCCGAACAGTTGAAATTTCTAATTTCAATCGTTGCTCCTAAATAGAATTTCGTAAAATAGGGTAAATTGGAGCACATTTTGCTTAATTTTCTTAATATTTCTGTCACGTTCAGCTGTTTCAGCTTAAGAACAGATTCATATGGTGTTTTTATGGATTCGAACACACCAGAAGGCATTTTAACTTTTAACAGTCCCTGATTTTTGGCCCGGGTTTATTCTCATTTTCATCCTCAAATCACACTTTAAAAAACAAATTGTGCTATTTTTTTATGTATGCGTCCAAAACGAAAGTTTCATTAAAATATTCATGAAAGGTTTTTTGAAAGTCTAAAATACGATTTAAAATCTGTTGTTGGTTTGGTTTTCAACTTTTTTTTCTAGATTTTCGATGAGTAAATTTTAGGTTTTGATCAAATTTGCCCGGATATTGCCAGGTCGACCATTTTGAAATCAAATGCCCGGATTTGCCAAGTTTTTAGATAAAAATAGCCCGGTTTCCCGGCCCTGATACGTGCTGAAAAAATCTGACAACCTTATTCTAGTATGACTGGAAGAAAAGACACAGCTGTTCTCGTTAAAAAGAGAAATTTGAGATTGCTTCAAAAAATTCGCTGTATTTTTGACAATTTTCATTTAAAATACTTTATTAAGCCAAAAGATGTAAAAATGTTTGATCTAGTACCTGGCCGTGTGTCATCTAAATCGATCCACGCAATCAAAAATGGAACCGGTTTGAAAATGAGATTCATTAATGTTCAACCATTCTTCTTTGGACGGATGTTTGTATAGAAGATACCGTTAAAATTTTTTTGTTGAATTTTTTTTCACAATTTCAAAATTTACCACTTCAAATAAAGCAAATGGATAGAAACTTCATTCTTGCTTTGATTGGAAATAGAAAATATTCAATCAAAAAGAGATTCTAACGAAAGAGCGAATATAATACTCGCTACAAGTTTATATGTTTGAAATTCGTATCTCAATTTTCTTGCAGGTCGTTTCTAAAACTCTGTTCTTCTTATTTTGAGCTCAGTTAAAAAAAATTTTGAGAAGCAATCTCAAATTTTCTTTTTTTACGAGAATAGCTGTATCTTTTTTTCCTTTCATAGTAGAGTCTTCAAATTTCGTGGATTGTTAGTTGGATAATTGAACAAGATTTTGTGAAAATTTCATGAAAAAATATCAACCCAGACAGAAATGGCAGCTGGACTCGGAAACTACTGATCCGATTTGCTTGAAACTTGACAGGAGGGACTTTTTAGGCTGGGGAATGTTCCTAAAACAGTTTGGGACCCCTCTCCCTCTCTGGAATGGGGAAGGCGTCCACCTAAGCAAAAGTAAAACAAGTTTGAATAACTCGAGAACTGATCATGCAAATACAGTAGTTTTTCGATTTTATCACTGTTCAATTTTTTCGATATTCGCCAACTTCACGCTTGATTATATAGTTTCGATTTAATCACGTTTTTGAGAAGTCGTTCAGAAACAATTTGCAGAGCCTTAATAAAAATTTAAAACCGTAGAGCCTCTTTGTTTATGGGTGAATGTAAGCGTTCTTGAAAAGAGATTAGTGTTATCTGTTTTTTTTAATTCGTTCATTTGAGAGGGACCCATGCGCAATCCCAATTGGACAGCCTTTAGTGTTATCTGAATAGATAATATTTTTTATGAAGATGAAATTCTTCTAGCTTTGCCTTAAAATATGTAAAAGGGACTTAGATTTTTTTTTCTGCTAAATATGAAAAAGAAATGATTATCTGACCATAAAGCAAATTTCGAGAAGCCCACTTTAAAAGTCTAATTTGTGCATATTTAAAAATATTTTTCGAAAAGCTTATTTTTTCAGTTAGTCAAAGATGTGAAGATTAAAATATTAAATTTGCAGAAGATAATTTTTTGATGCAGTTTTCTGTGAAATCGTTTGTAAAATCAACATAAGAAATAACGACTGTTTAATTTAGCTTAGCTTAGCTTAGCTTGATTAACTACTCACATCCACCTTAAACCGTAAAACCCGAAGTGCATGGTTGTAGAAATAAAAACCAACATAAGAAATTGTTGAATTTCCATAAAAACTAATTAATTCGCTTTACTTGGCTGAACACTATCAAATTGATATTTTATCTGCTTTTTCTTCAAGAAAAATCTTAAAATTGCTATAGTAAAAAATAATTTCAACTGAAATCGATCCTTTGTGTTTAGTAAACTTTGATAGATACATCTAATGATCACAATTGATTGATACAAAATGTAGCCACTACTTAAGACATTATAATTAATCATCTGATAAGATAAAAAAAATTTCACATTAATTTTAAGTTGCGCCAAATTCACGGCTTCGCCATTATAACGGTGAAATTTTCTTTGAACGTGATTAAATCGAAAAACTACTGAAAAACCAAATTTGGCATGGAAGTGTATTTGGTAACGGAGAATGTTTCTAAAATGGTTTGGTACTCCTCCCTTCTTCCAAAGGGGAGATATGAAGTGGAAAGAGGGGCTTCCATAATATTTTTTACATCACTGCAGATCTCATCGAGCGAATGGAACCAAAGATAGCATGTGAGGATATTTGGATACAAGGAATGTTTCTATGCGAGTTTGAGACCCCTTCCTCTTTTCAGTATGATGATAGAAAGTGGGGGGGGGGGGGGGGTGGTTCAAACAATTTGCTTTGCATACCTACAGAACTATTCGAAGAAATGAAACCTAATTAGGCTTGAAGATACGAAAAATGCTTCTATAAGTATTTAGTACCTACTTTCTACCTGGGTATTTGAATATGATATTGTAAGATCCATTCCTTCTTGCAGTGTGGAAATAGGAAGAGGAGGAGGGTTCTCATAATATTTTTCTTCGTAACTGGAATTTGGCATGGAAGGGTATTTGGATACGAGAAAATGTTTCTATGAATATTTGGTTCCACTGTCTCCTTCCAGAACTGGGGAGATAGTAAGGAGATAGGGGGACTACTACCAATTTTTCGGATAACTCGAGTAATACGAGCAAATGGAAGCAAATTTGACATGGGAATTTTTTGGGTAAGAGAAATGGTTCTATAATTATTTGAGGAGACACCCCTTCTTCGAAGGACTAATATGAAGTGGGCCCCAAATCCATTTTTTGGCACAACTGGAGAAGTAATAAGCAAATGGAATCAAATTCGACATGGAGAGGTGTTAGGGCACCTACGCTTAAAAACTTATCAACATTAATATGAGAGGGAGTTTTTGGTTACGAGAAGTGGGATATCTACCTCCTTCAAGCAAGGCCTTACCATTTCCATACAAGTTTTCTTTGAAACCATATCTTATAGAAGGCAATTTTTCAATACGGAATCGGGGAGGAGGCAAGTTATTCTTCATATTTTATTTGTAAGTAAAACATACATCAAATCGTTTTATTATGCAATCCGAAACTACAGTTGCAGCTCTTATCTTAAGCGTTTTTTTTCTGAACTATGTTTAAATTTAAAATAATGCCAACAAAAAAAAATTGATTTTTTTTTTCTTAAATTGATTTTGGAAGGTGTAGCAAAGTACACCGGGTCAGCTAGTGCTAAATAAAAATCCAGTTTGTGAAAAAGTAACGTGAAGTAAGCCGCTACATAAACATAGCTCTTACAGATTTTCTCCGCCTTTTTTTTTAAATATCATGACCATTTATAATGTAAACATAATGTGTAAAACCCGTTGAAGCTATTTTAAACACAGTGAATTAATTTTGACAAATGGAAACTGAAATTATATGAAAGTTTATGGCATCATAGGATTTTCAAAACCCGAAATGCATAACTTTCGAAGGCAACTTTTTTATTCTTTGTGATCCTCATCTTCTCAGACTATTTTAAATTCGGGGTTCTGTATATCACGAACTGATAGACAAAATTAAGCAAATTTGATATTTTTATGTCAATTAAAATTCTCATGTTTGATTTTGTGAAATACTGTTTCGACTTTCGACCGTTACAACTTAGAAGTTATTCTTCTAAGTGTACCAAACTCGAGTACCACCTAAGCTACCTCATGTTAAGTTAAGATCATGTTTATTTTCACTTAAAGTGTGACCTTTGATGCAATTGTAAAAAAAGATTCAATTTTATATTTTGTTCCATGATATTTGTTTGCTTTGCACTGTTGAAAATTGATTTCGCATTGTTATTCTTCTTTTAACTAAAATGAAAACTAAAACTGAAGTACTGGAATGAATTTTGTATTCAAATCAAAGATTTTAATTTTGTTTCAAATTATCTTGAAAGTTGTTCTGTGCAATGAACTTTTCGACTTTTTTTTATTTGAAAAAATTTCAAATAAGAAATACATACTATTATTTTATATTTCAATATTGTAAAATTATAAAAATAGTTGGGTAGCAGTTTTTCACTTTACTACCTACATACCTACTTGAAATTAAAATTTGTTGGACGTTCCCATTCACAAAGGTGAACAGCAGCAGATGTACTTTTAACTTGATCTACAGGTTGCATCCCCTTTGCTTCAAATTGCTTGCTCCAGTTGATACATTTTACCAGTTGGATTTCTCGGGTAAGTTCTTCGCTGTCTTCTCTATTTAAGCTTCAAAGCATTTCAGGGTACAATTTTTTTTCATTCAATGGTTATTTATTTGTTTCCAGGATCTCTTAAAACTTGTGAAACTTGGATGAGAAAAGCACTAAATAAAAGTGAACTTAACACGCAAATATTTCGTCACATCTGTCACCAACGCATAACACCATGTCAAGGCCAACTTATAAATTTCAATCAAGCAAATTTCGACCAAATCCTTAAATTTTTTCAATGACTGAAATTGATGCATTTTTTAATTTTCTTATTTTGAAACCTTTCTTTCAGTTACCTTAAATGGATTCAACCGTTGATGTACTAAATTTTCGCTTTTTTTTGTAGCTACCTGTAAAGAAAAAAAAGGGAATATAATTAGAAAATTTAATCTTTATGGATTTAAATAAAATTAAATAAAAATATTTAAGAAAACCCCTTTTTTGTGAGAACTTAAAATGCCCAATTTGATACGAAAAAAATTGCGAACTTTATTTCGAACCTGTATTATAATATTAATTAAAAAAAAAAGATATCAACAATTGAAAAACATCTTTGCAATTTTTTCAAAGATAAACAAGTATTTTAATATTATGAATGAACATTCTTAAACTTTCTAAACAAATAACCGTGAAAATTTATTCAAACTTTGCCATTTTTTTGAAAAAGTTGAATTTGATGAGCTCCGTGAAAACCAAAATTCAAAATTTTCTTCACCAGATGGCACTACGTTGGCTGATCGATCCTCTCAAAACTCTACATGTCAAAAGCCGAAACTCTGTTCGCTGTACTAGAATCCAACATCTGTCCCACACCTCAGCAATCTGGCAGCTCTGGTAGAAATTACTGTCCCGCGAAGAGAGGGAAAGTGAAAAGTTCTCTCAGCTATTCGAAGAACGGGCTGCAACATAAAATATGTTTCATGAGAGCACGCAACAGTCCCCTGGAAAATCTCACAACATGAATTTTAGTACAGCAAATACGCAGAGATTGAAGTGCCTTTTCTAATACCAATGCAATTCTGGTCATAAGACTCTCTGGCTGGACTTCAACGAGAATCCAACCAAACGATAGAGGAGAAAAGAGAGCCACCAATACTGTTTTTGTTTTGTTTTTACCGCCTGATTCGTTCAACGATGGCAGCAGTAGCAAGCAAAATGCAGCTCGCTCGGTGGATGGCGCGAAAATTTCCTCCTCCTGTTGTTTTGCTTACTCTGCAGGCCGATGTGCTGTTGTTGTTGTTTACGACGATCGGAAAACACAAAAATGCATTCGATCGTGTGCAGCACGAGACGAGCCTTCAAATCAAACCGAACATAGCGAAAAACTATTTATTCCTTGACTTGAGTGGAAGAGGTGGGGGAAGCGGACGTAGATCAATTATTTATGTAAAGTTCATTGAACAAATTTTGATTTCATTTAACGGGTTGGCTTTTGCTTATAATTCCCTCAATAGAGTTTTTGAACTATGTATGTATAAAATATATGTCAATTTCACCGGAAGTTTTAAAGACACACTTTGAAATAAAATTGAAATTTTTATTCTTATAGTAGTCTTAACATTTTGGCAGTGTCATTTATTTAACTTACATCACTTTTCTATTCATCATATTAAACTTCATTCGGAAACAAGACAGCAAACACACTGTACTAAAAACGGTGGTAATTTTTTTTTTTTTTTTTTTTTTTTTTTTTTTTTTTTTTTTTTTTTTTTTTTTTTTTCTGGGGATTTTCAAAACGGTGGTAAATTGATCAATAAGAACTGTTATAAAGTAAATATAGAAGCTAGAATTAAAATTATTTCTAATTGACCAACACGCTCATATTTTTTTAACCATAAATGATTATTTTTCATACATTTTATGGTATTTTTAGTAGAGCTGCTAAAATTGTTATTTTTCAACCGTTATAAATTGTTAAATTTCAACCATTTTCCGAGTTTTTGACAAAAATGTTGGTAATAGTTGAAATTCAACAAAAAAATGACTGAAAAAACAGGAGCCATGTTTGCAATCGTTGAAGTGTTTGTTTTGTTTATAGTTCTGCGTTGCACCTAATTTCTTTAAAATCTCCAAACTGTAAGTATTTTTCCTAATAATACCTGTAAATACAATAAATAGAAAATGTGTACAGATTGATCATCAACGTCACTCTCTTTTAAATTCAATTTCCAAACGAGAGTTGTGAGGCTACTATGGGTTATCTGGGGTCGGAAGCAGCAGCAGTTCCGCCGCAGATTCAACGAAATTATAACAGCTGCCGTCACGTCTTTGGGTGAGTACATACCGTTTTGGAGATCTCTGTTAATTGTTCCGAGATTAATAACCATGGAAAAATATTTACAGAATGTTCCGGAACTCCGTACATTTGCATCATCAGGAGGTTCCAAAAATATGCTAAGAAAAACTGGCACTAAAACACAGCAGAGCGGGAAGCTGAACAATGAACACTCAAGGATAGGCAGCAGCGCAAGATCCGTAGCAGCGGCCGACGCAATCATTCCCTCCGCCGGCTGAACTTTCTTCCGCTAAAGCAACATAGAAGTGCCAGTAGATCGAGCTATATAAATAACATTAATATACATAAAACACGATATTTAACATATTGGGTTTTGATTAATTGAATTCAAATTAAGTCAATTCATATTTTAAAACGAATATTTCCTTCAAATTTCGACCCATTTTTACTTTTTCTACCATGCTTGAAAAATAACCATTATCCAAGTTCTCACTCCACTAAACTGCCATTATGGTTATTTTTCAAACATTAATGGTTCAACTTGGCCCAGCGTGAAGGAATATTCAAAGAAGGTAGTGTCGAGGCAGCCCTGCTCTTGTATTAGTACATATTGCGACGTCACAATCACGAAAAATCTGTTAATTTACTAGGAAATTTGCCTTTTTTGTTGATAACTCGGAGAATTTGCTGGAAACTTTCCACTTTTAAAATATATTATTCTAGAACAGTGGTTTTCAAAGTGGTCCCTACCGCCCCCTTGGGGGCGTTGAGAACTTCCTGGGGGGCGGCGAGCTCAATTTTGAAATTTGGGGGGGCGTTGGAAGGGATCAGGGGGCGGTGAGATCGTAATTAACCCTTCGTTTCATAAAGTTACAAATATGCAACAATTAATTAAAAGTGTTCTAAACTTCACATTTAGCTAAAAAGTAAATTTTTTTTTCGATGGGAATAATATTTATAATTTCAAGATCACGTTCAATTAAAAAAAAATATTTTTAGTGTTTATAGGAACCAAAAAAACCCACTTGAATCTGAAAAATATGGAATGTGGAAAAAGCCTAATTTTTCAAATTTTTGGCCTAGTGTAATTCATATTGAGAATTTTTTTTCGACTCAAAAAAAATATTTTCATATTCCCACTAAAGTAATTTACATAATAAACAAAATTTGAGATTTTTTTTTTGTTTTTTCTCTGATATAAAGGGTTTTCAATAACTGTTGCAAATATGCAACACCATGCAACGGTAGTACCCTAGCTAGTTATATGGGTTCGATAGTGTGTTTTCGAAACTTGCATCGTTAAACAGTGTATTTGTTTCCCGATGACAATGTTTTCGTTATTAATGATTTATTATCATGTTCAGGCCGTATTAAGAGGGGGGGGGGGATGAGAAAAATTGACCCCCCCCCCCCCCCCCCCCCCCCGAATAAAGAGGGCCCCCGAGGTGAAAAAAATAAAAGTTTTGATCTAAACCGTTATCAAAACTAGAAAAATATTATAAAAAGTTCAAAATTTATCAAACTTTAAACTAGGACGGATCCGAATAATTAACTTATTTAGGATTTGTAATTCAGCGTATGTAAAACACATTATTTTGATTTTTTTTCCGCGGCCCATTGGTATAACAAATACATATTTTGAATAAAAAAAAATGTCGGATACCTTCATCACTTGCAAAATAAGCATACACCAATTTTCAAAAGTTCTATATTATTCAACGTGATTCAAACTCAAGAACGGGGCTTTATCCAGAGAGTTTAAAAATCTAAAAACAAACAACGAATACGCTTTTTTATTTTTCCACTTGAAAATTCAGTACTATCTGCCAACATTCGATAACCGAGATTTGAAGTATTGTTTTGCCTTTTTTTTTCTTAGCGATGAATGAATGATTTGATTGAAAATTACAATGCTCATTATTTTTTACTAAAGTATGAGCCGTTTCTTATTATCAATCGACGAAAAATGCTCTTTATTTATACTATTCAACCTTTTCCTGGAAGCTCTGGAAGTTGATTTTAAATTGAAACTTTTTGTTCTCGAATTTAGTTTTATTTTTATTTCTTTTTTATTCTTAAACTGATTTCAAGTTTGAATTCTAATTTTAGAATCATGTTCCAAATTCTAATGCTCATTCCGAAGAAATCTTTATTGTTCTTTTAATTTTGCCAACAAATGATATTTAATAGTTTAATGTAATTTGTAATTGGATCATTCCTTCAAAACTAAATTGAGACTTTGCTCTTCAATATCAAGTTTGTTTATTAAAACTGATATAGTTATGGTATGATTTAAGATTAAGAATCTTTATCAGAACCAATTTTAAAACGTTTTCGGAATTGATTTGTGTTGATTTGTTCAAGGTTATGTTCAGAAAAGTTGTATAGGTAAGAAGCTTTCCATTTTGCCGCCGGTCGTGGCCTAGAGGATAGCGTTCCAGCCATCTAAGCCAGAGTCCATGAGATCGAATCCCGATCACGGCACATATAGTGCTCTTTCCGTGGTCTGGTGGTAAGATGCTAGCCATAAAATCCTTGAAAGATGTACGCCTTAGAGTTAAGTAAATTAGATCTCTTCAAAGAAACATGAAGTTTCACTGAGATCCTATATGTGCGTGTTCGTTTTTTTTAGCACCTTCAAGCAAACGTAAGGAATCATTTCCTCAGTAGGTGGTATATTATCGCATAACTACTCCTAGCTAATTTCTCGAGAGTCTTTGTACTCTAGTGGATAAGCTGGTGCGAGTCTGGTTCCGATGTGCCAGGCTGGGTTCGATTCCCGGTATCGGCGAGACAACTTTTGGGTTCGAATCCCATAAGAAGCCGACAGGTAAGATGTGTTTCCTCTTATAACTGATTATATGAATGTTTAACCAGCTGCCAGCTGGCCAGGTATATGCACGGATGCCGGAATACCTCTAAGTAACCTGATTGACTCGTTCTTCCAAAATATACCTACATACGAAGCCATGGGGTCGGTCCAAGAATGCATGTGAGCACATACTTAGGCAGAAACTGCGGTGAATCCGTGCACCCATGGTGGAAAACCAACATACATAACTACTCCCAGATAAATTCTTAACTTTCCGGTGTCCAGAAATCTAGGTTTGCGAAGTTCCTGTGCGAAAACTATGATTAGTGCAAAAGAAATTAGGAATAAGCATTTATTTCCAGTTGTCGAGTGTGAAGAAAAAACCCGATTTAATACACTTAACAGTGGATTTGAGCCTTTCTTTCAGATTCAAAACATATTTGTTTTGCGTGTTTTAATCCATAACGGTAGAATGTTTACAAAAATCACTTTTGTAAATGATTTTCGTTAAATGAAGCTCTCAAACGGAATAAACTATAGGGGATGAAAAAAAACTATAGGAGATAAAATTTGTCAAATTTGCCAAATTTGTCAAATTTGTCAAAAATGTCAAATTTGCCAATTTTGTCGATTTAATCAATATTGTCAATTTTATGGATTTTGCTAGTTTTGATAATTTTGTCGATTTTGTCGATTTTATAAGTTTTGTAATTTTTGTTTATTTGATTCAATTTTGTCAATTTGTTCAATCTTGTCAATTTTGTCAATTCTGTAAATTTTGTCAAATTTGTCAATTTGATAAATTTTGTCATTTTTGTCAATTATAATAATTTTGTAAAATTTGTCAATAGACCAAATTTTGTCAATCTTGTCAATTTTGTCAATTTTGTCAGTTTTGTCAATTTGGTCAAATTTTTCAATTTCGTCGATTCAATCAATATTGTGATTTTGCGATTTCTGTAAATTTTGACGATTTTGTCGATTTAATCAATTTTGTCATTTTTGTCAATTTTAACAATTTCTTCAAATTTGTTCAGATTTGTCAATTTTGTCAATCTTGTCAATGTTTACAATTTTCTAAATTTTGTCAATTTGGTCAATTTTGTCAATCTTCTCAATTGTGACAAACTTGTCAATTTTGTCAATATTGGCAATTTTGTCAATCATGTCAATTTTGTCAATTCTGTCGGTTTTGTAAATTTTGTCAATTGTGTCAATATTGTCGATTTTGTCGAAATAGTCAATCTTGTCAATTTTGTTAGTCTTGACAATCTTGTTAGTTTTGTCTATTTTGTGAATTTTGTCAATCTTGTCAATTTTGGCAATTTGGTCATTTTGTCAGTTTTGTCAATTTGGTGAATTTTGTCAGTTTTGCCAATTTGATCAATTTTGTAAATCTTGTCTTTTTTGTCAAATTGGTGAATGATGTCAGTTTTCACGTATTGGTCAATTTTGTCAATTTTGTTAATTTTATCACTTTTTTCAATCTTGTCAATTTTGTAAGTTTGTCAATTAAGTCAATCTTGTGAATGTTGTCAATTTTGTCAATTGTGTCAATATTGTCGATTTTGTCGAAATTGTCGATATTGTCAATTTTGTCAGTTTTGTCAATTTGGTGAAGTTTGTCAGTTTTGTCAATTTGGGCAATTTTGTCATTTTGTCGGTTTAGTCAATTTTGTAAATCTTGTCAATTTTGTCAATCTCATCAATTTTGTCAACTTTTTCAGTTTTGGCGATTTTGTCAATCTTGTCAATTTTGTCAGTTTTGTTAATTTTGTCAATTTAGTTAAATTTTTTTTTGGCCAGCCTGGCCAAAATGGTTAATGCGTATTTATGTGCCTATGGAGGACTTGGTGGCGCCACTGTTTGGATTGACTCCCAAGCCGTTTTCGTCAGACACCAACCCCAACAACAAAACGCAACAATTGCACAGGTTTTTCTATGCGAACGAAAAGCTTTCATTGCGCAACGTTAGATCTGAAGAGAAAAGGGAACGAAAAGGGAATTTGCCCGAGAGCTTAAAGCTCGAGAGGATTGAGTAGCATTTGTCTAATTAGATTTGCTTCCACGGGCGAAATTCTCTCCTGTCGTTCGTGCCTACACAGCAATTTTTTTTTTGCTGGAAACCAGCAATTTTTTGCTGGTTTTTGTCCCGCTGACTTTCCAGCAAAATTTCCAGCAATTTCAATTGCTGGAAAAAATAGCAAACGTTAATGCTGGTTTCCAGCAATTCAAATTGCTGGAAAATCAGCAATTCATATTGCTGGAAACCAGCTATTTCTGTCAACACAACCGGCTGTATTTAGTATCAGATTTATATTTTAATTCGAAATTAAATTTGATTTGGCTGTGCATATAATAAGCAATAAAATAATTTTTCCTAACTTTTTTTAATAAAGGGATATATTTATTTCCACACACAAAACTTTCGGGGCTCCACTTAGCGAAAATTTGCTGTTACTTTCCGTTAGCAAAAATAATTTTTTACTGTAGAGTTAGCAAAAAGCTAAATTTACTTGATTCTAGAAAAAAAAGTTCATTTTGCTTGATTTTAGTAAAATTAAAGTTTTCTAGCCGCTTTGTGTACAGACAGCAGCCGCCGCCAGTTGGGGGAAAACAACAAACCAAAGTGATCCAGTGCGGTTCCGGTAATTCGATGCTTGCGGTTCGTTTGGTGGCTGATTCAACGACGAAACGGTGGCCAAATCGACACCGGATGCTGCAGGTAAGGGCCGAACTTGGAGTGAACAGATTTTCCGATTTTTAAATTCAAAATTGTTTGTTTTTTTTTCTACCAGGTTGCAACTGCCGGCAAACACGAGGGTTTTTTTGCAACAGTTCGAAATAAAGAGGGACCACTACTGGCATGTCAACGCGCTGCATCCGGCACAACTCAGATGCATTCATTGATGAGAGTCGACCTTTGGCAATTTAACGAAAAGTGGTAAATGAAGTTCCGAAAAACGTGAAAAATAAATTAAAAGTTAAGTTATTCATTAATTGTATTTATTAATCGAACATTCCCTCGGAATTTGCAAAGAAAAAACAATAAATTTTGAAATTTCAGATCCGGGGCTTTTTTCCACCGGTTTTTGCTAAATAGTGAGCAAAAGTTGCGGCGGCTAAATTTTCTCTCGTTTGCTAAAATTTTAGTTCGAAAAATATGCTAAATTGATTGCTAAGTTTATAGCTGGTCAAATTTGAGCAAATTTTTGCTAATTTCCGGCCTCGAAAGTTTTGTGTGCAGAAACCGATTTTTTTTTCAATATCCTATAACACAGGGGCTGGCAGCTTTGTGCCAAAGTGTTGATCATCCGCCACCTGTAAAAATAGCTTTGATTAGAATATTTTAGAGAATATATCTGTCCAAGAAAAACTCACCCTTGACTTTTTATCTGGTTGCTAGAATATAGAGGAAAATTAAATAATTATATAAATTTAACCAAAATCGTGAAATAGAATCTTACCTTGCTTCAGCGTACGAAGCAAAAACAAACTCCAAATTGACAACTCGATTGCTGATTTTCCAGCAAACTAGATCAATTGCTGGAAAGTCCAGCAATTTGAAAACCGAATGCTGATTTTTCAGCAAAAATGACAAGAACACAAACGAATGCTGAAAAATCCAGCAATTCGAAAACCGATTGCTGGTTTCCAGCAAAAATTTGGATTGCTGAACGTTATCAGCAATTTTTTTTGCTGGAAATCGAGGCAAAAATTTACAGTGTAGGAAGAAGCTTCCTGAGCACGAACGGCACGTGAGAAGATGAGAGGATGTGCATACATCGTCCGCGTACGCGTACCCGTGTTGTTTTCCCCTTCTCAGAGCAATCTGTTTCTGAATATAATGTTGGCCGAAGTTACTATCGCTTTCGTACCATGCAGTGTGGGCATGACGTACTCATCAACGACTTCATTAATTTCGGGGTCGTACCCCTTGGTGAAAACCATTTTTATGTTAAATATTTCGGAGCTTCGGTTCCGAAATTTTTTGAAGTTGTTCGGTTTCAATCTGAACCATTACAATTAAAACAATATAACCTTTGGCCGGGAAAATTTGAACTGTCGTCTTCCTCCCACACGGTTTCTGTCACGATGACATCAAACCTGAGTGGGAGTGAAGCCTATCTGTTCTCCCTTCCACACACCGACAGGACCATAGTTTTAGCTAGCAAGCTATGACGTCACGTATAATTTGACGTCATATATACGATAATCTTGATTTTAGTGATTGCTGGGTTTGGCTAGCAAGGCCAATTGACACGTTTTTTGGCGTGATGATTTGATGATAATTACTATGAAAATTTAATTTTCAAACTATTTTGTTATTTTTTCTTTCTTTTATAGACCGAAGAAGAAAAAAAACAAATTTTTTAAGATAAAAATCATTTTTATTGTACTGCCCAGTTTCGCAAAAACATGCAAAAAAGTTTACAAAAAATCACACCAATACACACAAATACACAGACATCGTCTGAACTCGACGAGCTGATTCGATAGGTACCTATAAAGGTATATCTAAGACCCATAATTAATGATCTCCCAAATCGACCGATAACTATACCTTTCTGAAAGAAAGGCAAAAAAGGTTCCCAACCATGTGTTTCAAATAATTCAACATTTGCTCTGGATAACCTATGGAGTCAAGACAGCAAGAATAGATTATCTATGATTCTAACATAGAGTCAAATGATCGGTTAAATATATTTTCAAATTTGTATCTATGTTCATTTTTACAATTTTCAGTTTAGTAAATGGTTAGTCGGCCTGGTCTACACGCATAGGTGTATCGATCAAAATCAATTTAAAAGGCGAATATAACATAACAAATACAATTTCAAAAAATACAATATCAAAAAAAGGTCCCCAACAATGTGTTTCAAATATTTCTACGTTTGCTCTGTATAACCTGTGACATAAGTGACAAAATGACAACATTGAAAATATTGATATTTCAAAGTTGTCAAAATGTTTAATTTCTATAGTTAATTCGATCGATTATTGTCACCTACGTTGAAGCATCGTATTTTAGTCTAGCAGTTGTAATTTTACTCAATTATTTTTTCAAATTATTCGCTTCCTTTACTTGAAAGGTTGAATTATTTGAAACACATGGTTAGGCATCTTTTTTAAAAATTATACTCTTCATTTTTAGAGCTCTTATATTTTATAGATATATGATCATAATGTCATAGAAATGGGATCATACAAGATATTCCAGTATTCAATCATTCAACAATTTTCAATAAGTTTACAATTATGTTATTATTTATGTGAATTATTTATTATGTTAATTATTTCAAAATACTTTTATCCTATAAAAAATTTTGAATCTTAATTTCGGTCTCTAGAAAATCAGGACAAATCCTGATAAATCAGGTTACCTGGCACCTTCAGAGTTACTCAGGTACAAGAGAAACAACAACAACAACTGAACAATTGTAATGCACGTCAGAGGTGCCAGGTGTCCTGACTTTTCAGGACTTGTCCTGACTTTCGAGAGGTTGTCAAAATCTATTTTGGCTTTGGAAAAACAATTATAAGGCCATATACTCTGGGGAAATGCCATTACCAGAACAATTTGTTTTCTCTAACTCAATTTTGCTCTTCTTAAAGCCAAAAGGCTTTCTCCAGATCTACCAAAACTCGAAAATAACGGTTGTTGCAAATCACAGTGTAAACAAAAAAAAAACAAAAATAATTCGTGATTCAAATTTGATTCCTGTTGTTTTTAAATACTCTGCAGTGAGAACAGCTACCGAAAGCTAATTTTCTCGTAACTTTTAGAAAAAAAGTTTGATATTTTCTGTCCACCGCCGGATCCGTTGTTCAAACATTCCAAGAGTAATTAGCATTCCGGCAAACTGCTTCAGAAAGTTCGAGCACGAAGTTGTCTTCCTCCTGAAAAATCGGAACCAGAAAATCTTCAGAAATGGTTATCAACTTTTCGGAATTAACAGGTAAATAACTCCAAAATTATTGTATTTATCACACAGAAATTAAAAAGCAATATGTATGTTTTAGATGTTTCGGAATACGGCTTGTTCGCTGAAAGTGATCGGAATAAAACCGGCGAGTATAGCTGTGTGCTGCTGAATTCTTCTCTATTCATGAGGAACAAATACCGCCACCGGATCATCTCAGAATCATGGAAGTGTTTATGCATAAAATCTTTGAAATGGACAGCGGAAGATGGATTACGATACTGCTAATTAATGGATACCTACATTCGAGTTGGATGAAAAAAGTACTACTTCCGGGAACAGAAACAGCTACGATTTTTTACATGTTCCGAATTGAAAAGGCAGCTTAACTCCATTTTAAATTAATAATTCAATAGTGAAAGTGAATTCAACATTGTGATAAAATTTTATTTGATAATTAAGAATACAGAATTTTAAAACATTTATTTTTTATCTTTGCTACTTAAGATCTGTTTGATAGGTATCTTACGAACACATTCGAAGCTTCTTTGGGGGGTCCAATTCCGATAGCAAATAAAAGTTTACAGTCGATTCTTGCATGCTTGTTTCTTACAGAATGTGATCACTTAACACTTGAGCAGAACAATTACTGACGGCCTGGTTAAACTCTGTAGAAAAATGTTCGTGTTTCGAAATCCACCCGTGTTGTGCAACCCAGCAGGCCCACGAAAACTTGATCAGAAAGCTCCGTAAGAGTGTTCTGCTACTGAAAATATCCTGCTCGAGTCTTGCCTTCGATAGCTAATCAACGAATTGATGATTATTATTCCTCGTTTTAAATTTTTACCACCACAAAAGTTTACTTCGCCAGTACATATTTCGAACACTTATTTTTGTATACATCCGATCGAAATTGAAATGTCAATTCTCGTTAGTTTTGTATAATGCAATTTGGTCTTGTTCAAGTGCTGCATTCATCGGTGGTTTTTTACTTGCTGTATAGAGAACTTCGAAACCTATATAAGGTTGAATGATAAAACTAATCTTGGACTTGACAGGTGATTTATAAGAAAGTTGTATAGAGGTCGTGTAACTATCCTGAAGATAGATTATATAATGGTTTTCCCGAAATACGCTTTACAGCTTTTAGATCTTTCTCAACCCCTTTAAAAAACATCTTATTTATTTTATAAAACCATTGAGATTTCAAAATGTTACTTGAGAGTATCAATGATTCTAGCATAGAGTCCAACGATCGGTAAAGTATGTTTTCAAATTTGAATATATAATCAATTTTGAAATTTTCAGTTTAAAAAATGGTTTGTCGGCCTGGTCTGCATGCCTAGATATATGGATAATAAAAAAAACATACCGATCAAAATCAATTAAGAACATGAATATAAAATTAAAGATTACAATATAAAAAAAGGTTCCCAACCATGTGTTTCAAATAATTCATCATTTGCTCTGGGTAACTTATGAAGTGAAAACAGCGAAAAATAAGTAGCAATGATTCTAACATAGAGTCCAATGATCGGTAAAACATATTTTCAAATTTTTATATATGATCATTTTTGAAATTTTTAGTTTAGTAAATGGTTAGTCAGTTTAGTAAAAATAAGAACATGAATATAAAATTAAAGATTACAATATAAAAAAAAAAGGTTCCCAACCATGTGTTTCAAATACTTCAACTTTTGCTCTGGATAACCTATCGAGTCAAGACAGCAAGAAAATAATATCTTTGATTCTAACATAGAGTCCAATGATCGGTAAAATATATTTTCAAATTTGTATATATGAGCCCTTCAGGATCATAGGGGTGCAAGTGCCAAAATCATCAATTTTGAGTTAAGTATAACCTACGGTTTTTTTTATGTTTCAATGTACATCTGGTGCAAAACTTAAATTTTTTATAATTTTTTTTGAACACTTTTTTGATTGAATAAAAATTGCTCGAATTCGAAAAATATATGAAAAATTGAGCACCTGTACAACTTTGAAGCGCGTTTTCTCGAATCTATCATTTAGACACTTGTACCCCTCTGATCCCAAGCACCTTTTATAATAATATTTGAAATTTTCAATTTGGTAAATGATATGTCGGACTGGTCTCAACGCATAATTATATCGATCATAAAAAAAACCATACCGATCAAAATCAATCAAGAAGACGAATATAAAATTAAAAATAACAATATAAAAAAATATCTCAATGTCAACTTTTTAAACCTTATTATATTTTTTTCATGAGAACTACCATTATGATTGCAGTTTTTCCGATAATTCATTCAAAAGCAAAAATATTAAATAATTAATTAAGTAACCATTAAAATGGTAAATGAAAATGAGCGTGTGAAGAAATTGATATGGTGTGCTTCGTTCTCCCACACGCGCCCCTTCGTCGTTTTGTCCTTCACAGAGCAACCTGAATATAATGTTGGGAGAATCTCGAAGTAACAATCACTTTCGTACCATGCAGTGTGGGCATGACGTACTCATCAACAACTTCACTGATTTCGGGGTCGTACCCCTTGGTGAAAACCATTTTTAACTTTATATTTTGGAACTTCGGTTCCAAAATTTTTGATATGGTTCGGTTTCGAACTGAACCATTACAATGAAAAAATTACAACCATTGGCCGGGAAAATTTAAACTGCGGTCTTCCTCCCACACGGTTTCTGTCACGATGACATCAAACCTGAGTGGGAGTGAAGCCTGTCTGTTCTCCCTTCCACACATAGACAGATCCATACTTTGAGATAGCATGCGAGTATCTATGACGTCACGTATAATTTGACGTCAGAGACACGATAATCTTGATTTTAGTGATTGCTGGTTGTGGCTAGCAAGCCAAATTGACACGTTTTTTGGAGTGATGATTTGATGATAATTACTATGAAAATTTATTTTTCAAACTATTTTGTTTTTTTTTTCTTTCTTTTATAAGACGAAGAAGAAAAAAAATCAAATTTTTTAAGCTAAAAATCATTTTTATTGTACTGCCCAGTTTCGCAAAAACGTGCAAAAAAGTTTACAAAAAATCACACCAATACACACAAATACACAGACATCGTCTGAACTCGACGAGCTGATTCGATAGGTACCTATAAAGGTATATCTAAGACCCATAATTAATGATCTCCAAAATCGACCGATAACTATACCTTTCTGAAAGAAAGGCAAAAAGGTGTAACCGTTTCATGTTGTTGCATATTTGCAACAATTAATATTTTTGCTAAATAACCGAAATATGTGAAAATAATATTTTTTCCATATTTTCCCTTCATGTATTCATCATTGCGCACTATTGAGAATTTTTTCGAGAAAAAATAAAAAATCATGAAATGAAGGGTTAACATTTTCACAAAACAACGTAGAAACAACGTAAATTTGAAATAACAACGAGTGATTTTGATGCAGAACAAAAAAATTACGTTGCAGAACTAAACATTAGGTTCATGACTAAAAAATCTTTAATTTCACAGAGCTGCAAGCACATTTTTGTTCCAGTTACTCAATAAATTTATTCTAAAAATGTATGTGAAAGATTTTTCACATTGTTACATGTTGATCTTGTTTTGTAAGATTTTTTTGGGTTATACTAAAAAGATTAATTTAGAATGGCAATGCTTGATAATCTTCAAAATGTATTGCCCATCAAAAATCTACTTAACAGAAAAAACCTTGGAAAAAATCAGTGTAAAAAGGCATCATCCGTGATTAAGAGGTAGATTTTTTTAGAAAGAAATAAGAAAAAATAGGTAAAAGAAATTTTATTTTCAGTTCTTATTTGTTCAATTTGTTTCAATCGATTCAAAAAATAAACTTTTAATCTATTCGGTTATCACTAACATTGCCGGAATTCAGTTATTAGAATCTCATTGGAACTTAAAGACCCGCGAACGCTGGATTACTTTGAACAATACTCAAACTTAGATATCATGAAATTATACTATTTTTTCGCCATTTCACCGGTTTGACAGCAATTAATTTGTATTTAATAATGCAAATTATATGTGATTATAGAATTTTGTTTACAAAAATTAAAGATAAATGATTTGATATCAAAACAAACTAGTTAATCCTACCTAGTTAACTAGTTGGCCCAGTGTTTTAAGTGTTTACTGGAGATTTGAAACACTATGAGGCCCTTGGAGCAAGAAGTGTATAAGAACTTAAAAGCTTATTTCGAGAAAACACGCATTTAAGTTGTAATGTTTGATCATTTTCCATATATTTTTTAAAATTTTTGCATTTTCCTTCGAACGAAATAGTATGTGAATAAAATTCAAAAAATCTGAAAAATCACGAAATATGGTTTGAAAATCGTTTGACATCATTAAATCTAAATCGACCATTTTCAAACTCATAACAACCCCTACCCCTTTGGCTCTGAGGGCCTCATAAAAATTTGAACGAATTTTGAGTTACGTCTTACAACAACACAAAGCCAAATGCAAATGGTTTTCCAATGATCCAGATATATTTTTTTTTAATTTTTAAAAAAAATCCCAGGGGGGCGTTGAGCTTGAAAATTTTGCAAAAGGGGGCAGTAAATGAAAAAAGTTTGAAAAGCCCTGTTCTAGAAGCATTCTTGCTCTTCAAGATAGGTACGAAAAAAGTTGGACTTTCGAGTAATTTTTATATGAAATAGACCATCGAAGTTCGAAAAAACGGTGGATTTTCCCTACTAAAATTTCTACATAAGAATTGAATATGGGAAATCGGTTGGATAAAAATCATGACAATCAGTTGAACCCTCAATAACTAGCAGCTAGACCTTTTTGAAACTGATCTATTCTTCGTTTTTGCACGTTTTAGCTTCAAGATGACATTGCAATCATTATTAAAATGAGAAAAGATAACATAATGCAATCTTCAAAGGACCAAAAAATTTCATAACATAGTGAAATAGAGGTCATACAACACAATCAAAATTAAATTGGAATTCATTTTCGTTATAAAACTTGTTTCTCTTTGAAATTTCTGCCATTCGCATATAAATTTTCAATACATTCATTTTTTGTGACGTCACAAAAAAAAATCCAATAAAATCCAATAAAAAAGGGAAAAAATTACCCCAGTTACTCGGTAAATTTTACCTTTTTAATATTTTCGGTGTAGATTGTACCATCTTAATAATTTTACCATATTAATGGCATTCGCGACTTTTATATCAATGTTGCAGTTGGTAGACAATTTTGAAACACTTTTGGGCTCGAACTCGCAGACATAGGCTCGGTAGGCAACTGACTTGCCAACTAAGCTATATCACAAGCCCTATGTAGATTGTAGTGTAAACCTGCAACACTGAAGAAAAATGAAAAACAAGAAATTTATATGGCAACGTTTTAAATTTTGGGAACTCTAAGCAAAACAAACAAAAAAAAAATCAGTCTGTGAGCTATACTTGTGAGCGAAAAACGGAACTGAGCGAATCTCTGAATTGAGATTCGTAAGGATCGTAAAATCACGAAAATGGCGTAAAGGGTTATACGGTCAAAATTTGGCCAAGGGAAAACGCGTGTAAATCGGTGAAATCGTTTATTTAAAAAATCAAATTAAATTTCTTTTTCAAGTTTAATTAGTATATAATTCAGGAAAAAATTTCAGTTTGGCTTCCGCTTTTCCAAATCCGAATTGTCGAGCCTTACGCTTAACCCCTGCCATGCGCATTCCGCTTGACAATAGCCCAGTATTTCTCAATTGGGTGGAGCTCTGGCGTGTTGGGAGAGTTCTTGTCCTTGGGAACCACCTGCACGTTGTTGGTGGCGTACCACTCCATGGCCTTTTTACCGTAATGGTAAGATGTCAAATCCGGTAAAAACAGTACGGAACAAACGTGTTTCTTCAGGGAAGGTAGCAGACGTTTATTCAAACACTCTTTCACGTAAGTTTCTTGGTTGACAGTCCCAGAAGCTATGAAAATGCTGCTTTTTAAGCCACAGGTACAGATGGCTTGCCAAACCAGATATTTCTTCGTGAACTTTGACAGTTTCATGTGCTTGAAAATATCTGCTACCTTTCCCCTTTCTTTTGCCGTATAAAACTCCTGTCCCGGAAGCTGCTTGTAGTCGGCTTTGACGTAGGTTTCGTCGTCCATTACCACGCAGTCAAACTTCGCCAGCATCGTCATGTACAGCCTCCGGAATCGCGCTTTGGCCGTCGTATTTTGTTTATCATCGCGATTTGGAGTCACTACCTCTTGTAAGTCGATAGTCCGGCTCGTTTTTCGGCTCGATGCACGGTTGTAGACGATGCACCCAGCTTATTTGCGGCAACTCGGAGAGAGAGGTTAGGGTTTCGCTTGAAACTACCGGCAACTCTCTTTGTCGTCTCAACGGCTTCCGGTTCCGATTTCCCCCCGATCCAGACTTCCTGGCTGTCGACAAACGTTCCCCAAGCACTTTAAATACATTTGCAACGGTTGATTTGGCAACTTTTAGCGATTTTGCCAGCTTTGCGTGCGAGTAGCTCGGATTTTCGCGATGCGCGAGCAAAATTTTGATTCGCTGCTCTTCTTCCTTGGACGGCATTTTGGCAACTGAAAAGTGAATTCCAAAATCAAAATATGAGCAACATTCTACACACACACACACCTTCAAAATGAGGGGTGTTCAGGTTTTTTAAATGCAAAACTGAAAGAAATACGTCAAGTTGATATTGACCAAATTTTGACCGTATCACCCTTTAGTTGGTAGAATAAGCACAAAGAGCGCAGATTTTCAAGGCTGCAGTTACGATTGTTTGTTTACGATTCGGCCACCAGTGAAAAAACGGATTGGCTTAGGGAGCGCAGATTATTAAGGCTGCTGCTACGAAAATAATGTTTCTAGTTCGGCCACCGATAAAAAACAGAATTGGCTGAGGGAGCGCAGATTTTGAAAGCTGCTGCTACGATTGTTGGTTTATGTTCCGGCTGCAATAAACAAAAACAGAGCAACAGGAAAAGCACATATTGGGAGGGCTGTTGCTAAGAATGATCTTTGGTTTGTTCCTGCTCTGGTAAACAAAGACAGAACGGCTGAAAAGGACAGATTGGAATGACTGTTGCTAACAATGTATTTTGGATTGTTTCAGCTCTGGTAAACAAAAACAGAGCTGCAGGAAAAGCGTAGATTGGAATGTTGCTAAGAATATTTTTATCGTTTTCGCTCTGAAAAACAAAGACAGAGCGGCAAGAAAAGCACCGATTGAAATGGCTGTTGCTAAGAATCTTTGTTTTGATTGTTGAATGAATTTGGATTTTGTTTAAGAGAAAAACAAAAATCGACCAATACATAGAAGGGATGAGATGAAGGATATGCAGAAAATTAATTAGGTTCGGTTTAATTCGGTAACACTGAAGAAAAATAAATAAAATAAATTGAGATTCGTAAGAATCGTACAATTACGACATAAACAAGCATAAGATGTGAGATTATCACAACAACAACAACATTCAAATTATGACTGACCGTTTCAATCTCATATTATTCAACCTGCGAGACGAAATTAAAATTAAGTGAATCATAAGAATGTCGAGAAAATATTTATTTAATTTATACAGCGCTTCATGTTCAACCACAAGGTGAGTATTAAGGCGAACTCTGATTGCTACTTTATAACACACAGGAACAGCATTTTTTTAATAATTGATTTTGGAAGATGTGAATTCGAATCTTTTGTCAGATTTAGTCTTTCACCTCAGTGTTAAAATGAATCAATTTTAAGTGAAATCAATCTTCGATAACTGTTTCAGAGATACAAAGCTAGTAAAAAATAAACTCTACATTATTTAAAAAATTAAGCTTACTTGGTACTAATATTTTTATTAATTTTATAACTTTGTTGAAGACTGGAGGCTTTCCAATTCTGGCTAAAGCCATAAAAACTATACGAATTAGACGATATTCGACACCTTATTCGTACATACTGAAAGAATGCAAAAGAGCACAAATTTTGCTCTCATCGCATGCGAACCGTTGTCAGCTACAACATTTGCTGCTTTGCACATTGGACAATTTTTTTAAAAACACTATCTGATGTTCAGCAATCTGGTTACACTGCTGGTCGCAGAGAGAACAACAAGACTGTTCTCTCACTTGAAGCTCACGCAGGAGAACAAATTGAGCGAAATCGTCTTGAAAATCGGCAAACCTGGCGGACTTTGCATCATATCCGATTTAAACCATTCAAATCGACTTCAAGTAACCATTTTACGACATTTGACTTATTAAGGAGGAATTTAGATTTTCAATGACATTATAAACGATTTGAGTTATCATTTCTAATGTGATTTTATGTTTACTGGGTTATTTTCCATGGTTTTTAACCTATTTTAAAAACATTAATTGGCACTCAACTCAAACTAAAGCTTTATAGGATAAAAAACTTATGAATCCTCCTACTTCCTTTTCAAAACAAACAATATGTAGGAAGATTGAAAAAAGTATTTAAATGATTGTTTTAATAGGACTGTAATTGTACCGGCCAAAATACCAAATTTTAGCTCATTTGATTAGTTCTGAGGGGTCACTCACAAACTGAGCGTTTGTATGAAATTTTGACCTAATTTGTTCTATATTAACTGCAGAATCCAAAATTTCCTTCAAATTTTCTTTTCTTTGTTTAGTCATTATTTCACACATTTGATTTCAAAACCGTATGATAATACGAAGGGGAGAGGCATTAAAAAAAGTGAGTCATAAGTAGGGGGAATCATTTGAAATTATCTACGATTGAGAACATGATCACTCAAATAAAATTCGTGCAGGAGGGCCAGTGGTCCAGAGGTAAACTGGTGAGAAGAGTAAGCTCTGGGACCGACCACAGTTCATTTTCATATAATTTATTATAATTATAGCAGAAAACTCACATTTAGGCTTAAACTTTAGTGCGTATCCTTAGGAATGTCCTGAGGGCAGGTGTAAATTTTTACATTTTTCAGCGATCGGTAGCCCAAAAACTGTAGAATGTTCAATTATAGATGGGATTTGTAGGGCTCACTACAGAGATTGTGAACTCACGTGCCGCTAGAGTGATTAAGCCGAGTTGACGATTTGTTTTAAGGATGACTGAAGAGCGTTGTTGGTGGCTGAATATAAGTTGCGCACTATCGCAGCTAGTACATCTTTTACTGGGATGCAGCGTGGTTTTACTCGGGCCCGAAGGGAGTGCTCGATGTCATGGTAACCTTGGCTATAGTCACACAAATTTCTGCCAGCAATAGTTATACGATAGAGTATCGAATTCAACGAATAATGATGAGACATGAGACGGAAAAATACACGAATAAAATCTCGACTCAGGTCCAGACTAACCTCTGGGATGATCGAGTGGAGCCACCGTCCTCATCCTCGTCCCATCTGCGCTGCCATTTGACAATAGAATTTCTCCTAGCCAAGAAATGGGGGACTTTCTCTCACACCCGATTTAAACTGACTTCAGACAACATTTTATACGATTTTTTTCACTTTGCAGTTGGAATTGCGATTCACAACACCATTGCAAACGACTTAAGTTATCATTTATGATAAGATTTCATGTTTGCTGGGTAATCGTAAAGGATTCATGTTTCATTTCCATGGAATGTTATGGCAATGAATTCAACTAGAACAAATCATTTCAGATGATCAGCGAATCCAATTTTAGGTACGATCACAAAATAAAGTAAATGATAGAGGTCCCATATAACTTCCTTGAGGAACGCCAGCTAAATTTGTGAAAGGGAAGGATATGCTATCGCAAAACTGGATTCTTGTACAGCGCTCAGTAAGAAAGGAGAACAGCCAAAGTAGAATGATGTTAAGGATAGCGAGCTTAGCTTGCTATTTTGACAAACGAAAACGAATTTGATATGAAAGCCAATAAGCGCGTATGACAGTAATGTGATACCATTACGTTCCCGCTACTTATGACTCAGGTCTTATTATACAACAGAACACATGTGTTAAAAAAAGAGAGATCAACAGTCATTTTTAAGACGTAAACCACAGCGTGGTCCACAATTAACACATTAAGGATCGTGAAGAAATCTAAGCCCGAAAACACCAAAATTTTGTGTTCTCTATCTCAGAAACGACCGGCCAAGTTCTACAAATTTATTTAGGTATGTTATCGAACATGGATGATTTTTTATTTTTGATCTATTTTCTAAATTATGTAGAATAAAGTTTTTAGATAAAATGTCTCACATTTAAATTATGCTTCTCAGTGAAGCGGACTCGGACTCTTGAAAACTTCAACAAATTTTTTTAGTCGTACATTTTTATTTCGAAAACCATAATATTCCGAACAACCCATTGAATTTTGCAGCACTTGAAACGGCTATCCGGAAAAGGTGAATAGACCACGAAAACCAAAGGACCGGGTGCAGTCGCTGTCACTCAAGTCAAGATTTATATGTCACACATCATACACCGAAACCCCAATTGTCATTCCTAACTATTCCCAAGCTCATGCATCACAAAACCCGGAAATGCCATGTGTATGTCATTCACCGCGCCGCGCCACGCCACGCCATGCGGAAGCCAAGAGCTTGCGAAAGGATTATGTACCTGTTCCATGGCCTAACTTTCCAGAGCTTCGATATGTATTTAGACTGCATTCCCGGTGGCGGAAGTTGGCGAATGGATTGGAATAGGAAGGAATGGAATGAAAGCCGAGACCGAGGTTCCAGGTCGGGAAAAATCAATAGAATGCGCAAAATTGTCCGAGGTCAGTAAACTTAAACCAGACTATCCCCGCACCAGTGAACCAGGAAGAAGGATTACACAGAGTATGATAGCGGGGTATTCCGCTTCGTCGTCCCTTTCGTTGTCCGTCGTTTCGCTTTTTTCTCGCTTCCCCGCAAATGCATTCATCCGGTTGTTTTCCGTTGCATCGGAAAGCGATTTTCTGCTTCCGGATGATGACCCCACTGCAAGCCATCGAAATCTGTCGATTTGCGGCGACTTCCAAACCACGGTTTAGTATTTATTCACAAAATTATTAATCTCGGCTTCAATGTTGTGGGGAGAAAAGCATACGATACGAAAAAAAAAACAAAACAAATAAAAACCGCTCCCCACGAACAATCCAGAAATAGTAGTTCACCGCCAGACCCGGAAAACATTGTTCTATTTTTAACGAAGCCCTCTTAATGGAGTCGATCCCGTTCCGGTTGAGGGTGAATGGGGTGGGTGGATTAAAAACACATTTCCTTGCCACCCACCAGGCAACGAGCGTATCCTCCTCGTTCCAGACAGGATGGATCCAGCCGATTTGTGATTGTGTTTGTGCACACCGGAAAGCTAGGCAAATTGGCGAGAGAAAAGCTCTCCGCCTCCATCTTCCGGCAGGACATTTTCCCTAAACCCCACCACAACCATCACCAGTATCATGATGTTGGCTGTTTTGGGCGGATAAATTGGGAGCATCCACCGAGCCAGCTAAGAGCGACACCGAGATACAATGTTACGTCGAGGAAAAATCGATACCCACAGCAGCTCAGAGGTTGGTGACCTCGCTTCAGGGTCGAACATCGGGCGTTTACCTCGTTCTTGGCTGACGGGAGATTATTTTGGAAAATCCTGATGGGGATGCTGTGATGAGATGAGATGCTCCGGATGTAGTTTGGATTTTCAACTGTGCCAATTATTCCGATGAGTTTGTCGGTGTTTATAATACTTTAAGATATTTTGTGACTAAACATAGCGAATTAATGAACCGTATAAAACAGTGTTTTGATTATTATAGATTCGGTTGCAAGAATGTAACAACAACAGTATATATATCGGAAGCTTAATTCGGCTTATAAAAAAGCCAGCAAACGTTGTTACCAGAACTACCTTCGCCGAGTACAACGTAACCTCAAATCCTGCCCAAAATCATTTTGGAAACATGTGAATAGTCAGCGGAAAGAACCTGGTATTCCTGCTCAAATGTTTCTGGATGACATTACGGCGAACTCTGATCGAGAAATTTGCGATCTTTTTGCCCAAAAATTTTCAAATATTTTCACTACAGCTTCCACATCCCCAGAGCATTTGGCTAGTGCTATCAGGAACATTTCGCCACTGGGCTTTTCATTGAACGGTATTAAAATCGAGGATGCAATCATCTCGAAGGCAGCGTCGAAGCTCAAGAATTCCTTTTCTACAGGTCCGGACGGGATACCAGCTTCTTTTCTAAAAAGTTTCATGCCTGTTTTGTTGACTCCTATTCGTCATATTTTTCAAGCTTCGCTTGACAGAGCTACCTTCCCACTACTGTGGAAAGAAGTTTATATGTTCCCGGTTCACAAAAAAGGTGATAGACGAGATGTCAACAACTACCGTGGAATCTCAGCCTTATGTTCGATAGCCAAACTATTCGAATTAGTGGTCCTGGATCCCATCTTCTCGTTTTGTAAGAACTACATTTCTAATGACCAGCACGGATTCATGCCTAAACGCTCTACGACAAGCAACTTGTTGACGTTCACTTCTTTTGTGCATGAAAGCTTTGCTGCAAAATCTCAAACTGATGCCATATACACCGATCTGTCAGCTGCATTCGACAAAGTGAACCACGAAATTGCCATAGGGAAACTTGGACGCTTGGGGTTCGGTGGTACTTTACTTGGCTGGTTTCGCAGTTATTTGACTGGGCGCAAATTGACTGTTAGGACTGGTGATACCTTTTCCAAGCAGTTTTCTGCCTCCTCCGGTGTGCCACAAGGAAGCCATTTAGGACCGATTATTTTCCTAATGTATTTTAACGACGTGCTTTCACTCCTTGACAGCCCAAAACTTTGCTATGCTGATGACCTAAAACTGTTTTACACCGTAAACGACTACGACGATATTAATTTTCTGCAAAATCAGTTCAACCTCTTCGCTAATTGGTGCGACATCAATTGCTTGCCATTGAATCGTAACAAATGCGCAGTTATCAGTTTTTCTCGTAAGCGGCAGCCTTTGATTGCGGAATACTACCTTGGAGAACAGCCCATCGCACGCGTGGACCATATTAACGATCTTGGCGTCATCCTCGATAAGCGACTGGAATTCAAGACACAAACAAACTACGTAGTCAACAAAGCATCCAGAAGTCTTGGTTTCATTTTTAGAGTAGCGAAGGACTTCAAGGACGTGTATTGCCTGAAAAGCCTATATTGCAGCATTGTTCGTTCCATTCTTGAATACGCATCTGCCGTCTGGTGCCCCTACTACCAGAACGGCGCTGAACGTCTCGAGGCTATCCAGCGGCGCTTTTTACGATACGCCCTTAGGCATCTGAACTGGCAAGACCCTTTCCGCTTACCAAGCTACGAAAATCGATGCCGCCTTATCGACATTGACACTCTTCAAGCTCGCAGACATGCAACCCGTGCATCTTTCGTTGCTGATCTCTTGACATCGCGAATCGACTGTCCCACTTTACTGGAAGCTATTCCACTAAGTGTGCGACCCCGTGGTCTTAGAAATCAGGATCTTCAATTATATGTTCCCATTCGAATGAACAATTATGGAGCAAACAGCTCCCTCATCGGTGCAATGAAATCATTCAACCGCTTTTCCGAGCATTTTGACTTCGACGATTCGAGGGATGTTTTCCGAAGAAAAGTTCTAAGTGCGTTGAGGAGCCCGTAGCTAGACCTAAGTGTTTTGTTTTAATTTAATTTTAATTATAAGTCATCATTTGGATCTATATATGATCTGTTGATCAGAATAATAAATAAATAAATAAACATTAAATTGCAAAATTTCAGACAGTATTGATTGAGAAAACTGGCCCAAAAAATAAAAATCCTTATATTCAACGCGGCACCCCGCAGATTGGCGGGTTAAAAAATAATTTTCTGAATGTTTCAGCTATTTTGGCTGTAGCACGAGCTGGCTAAAAGAATTTCAAATTTATAGGGAGATTTTCGACAAAAGGTATGAAAATTCAACTATCTTTATACTCTATAGTGTGTTTCCAGTATGCTAGAAGACTCAGAATAACAGAATTTATAATTCAAACAATGAGGTATAAGTTTACAGAAGATTGTTACGCGATACAAGCTGACTATGATGAGATATTTGCAATTGAATGCATGATTTTTTTCGTATTACATTGATAAGTACCGTGAATGGTGTATGGGTGAGTTATTTAACTGAACTTGATCACATAAATCACTAAACCTACCAGGATCAAACTAAACTTTCAGTCTCGAAAGTATTCATGATACAAGTTCTAAAAACTTGATGGATTGGAATAAATATTTTTTTTATAAACACACGTTGGACATTTTGAAGATAAACAATTACCGTTAAGACTATAAAACTCTTTTTACTGATAACAAAATATTTCAGAAGTTCACATTTTGTCAAACATTGCTTGTATCTCCATTCAAAGATATTTGCTACTAGCTGACCCGGTTGGCTTTGCTACCCCTTCCATGGAAAAAATTGAGTCCGTTAAAATAATTTTAATTAAAATAAACTTCTTTTTAATAAAATTTCTACATTACTCAGAAGCGAACTATTTGACATGGCTTCTGAGCCAATAGAAAGTCTTGACGTCTAAACGTAACTTGAAAAATGTATGGAAGTGTCAAAATAGCCTGTTAAAAGCATGATAGACTAAAATTTTTAGTCAACGGGAATCTTACAAGTCATGAGAAGGCTCTAGCTCAGTGGTCGGCAACCTTTTGAGTCCGAAGAGCCAAAAACCTCAAATTTTCAAAGTTTCAGAGTTTGAAAGAGTCATATTATTATTTTTTTAAGGGATATATTAAAGATTTACTGTTTTTGTTTTTTAATTAAAAAATCAAAATGTATGAATGATCATGAACATTAGTTTTACGAAGATAACTTTAAACCCATGGGAGTTTTTTTTTAACTCCTGGATTTTCTTTTTGAATCTGATTCAATCTTTATTGTATATAAAATTAAATACGTTGACAAACATCGAATCAAGAAAGTTTTAAGTGCATGTAAAGCTTAAATGAATACTTTGCATGATGTTAATGTGAAAGATTTGAACATAGCTACAAAAGCAGAGTATTAATAAATTCTTCGACAAAAAAATGCTTTTAAAAGAACAAAGAAAAAGGAAAATTGTTTTTAAATTATCATGCTTTTGAAAGACATTCCCCAGACATAGCTAATCCTTTCCAAAATCTAGAAGTATGATATAAAAATCAACTAAAATTTATGTAGTCGAAAATTTAAATCTTCAGAAATTATGCTCCTGACAACTGGTAGAATTTTATAAATTCTTGACGTCAGGCAAATGTGTTTTCAGAATTTTATGCATCTGGAAAATTCAAAAATTTGATTTAGTATCACATGTGATTCTTCATTATTGTGCGTCCAATTGGATGAAAAATTTTATTCGAAAGATTGTACATTATTTATCAATGCTCGGTTAAGCTTAGCTTACTGGATAAATGTGGTTTAACCAGTATAAATCTGCAATAATGAAATTTTGTAGAAAATTCGTGAAAAATAAATAAGAAACAGTACATTTTGACTGTAAAAATCAGTTGTAGGATATTTAAAAAGTTTCAAAACAAAAATTAGTAAACATAAATCAACGGCAATTAACTTTAAATCAAAAATTAAAAAACATGATGTCCGTTACTGAAACTTTGTTCAAAATTTGCGTTCTTTTGGAAAATATTGGCTGCACGCATCATGAAATTTTAGATATGTTCACAAACTCACAGGATTCCATTTTTTTCAATACAATTAAAATTAAATTATGAAAACAACTGTTTCGGCGAAGAGAGGAGTAGGCGTTGTCTAAATGGCATCGCACGTGTTTTTTTTTTCGGGTCTGTGAAAATTTTACTAAATATATAGTTTTGAATAGTGTTTTTTGTTGAATTGGGCGAAAAAATGTTCAACTATTAGCCGGATGACAACTGAAACACTGACCGGTGGAAGTGATTTAAACGGGCTTGAGGGAGGATTGTTTCGTTAAATTGGATTTGTGCAGGTGGTTTTTTTTGCCCAACTGAAGTGATATTTTAAAAGCTTCTCCGGGAAAGGGGAGGTTGAGTGTTCCAAAAATGGTTCGTGGTATTGGAAATTTGTGATTTTGGTATACAAATGTGTTGGGGCTGCAGTGCTTAAATATTGAATTCGGCATTTATATGTTGATTTTTCAAAATTTTGACTCCGTGTTATGATGGGCTGGGAAAGTAAATTCCTAAGTTCTAGCACCAGTCATACCAATCTTGGCATGCTGCGAAAGAATAGGTTCGAAGCACTGTGAACAGCATAGAACATTACTAGAGCCTTTTTTGGTATAACAATAAGTACCCTTTCATAATAGGGGTGCAAGAGTAAGTACAAGGAAAAGTACATGGTAACAAGGTAAGATGTAAAACATCATTGAAAATGTAAAAATATTTATCTTTTGATAGAATACATTGTATATAGCTTAACTCTATTGTGGGGTTTAGTGGGGGGAATGGACAGGACATCAAACGAACAGAAGACTGATATACAATGGATTGTGGGTTCAAGCCAGCCGGAGTATCTCGGCAAATTTTGAATCTTGAGTAGGTTACTTAGGTACCTTTTCAGGATTCTTCATTTGTTTCGAACAGTTGCAAGGGAGTAAGATGAGTCAAACCTGTCCCAAGCCAGTGGTAACGGACCCCTTGGTTGTGCTGCAATTATTGTTGATGAGTTAAGCATGAACAATATTTGAATGTGCAATCGAGACTTCCCGTACCGCCTCGGGTCGAAAGACCTATCAGCCACTGGTGGGTTCTCATACATACATACATACATACATACAAAACAACTGTTTCGGCGAAGAAATGTCAATTTAGTTATTGATAACGAATATTTAGCCTGTGATTAAATTTTCAAATAGACTTTCAGAATTGAAATATTCGTTCATTCTCTATGCTGATTCGAGTTGGAAAAGCTGTTAAACTTTAATTTGTAATGCTCAATTCTCAGTTTTGGAATTTTATATTTCAATTTCATGTTTCACATATTTATTCACTTTTTGAAACCAGTTATTTATCGAGCAGGCTTTCGAAAAAATTTCTGTAAAAATCCAGGGCCGTACAAATCTGGGTTATGGGTTACTAAATTTAAAACTCAAAACCGGTTAATATCCGGGCAAATCCAGCCAAAATCTGCGCATTTTCCATAGAGATTCAAGAAATTAGCTGAAAAATAAACACACAAAAAATTATTTTTACGAAGGCACATCATCTGCGTTCAAATTTTAGTCTACAATTTCAAAAAATGCATGCATATCTATTTAGCTAAAACAAGTTGAAAATTTGGAATTTCATGAAAATTGTGAAAAATCTTGGAAAAAACCGAGACTTTCTCCTTAATATCCGGGCAACCGAACCGGACCTGGTAAAAATATCAAGATGGCTATTCCATTGAAAAATTCAATGTCAAGAGATCACAAACTTATAATGCTGATAGGTAACGTTATTTCAAATTTTAGCTGAAGATCACAAATATGTAGCAAAATTTGATTTTATTTAGAAGTTTGTGTTATGAAAAAAAAACTGATTTCTATTTATCAAAAAACCAACAACAGGGTTTATGTTTTGGAATTGATTTAAAATGAGGAATGATTGCCGATAAAGAAACATGTAACTTCACGTGAAAAAATCTGCAGGGAATTTCATATTTTTTCGGTGTATTGATAAGTTTTTTTTAAACCACAGTTTTTAGATATTCAAATTTCGTACTAAAATTATAAATTAGGATTTGCAAGAATCAAACTTGCAAAGAAAAAATTGTTATTTAACTTTCACTTTTGAAAATTTAATATTTTCGGTATTATCGATGGTTGGATTGAAATGGTTGATTAATTTTTTAAAAAGATTTTGATTGCAAGTCCTTTAAATATAATATTTGATGAGGATTACGTTGTTTGCTGACAAAACAGAGGCTGTCTAAGAACTACATTTTTGTAAATGATAATCTTTGATTTTCACGTGGTTGTGTTCGATTGATTCAAAAACATACAAACGTTTTGAAAATAAAACATCTAGAGATTATTTAATTTTGTTGTTTTAAAACAACAGTTATTCTTTGCATTTACGGTTTATGGTTTACTAATTCTTGATCTCTAAGTTGATGCTTCAAAAACAGTAAAAAGCAAAAAATATATAAAATTGGGCTTTCAAAAATGCTATTTTGCCATTTGGTCCTTTCCGCTATAATAATAGCGTAGCGCAGCTAACTAAAGAGCCGCAGCTTTACATCAAAAGAGCCGCATGTGGCTTGCGAGCCGCAGGTTGCCGACCTATGCTCTAGCTGATACGTTCAATACTTTCTTTAGTATTTAGCATAGGTCCCCAGCTCGCCTCCACTATCACAAGATTTGGAACCTTATCGCAATTGCGAAATTGAATATTATTGAAACCAGCTACTGAACAAGGAGTAATCTTGAAGATACGAAATCTAGGCTCTGCCAAAATCGCTGAGCCCGATTGAATACCCACATATTTAATCAAAAATCACTTTCGATCCTTCATTAAGTTAATACGGCATGTTTTCAATGAAAGCTTATTTACTGGTAAACATCCATACTGCTTGAAGGTTGCTTAAGTTGTACCGATCAACAAACACCCGGCTGCAATGCTACGGGATTTCTCTTTGTATCGTGTGATCAACATCTTTTTGCTAAGTGTTATTGAATCTATTTTTAAGCTTTTTTTTCTCAGATTCAAGCTTTTTTTTGCCTTGAGAGCATTAGAGTTGAAATCTCAAATTTGGAAAAAGTTTAAAACTGCATCCCTGAGTCCACAAAGCAAGATCCACATTAACTGCCATTATTTCTTGAAGTCTACAAAGCTTTGGATCAAAAAAAATCTTGTGGGACTACTTTTTCTCGATCTGAAGAAAGCATTTGATCCCATAGACCACGAAATATTGCTGGAAAAACTCGCTTTCAATGGTATACATAAAAGGAATACCACTAGAAATTCTTAAAAGTTTTCTAACAAATAGGATCCAATATGTTTAAATTAATGGAGTAAAGAGTATAAACTTAACCAATCTTTGAAAGTAGGAATACCACAGGGCAGTAACTTTGGACCGCTTCTATTCGTGGTTTATGTGAATGATTTGCCAAATCTTAACCTTATTGGAAAGTCACGATTTTCCGCTGATGACACGTCTTCGCTTTACACGGGAAAAATTCCGATTTGATCGTTGAGAGCTAGAGCCAAGGCTTGAAAGTTTTACGCGAGTATTTTAATGAGAATCTATTGTCATTGAATGTAGCTTAATCAAAATACATGATAGTGTCAACATCTAGCAGAACACAGTAGTCGCATAGAGAATTTAATATAAATTCGATACCAATTGAGAATGTAAAAAATTACACGTACCTTGGATTGAACATTGACAACAAGCTCAAATGGACCATTCACATACAGAAACATTATGAGGAAGCCAGTCTGTTGTGGTATGAGCCTACTTGGTTGAATGATTCAACTGAATCAAAGCAATCGAAAGATTCCTTTTAATTCAACCACGGTACCGTGGCATCTCAATGATAAACGTTCCCAACACAATTTTGTATATGAAAAATTATTGAACATTCAAGCCACGAATACAGCCTTCGCAACCAAGCCATTCTCCGTAAGTCGACGAGATACAGTAATTTCTCGGAAAGCATTTCCTTACTACAGTAGGGTACTCTACAATGAACTTCCCCGTATCCCTAGAGATGAAACCAACTTGAACAATTTAAAAACGATGCTGAAGCAACTCCTCAGAACGAAACGTACCTTATCTAGCTGCCGCTAGACTGTTAAAGTTCAAGATGATTCAAACCTATGAGCCCTAGACGATAAACGCTTCCTTTAACCCTAATCCACTCTTGAGTGTCAATATGACACTATTGGAAGTTTAGCGGCCTGTAACTTTATTTGGGTACATCCAAATAAAACAATTTCTTCGGGGACCCTCAAAGAATTTTTGAACTTTTTAATTTTGCATTATTATTTTTTTATGGACGTACCCTGAAAGCCCAGAAAAAAACTCCCTAGTCAGACTTTGAGTGTCAATTTGACACTACTCGCTTAAAATCGGTCTATCTCTCTTGTTTATCATCCGATTTTTACAAAATGTATAGTTATGTATATTTTGTAAAAATATGTTTTTTTTGTTCGGAACACCTGTTTGTATATCAGCATCTTTTTTCGCAGGCACAATTTTGATTTCCTATTGATGAGAGAATTAAGAGATTTAGAATATTTATTACATTTAGATTGAATATCTTCAATGTGATTTTTAAAAGTAAGCTTCCGAGCAAGTGTGAGTCCCAAGTACTTCACGTGATCAGACCATTCTAATGAAACCCCATTAAAAGTTATAGAAGGATTTTCATTAGGTTTTAAAAAATTTGCTCTTGGCTTGTGGGGAAATAAAATAAGTTGAGTTTTGGAAGCGTTAGGAGAAATTTTCCACATTATCAAGTAATTCAAAAAGGAATTTAAATTTTGTACCCGTAAACCTCGACCTTTGGCTGAAAGCAAAGTATCATCAGCAAATAATCTTCTACCTTTTCCTTTTGTTACATCAGGAAGATCAGAAGTAAAAATATTGTATAAAATTGGCCCAAGTGTACTACCCTGAGGAACGCCAGCTCTAATGGGTGTCCTTTCCAAGCATGAATTTTGATAGCTTACTGGCAAAGTTAGGATAGTCAAGTAATGTTGAATAATTTTGGAGCTAATTTAGCTACTAAACCTTTGTGCCAAACACTGTCAAGCTTTTTCAATACAGAGGGAGGCAATGTTACACGTTTTGTCTATGTATCGTGTGACCAACATCTTTTAAATAAGTGGTCGTGAATCTCGTTTTTAAGCTTTTTTTCCTCAGATTTAAGCTTTTTTACCTTGAGAAGATAGGAGACGAAAGCTTAAATCCGAGGAAAAAAGCTTAAATCGGTCAAAACGAGGGGAAAAAAAGGGGAAATCCGAAAGATGTGCTGCATACGGTTTGAATAGCGTTGCCGCCGCCTGTTTCAATATCACCTTGACACCTAGAAGAGCAACACTAACCTTCAGATTTGCTAGCGTTAATCATATTAGTTACACTCAAAAGTTGATGTGTAGTAGAATGTACGTGATGAAAACCAAATTGTTCATCAGGGGAAATAGAATTCTGATTAATGTGAATCATCATTCTATTCAAAATAACTCTCTCAAATAGTTTACTTAAAGAAGGGAGCAAACTAATTGGTCGATAACTTGAAGGCTCTGAAGCACTTTTCCCAGGTTTTAAAATTGGAGTTACTTTGGCATTTTTCCATTTATTGGGAAAATAAGCCAAGTTAAAACATTTATTGAAGATTTTAACTAAAAAATTTAATGTGCTTTCAGGCAACTTTTTAATAAGAATATAGAAAATCCCATCTTCCTCCTGGAGCTTTCATATTTTTAAATTTTTTGAAAATCAATTTAAGTTCATCAATATTTGTCTCACAAGAACTTTCAAATACATTTAGTTAAGAAAGAATAACTGTACCAACACGTGAAAAGGATGTATCTCCATATATGGCGAATCGAGAAAAACGCGTTTGAAAAAAATACAACCTATTTTAAATCGCTAATTGAAAATCACTTGAAATTTTTGCTTTTTATGAAAGACAAACGATTTTAAGAAGCACCTCCTACATGTTAGAATAGAGGAATATCAATATTCATGAAAAAACAACGCGCTATCGTAGATAGAACCTAGCTCACTTAATAATTTGTCTCCCTTGTTTATACACCCTTTGCTATTTTAACATTTCTAGCTTTAGTTTTAAGCTCGCGTTCATTTGCAACTTTTTTTTAAGTGAATAAAATGTTAAATCTTTATCAACACATAAAAAGGATCAATCTCCATATATGGCGTATCGAGAAAAACGCGTTTGAAAAAAATACAACCTATTTTAAATCCGTAACTAAATATCACTTGAAATTTTTGCTTTTTATGAAAGACAAACGATTTTTAGAAGCATACACTATGTGTTAGAATAGAGGAATATCAATATTCATGAAAAAACAACGCGCTATCGTAGATAGAACCTTGCTCACGTAATATTTTATCTTACCTGTTTATACACCCTTTGCTATTTTCTTATTTTTAGCTTAAGTTATAAGCTCGCATTCATTTGTAACTATGTTTTTATGTTGAATAAAGAGTCAAATTGATTATTTTGAGTTTGTTTGCGGAGTAGTAGCGAAAAATTTTTCCGGAGTAAAGGGTGTATATCCATGTGATGGCAGTTCTGGTTTTAAAATGTATATAAATCCTTTACTCAAATTGAGTTTTTAATGTATCGGGATAACATTTTCTGAAAAGGGTTTTACCGTTAAGTAGTGCAAATGTTGGCCTATCAAGAGGTACTGAAAATGGTTTTTGTTTACTTTTGGAGGTAGATCCTTTTCACGTGTTGGTACAGATATCATCAAATTCTAGGGAAATTTGAGCATCCATTGGACTTACAACGTTTATATTAAAATCTTTAGCAAACTCAAACTGTCGGGCTAATTTTTGAGCTTTTCCTGCGTTAGTTAAAAGAAGTTTATCTCCATCTTTCAAAGTAGGAATTGGCTTCTGAGGCTTTTTCAGAATTTTAGTCAATTTCCAAAATGGCTTTGTTTAGGGATTTATGTCCTCTACTGCTTTTGCGAAATTTTCATTTCGAATAAAATTAAAACGACGTTTAATCTCTTTTTGAAGGTCATATTTTTAATGATTTTGAATGTAAGCCCACCCTTTTTGGATTCGGAGGGGTTTGAAATGTATTGTCTGCGGTCACCAGTGAGCCGAGATAGACAAAGTCTTCGACTATCTCCAGCTCGTCGCCGTCAATCGTGACCTTGTTACAGCCAAATTTGCAATCGTCAAACACACAATTTGGCTCACCAAATCATCATCTTACAAGCAATTTATCTGCGAAAAGAAATTTTAACCCATCCGGAACATTCCTCTTAAGGTTAGCAAGGATTTGCTGATCTCGGGAGTTTGAAAGCTTTGGCTATCATTCCTGCGGACCATGTTGGGGTTTGAACGTTTGTGCAGAATAACTTTTCCTCTCTGTTGCATTCCATTTTAAAATTGGAGTTGCAAAATGAGTGTTATTATCGTCCACGAATTTTGAGAAGATCCAGGATTATTTACCATCTGAAAATATTAGTTAGGTTATTTTCGTTCTTCCGAACACGATGATATTCTTTGGAATACGTCGCTTTTCAGAACATTGAAAGTGCGAAAATTCTAGCAGAACTGATGGAATGCGCGTCCATTGCTAGTAGACATTGACAAAAATGCACAATCCGACTAGGTACGTGAAGAAAAACAGATAACTGATCTTAACCATGGCTTATCTAACCTAAGTTTCTCTATCCTATCTACTCGACCTCCGTTCGGAGTAGTTATCCAGAGCCATTGAACGATAAAGACCTGAATGGTCACACAGCATTGTCTGTGGATTCTGAAGCCCTTTGGAAGGTAAAGTTCAGCGGGAAAGTTTGAATAGTCCGTTGAAGCATTACCTCACTCATCATACCATACCATCATATCTCACCATCATTTGTACCACATCGTAAGTGGCCGCCGTTCTAGTGGCACTTGCTTGCATCGTGTGCTGCAATCTTCCTGCTCATGTAGATGTATTTATACCGATATAAGGCAGTTGCATATCGGTCACAGGCCTCGGAGCTCTCGAGCGCCAGACTGTCGCGTCGAGAAAAATGGGCGGTTTTTGCAATTGCAGCACTTTGCTCCTCGTATTTTCAGCCCATGCATGCATGTAGATACGATGTGTGACCTATGTGTCTGTATGTATAGTATGGTTGATATAATAAAGCAAGAGGCCGGGCAGGCAGCGTGCAGTTGCAGTATCACATCACATCGCATTCCCAGTGGGCTGTTTTGCTTCTTCCAGTTGCTGTGTTCTTTGTCGGCGGCGCATCGTCCAAACAGCAACTGCAACACTATGCATCACATACACTCTTCCTCTCTCTGGCTCTTCTTGTTCTATGTCTCGGGTGATAAGTGACAACGACCTACCCCAAATGCGACTGGCTTGTTGCAGTCCCTTAGTCGACATCAGCAGCTAGCTAGCTAGAGCATTTTCTGTGTCGGTCAACAGCTGGTGCAATTCTTCAACTGCTTGAATATAGAGAGAGGGAACCCTTTTCCGGTCAACCTAACCCAACCCAATCCGGGCTAACAATGCATCTCATCCACTTCTTTCTAGACTATCCTACCAGACTCTTTCCCCAGAAGTTATGCAATCGACCCTTCGGGAGCTGTGAGGAATTTCTCCTAGCCGGGAAGCAGAAACAGACACCATTGATGATATGGGAAAATTCACACTTCCGCCAATGCGGTTCATCCCCCACTAGGGATCCCGGAAGTTGGTCCATTAGAGAGGGCAATGTGCTGCATGGTCATTCATTTAGGATGGAGCCTGCCTAGCGAGAAATAATTGACATAATGGGCCATCAATCTATCGGAAACGGGCAGACAGATGTGCAATTCCTCCACGCTGCATCCGCACATTTGATTGATTAATTCGTCCCCTCAAAGATGGCACTTGGTAGAGATGCAGTCATTGACCCAGAAATATTTAGACAAATAATGTGGCAGGAATGGTTGTTGTATTAGACTGAGTCGATTTGGGGTCATTTTTGAATTTCTCAAACCCTGGGGTCTTAAAAGATTGGTTTTGGTTCAAAACTCATCCATTTTAAGTAACGATTACATGAGTAAATTTGATCCTTTTGGTTTGTATGGGAAAATTGAATACTTTGTACTGAACAAAAAACATATTTTTTGTTTCTTCTGTGGAACCGAGCCTGCTTATGGTTGTTGTGCACATTTGTGCAGGTATAGCATGACTACTTTTCATGCAGTACTTTGTTAGGCACTCAGCAGTGATGTGACATCACTGATGTCAATTTAATTTATTGTTTTTCAATGCCATTAATTTTTTTGCTTAATTAGATACGAAGTTACGACGGTCTTCAACAAAGTTGTTTAGCGGAATAATTTATAAATTGGCACAAAAATCATAAGCATAGGCTCGGTTCCATAGAAGGAACAAAAAATTATGTGGATTTTTCAGTACAAAATATTCAATTTTCCCATATACAAATCTAAAAGTTCAAATTTACTCATGTAGACGTTACTTTAAAATTCTGCGAAAAATCATGGATGAGTTTTTAACCAAAACAAAGCCTTTAAGACCCGAATATGCGCTGTGCCAAAGATGGCACCGGGCGAACCCGGACAATTTATCTTAAAACCTGGCAAAATCCGGACATTTGACTTCAACATTTTCAACTCAAAATCCGGACAATATCCAAGCAAATTTGGTCAAAACCACGGAAATATGGGATAAAAATAAAAAAGAATGAACTTCAAAATATATTTTTTCATCAAAACCCTGCAGCAGATTTTATATCGTATTGAAAGCTTCCGAAAATCTGTTCATAATTATTTCGATAAATCTTGCTAAAAAACGTGTTTTGAAGGAAAAAATAAGAATTATACTAGCTCAATTTAAGTTTTTTTTTATATCAATTTTGGAAATTAAGTAAATGAATCTGTGCAAAATTCAGGCTTTTTTCAACGAAATCCGGGCAACCGGGCCGACCCAAACTTTTTCGAAATTTTGTGTCAATTATCCAGGCAAGTCCGGGTACAACCAGGCAATCTGGAAAGCTTATCTTAGCATCACCATAACAATCTGGTTCAGTTAAGCATTCTTCGAGTACGTTCTAGTGATGTTAATATTTTTCGATTAAAAAAATATTCTTTAAGTTGCTTCTAAATGATGGTGACTCCAGATGTTGCTCCGGAATCCTAGCATAATCCCATGAATGTAAAACTTTATGAAAAAGTCAAATTCCGAATAAAATAGAACAGGACTACCGAGCGTAAATAAACTATTTTCAATCAAACAACGAATGAATCAACAAGTTAAATCAAATAAACTTGCTAGATGATCAAAAAAAGCTGTAAAAAATTTAATACCTTACTTCAAATTTCGAATTTTAAATTACTCTGAACTACAACATTTTTGTCTTGAGTGTACGCAGTAAACAAAGATGGATGTTTTATTTTTTAAACCAATTTCATTTATCCATTTTTTATTAATTTCTATGAACTATTTTAGCTTGCGGAACATATACATATGTATAAGAATGGTCAAAATAAATTTGGAGGAGTTTCTAAAACGTCCCGCTTTTTTTCGGCGATTGTTCGTGAAACGTCCCGCTTTTTTTTCTGAAAGTATCTGCAAACTTCAGTTCAGAGACTATCCAGCATATCATTTTATACTACGTAGAGTTTACAATCTTTTATACTCCGTAAAGAAATATTGAATTCTTTTATACTTCACAGAGTTTACAAATTTTAGTATCTTCTTGTCATTTCATTTTCAGTGTCTTTGTGTTACACATTGTAGTTTTTCATTTAAACGTCCGCAAACTTACAAAATTTCCTCTAACTAGCCGAAATTTTTGTAGCCAAAGACGTAAGCCATGAGGCTTAACGACCAAACCCAGCAGTTTTTTTTTTAACTTTTGTGTTTTTAAGCAATTTTAATCCAATGTATTGTTCCAAGTGTTCCTCAATTTTGACTTTTTTATTAAATTTTTGGCATTTATTTCTTTTTTTTTAATTTCGGTAATTTTATTGTAATTTTTGTCATTTTTATCATTATGGTTATTTTTTGTCATTTTGGTAATTTTTTGTCATTTTTTTTTTTATTTTTGAAATCATTTTTGTCATTTTTGTAACATTTGTTATTTTTGTCATTTTTGTAATTTATCATTTTTGTAATTTTTGCCATTTTCGTCATTTTCGTCATTTTTGTCATTTTTGTCATTTTTGTCATTTTAGTCATATTACTAATTTTTTATAAGTAATTTTAAAAAATTTTGAAATTTTTGAATTTTTTGTAATTTTGGTATCTTTTGGCATTTTTGTCATTTTCGTCATTTTCGGCAATTCCGTCATTTTTGTTTATTTTTGTAATTTTTGTAATATTTGTAATTTTTGTAATTTTTGTATTTTTTGTAATTTTTGTAATTTTTGTAATTTTTGTAATTTTTGTAATTTTTGTAATTTTTGTAATTTTTGTAATTTTTGTAATATTTGTAATTTTTGTAATTTTTATAATTTTTGTCATTTATGTAAATTTTGTAATTTGTGTAACTTTTGTAATTTTTGTAAAGTTTGTAATTTCTGTAAGTTTTGTAATTTTTGTGAATTTTGAAATTTTTGAAATTTTTGGTATTTTTGTAATTTAAGTAATTTGGAAAGTATTTTGTTTTTTTTTGTAATTTTTATATTTTTTGATATTTTTTCATTTCTGTATTTTTTGTAATTTTTCAATTATGTATTGTAATTTTTCTAGTTTTTGCAATTTTTGTAATTTTTTCATTGTTGTAATTTTTGTCATTTTTGTAATTTTTGTATTTCTTTTAATTTTTGTCATTTTTGTCATTTTTGTCATTTTTGTCACTTTTGTCATTTTTGTCATTTTTGTCATTTTTGTCTTTTTGTCATTTTTGTCATTTTTGTCATTTTTGTCATTTTTGTCATTTTTGTCATTTTTGTCATTTTTGACATTTTTGACATTTTTGTCATTTTTGTCATTTTTGTCATTTTTGTCATTTTTGTCATTTTTGTCATTTTTGTCATTTTTGTCATTTTTGTCATTTTTGTCATTTTTGTCATTTTTGTCATTTTTGTCATTTTTGTCATTTTTGTCATTTTTGTCATTTTTGTCATTTTTGTCATTTTTGTCATTTTTGTCATTTTTGTCATTTTTGTCATTTTTGTCATTTTTGTCATTTTTGTCATTTTTGTCATTTTTGTCATTTTTGTCATTTTTGTCATTTTTGTCAGTTTTGTCATTTTTGTCATTTTTGTCATTTTTGTCATTTTTGTCAGTTTTGTCATTTTTGTCATTTTTGTCATTTTTGTCATTTTTGTCATTTTTGTCATTTTTGTCATTTTTGTCATTTTTGTCATTTTTGTCATTTTTGTCATTTTTGACATTTTTGTCATTTTTGTCATTTTTGTCATTTTTGTCATTTTTGTCATTTTTGTCATTTTTGTCATTTTTGTCATTTTTGTCATTTTTGTCATTTTTGTCATTTTTGTCATTTTTGTCATTTTTGTCATTTTTGTCATTTTTGTCATTTTTGTCATTTTTGTCATTTTTGTCATTTTTGTCATTTTTGTCATTTTTGTCATTTTTGTCATTTTTGTCATTTTTGTCATTTTTGTCATTTTTGTCATTTTTGTCATTTTTGTCATTTTTGTCATTTTTGTCATTTTTGTCATTTTTGTCATTTTTGTCATTTTTGTCATTTTTGTCATTTTTGTCATTATTACCATTTTTGTTATTTTGGTAATTTTTGTCATCTTTGTAATTTTTGTATCTTTTGTAATTTTTTGTAATTTTTTTCATATTTTTTAACTTTTATAATTTTTATAATTTTTGTAATATTTTTAGTTTTTGTAATTTTTGTTCTTTTTATCATTTTTGTAATTTTTGTCATTTGTGTCATATTTGTCATTTTTGTCATTTTTGTCATTTTTGTCATTTTTGTCATTTTTGTCATTTTTGTAATTTATGTCATTTTTTTCATTTTTGGAATTTTTGTAATTTTGTTTTTTTTGTCTTTTTTGTCATTTTTGTCATTTTTGATATTTTTGTTATTTTTGTCATTTTTGTCATTTTTGTCATTTTTGTCATTTTTGTCATTTTTGTCATTTTTGTCATTTTTGTCATTTTTGTCATTTTTGTCATTTTTGTCATTTTTGTCATTTTTGTCATTTTTGTCATTTTTGTCATTTTTGTCATTTTTGTCTTTTTTGTCATTTTTGCCATTTTTGTCATTTTTGTCATTTTTGTCATTTTTGTCATTTTTGTCATTTTTGTAATTTATGTCATTTTTTTCATTTTTGGAATTTTTGTAATTTTTGTAATTTTGTTTTTTTTTGTCTTTTTTTTCATTTTTGTCATTTTTGATATTTTTATTATTTTTGTCATTTATTTCCCTTTTTTAATTGATTTTTAATTTTCGTAATTTTTGCAATTTTTGTTATTTTGGTATTTTTTGTAACTCTTGTCATTTTTGTGATTTTTGTAATTTGTTTCATTTCTGTGATTTTGGTCATTTTGTAAAAAAAATGACAAACATTTTGGTAATTTTTGTCCTTTTTATAATTTTTGTAATTTTTTCATATTTGTCATTCCTATCATTTTTGACATGTTTGTCATTTTCGTCATTTTTGTGATTTTTGACATTTCTGTAATTTTTTGTCTTTTTTGTGATTTTTGTCATTTTTGTCGTAAGTTTCATTTTTGTGACTTTATCATCCGTATCATTTTAGTTATTTTTGTGATTTTTGTCATTTTGTAACTTTTGTCATTTCGGATTTTGATATTTGTGTCATTTTTGTCATTCATTTATGTTATTTTTTGGCGTTTGTTCTATTGGTGTTATTTCCGACTTTATTAAATTTTGTGATTTTTGTTTTTTATTTTGTTTTTTTTTATCAATTTTAATTATTTTTCTAGGTTTTTTCATTGAATTTCGGTTTTTTATCCTGTTATTATTATTATCATTTATATTTTTGTCATTTTTGTAATTTTATTAATTTTGAGTTTTTGAAAATGTTTTAATTTTTTTTGTTATTGATTTAGATTTTGTTTGATGTAAATCAATTAATGGTTTGTTGTTAATCAAAATTAGAAATCAGGAAACATAAATCAGAAATCAGAAACTCGAAATCAAAACTTCAATAATCAGACATCAGAAGTCAGAGATCTGAAATAAAAGCTTAAAAATCTGGAGAAGAATAAAAATTTCGAATAAGGATTATAAATCAGAATTGAATACTTCAACAGATAAAGAATTTAAAATCCTAATTTTTAAACAGATTTTGAAAAAAAAATTTCAAGGAAAATGAATCTTTAAAATAAACAGAAACAGTTTTAAAAATTCAGAATTCATTTAAATGAATACATTTTATTTGGTCGACCATAAGAACTACTAGAGGCTTTTTAGACCGTTAACTTTACAATTTTGCATACAATTTAAAATAATTACAATAAATTTACAAATTATTGTAAAAATACGAGTGTATACAATAAATCGCTAAAAATGAGTCCTATATCGTACTAAACTTAGTATCCAATCATACAAGAATTACGAATAATAACAATAACTCTTAACTATAAACAGAAACTCATTTCAAATTTCAGATTAGAATTCAGATTAAAGAACTAAGAATACATATGAATTCTTAATCAAAATTCTTATCTGAATTCTGATCTGAATTCTGATTCTGATTAATTGTTTTGATTCTGAATCACAATTTTTGTCTCCCTTTTCCAATATCTTCAAAGCCGTATTTTAGTTTTCGTTGTAAATCTATTTTGGCTCTTTCATTTTCTTTTATTCAATGGTTAATAGAAGCGCGAAAACAATAATAAAAAGAACTGCTGCTTCGTTTACGCTTCAATGATCTTCAGACACTATATGTCCTGTGATCTGCTGACCTTGAATGAAAATAATACGGTCACGATCGAAGCTTTTTATTTTTAGTAAATTCACAGACCATTTTTTTCTGCAAATCTATATTTTCTCTTTCTCCGCTGACGACGATCACACTTTTCACATCACTGCTACCTGCAGAAACTGTCAGCAGACGCGAAGACAACAAATCTTGGCACACACGCTCGTCGGGATGATTGTCTCAATTGAAATTACATAGTTCCTTTTATGAAGTCAGTTCAATTCTGTTTTCAGCCAATCATGCAGAATGTTGACACCCACGCACTGGATTGCGAAATTCTATCTTGGAATGACTGGCTAAAGAACTGAATTCTTGTGGAAAGAAATGAAAGCTCGATGGATGTTTCCGTAATGCGGAAAAGAAACATTGCTGACGAACAATATCGACTTACAAATGTAGGTACGTACGTACCAATACAAAAAGTGGGTACACCACAAAACTTAAAATACAGCCGGCATCAGAGATATGGTTCGTTCATTTTAACCGGCGCGATGAGATAATTGTTTCGATTTTACTCTTGTCATCGTCGATTTGCGATGGCTTGAACTTTTTTTTTAAATAGTGAGTATTGTTACTTTTTTTTTGAATATTTTTCAATTTCAATTTTTTTTTTCAAATTAGTCCAATTGTTCCAAATTATATCCGAAATTCGACATACAACATCTCGATAATAATTTGACCCATTTTTACAAATCTGACTTTGTTGAGTTAGTTTTAAAAGTTTTAAGCCACTATTCTTAATATATGATAAGTACATACATATTAGGGTGGTAGCGAGATGAGTCATGCCGAATTCTGAAAACCGCTCGTATACCTTTGTTTGAAGATTGGCCTAAAAAACTGCCCGTGCAAAATTTCAGCTCAATCGAACTTGATCTATGGGTTTATGGTCGGTTTTTCAAAATTCGATCATAGAATTTTTCTCACACATCCGTTGCCACCCTTATACATACATATGTAGATATGTTTTTCATGGAAATTTTATTTTATTTTTGACAAATTGATTTCTCCGAATTCCGACTGCTTAAAAAAGCATTTTTTTTCATATTAAAAAAAACTGTAGAGATTTGACTTTGAGAAGTTAAGGTTAAAGAATAGACTGCAAAAAAAAACACAAAATTTTGTTGATCTTGCTAGCGATACAGAGACAATTGAGAGTGGTGTATTTTGATCGCGTTTTTTGTTTAATCATATCTTTAAGGACAAAATTATCAGCTTACCAACTTTTATAGTTGTTGAAAACATGTTGTACTGAGTAACTATGCTGTCTCAGAGGTGATCAGTTCTAAGTAAGACTCCGTTCAATTTTGTGTTGCCGAAATCTAACGGGGTTTCCAATATTTTTCAATTAGTTACTAAACTGCCCCTACTTTCATAACAGTTCCGAAAACAAACAAACGAGAAAATCAGCTTTTTCTGTTTTGGAATATATTTTTAAATTTTGACCACAACTTTCAGCATAAACGAAAATCGTTTGATGGATTGTGTTCTAGGTTGTCATAGTAAATCGTAAGCCCAAAAATTTTCGAAATTGGGTCATTGGTAAGGTCGAGAGTACCATTTTTATTTGTTATGGAACTGTTATGCGAGCATATTTGAAACCTTTTTTAAATCTACTCGCATAAATAACAGTCCCTTACAGAATATGTTTTTCTCACCAAGCTACTTTCTAAGACTTAAGTTTGATTATTTTTGAACTTCTAAATGCAATTTAAAAAAAAAAAACTTTTGAAAAAATATCGTGAATTGTTTTTCGCTCAGGAAGACAATTCCTTCCTTCTTACTGACCTGCTTTCGAAAACTAGTGTGCATAATTCGGCATCAAGTGGGTTAAACCTTTTTTAAATGATTCAAAGCAATAAATCAAAGACTATTTCGCCGAAAGAAACATTGGAAAGTAACCAAATCCGTGGTATTTCACATATGGGAATGTTATGCGGGTATATTTCATATGGGACAGCCACGAGTTGATTTTTTCGGAAATTTCTAGAAGAAAATCTCTTTTTTTATTGTTTCATATTGACGTCCTATGTTTAAAATTTTTTTTTATCATGTTTTAAACACAACAAGCACTTTTTTTTGATATTTTTGTCACATTTGTAGTTTTATTCATTTAACAACCTTCATCAGTTATTTTTGGTCTTTTTTAGTCTTTTGTTTGTATTTTTTCTTAAATCTTATTAAAATCTAAATATTTTCGATTTTTTTTTGTTTTTTTTTTAATATTTTTGCTATCGTTGTTATATTTTATCGCCATTTACGAATGAAAACACATTATTGGTATTTACCTAAATTAGAAATACAGGACCAATGTAAAAGTAGAAAATGTTGAGTAATAAGTTTTTTTAAAATCCTGTGGCTTAATCCTTAGGCTATGTGGCAGCGGCCTATAGAATACTGCCACTGGGATACTGGTCCATGTCGTACGAGGCGACTTATCCAGTACTTCCCAGATACGTTTATCTCATATTTCTGTCTATTGGAAATCAATGAGGTTGTATCTGGGAGGGGGAGAAAATAGGTCAAAGTCATTTATAACATGCAGATTTCAGAATTGTTTTCAGTTCGGATTTGTGTTAGCCAATGTTTTGAATCTGAATCGGTTTTGAATTCTTGCTGATATTTTTGAACATTTTGACCTTTTTTCTCTCGGGGAGGATATGCCAATAGTGCGTATTGCCAAACATGCATTTGCACAAGTTGTATTCTTCCATATTTATTTTCCTGTTTTGCCAATTTGGAAAATGATTTATTATTTAACAAATCTCTTTGCTTTTCTGGTAACTCTTTCAATAAAATCTCTACACATGTTATTCTTAAATGTAAATCTCTTTTATGTACACATCGCTTACAGCCCAATGGGATTTTCTTTTTTTTTCTGTTCAGACTGGCCAAGTTGTAATCTTAAAAAAAAATGATCTATCTACATAAATTACATCAGTAATATTTGAGACATCAAATAAATTCCTAATATTTTTCCTCGTATTAACACAAGTGTCCAGTGCCTTCTATCTTCAGTTTGGTAACACCCTCTAGTGGAAGTAAAAGGCCTTTCAGAAATAGATATTTATTTTAAAAAAACCGACCTGGTACTTTAATCATGCAAGCCGTACAAATGTCGTTTTCAGGGAACAAATGTTCAAAAATATGTTTTTGGCTTAGGTATCAAAAAGGCTTTCAAATTTCTCGTTGTATTTATCTAGTTTAAAGTCGAAACTTTCCATTACAACATTAGAACATTAGAAACATTAGATTTTTTTTAAAGTGTTCACCATCGTTTTGAAAATACGGCGTCATTTATTTTATGCGTTTCTTCAATGATTGAAATATTCGAATAAATTAATTGGTATATTAGACTATTATTGATTTTCGTTATTCGCGGATCGCTAGTAACAGAGAAAGATTTGGTTCCGAATTCGTAAACGCTCCTTTAATCCGTTCGAAGTTTGTGGTACGTTTTAAAATCCTACGATAACAATTCGAATAATAGTAACGTGAACATATTAGTATAACTCTTCCAGCTTACGTTTAGTGACCTTTTTCTTTATTTCCTCCTGTCCAGATTCCAGCCTTTGCACTCGCTATGACGCTTCACCTTTAATTTATTGGTACATTTTCACAATAAATTCTATAGGTTCTCAACTACTTCCTCACCTGCTCGATGATGCCTACTCCAAATTGTACATTTGCGCAATTCCGAATAACTTAGCACTTGCGTACTAATAAGGTTAAGTTATTTGCCTAGATTAAGTAACTTTAAGTTGAATTTCAAAACTAAATTGCTTCTTACACTCGAAATCTCACCTAAGCACGTAAATTTGAAATAATTCTTTTCTAATAGAGCCTTAACGTAGAATTAACCTATGATACGAACACCACTAGAATTTAACTTGTTTCTTGTTTGTTTACTTTTTGTCTACGTTTTGCTTCTAGCCTTCCCGCTCAATTTGCAGATTTCTTTTCTCCCTCTTTTACCGTCTCAATTTGAGAACTGTCATCTACACGGAAAAAAATTGCATGGGTTTTTCAAATACAGCTTCATGATTATTTTACTATGTCCATCATTTAATATTTTCAACCATGATTTAGTATTTTCCCCCACAAATCTGGGCAATAATACTACGACATCGATATAGTGCACTGTTTAAAAATCGTCCGGCGCAGTGTGAACGGTCAACACTCAACATCCGTGAACATTCCATCCGGGAAGAGAATTCAACGAGGAATGTTAATATTATTGTGAGTATGAAGAATTAAGATAACTGCTCGGATTGCCAAATTAATACGGTTTGTTAACAGGATCTTCCCGGTCAAGATAAAGATAACTCTTATTTCGATATGTGTGTCCGGCTGGATCGCCCTTTCATCCACACATGCCATGATGGTAGCTGGGTTCTGCCCCAAGGGAAGAATATACGGACAAGGTGAAACGGGGTTCACTAGAATACAATAATGATTTTCCGTAAGTTTTGTTTTGTTTTACTAAGTGACAAATTAATGAAACCAATTTTTGTTTCGCAGGATCAGGCGGAAAATTATCCTAACAGCGCAATATCGATGACGGTGAGCTAATGGAAGAACTTGTAATAGACAGAAGATTGACGAACTGAACAAAGAAAATGTTAAAATTATGTTCCGGAAATATGGGGGCGTTTTCGAATAGGTTTGACAAATTCATGAACGGTACCGATGTGATTTGAAAAGTGCAGGTAAGCTTCTGCTGTTTTTTTAAATTGTCAAATTAATATTAAAACTCATTTTCAGGAAGCTGTGGCAATACCGAAAAAATCCGATGAATTAAATCGTGGTGCGTGCCGTTTCATTAATTTGGCATCAAGGTAGGAGTTCTGGAGGAATGTTTAATAAACACATCATCATCATCAAATCATACATGCATTATTAATTCGAGCATCCGAAATATCATAATACGGGGTAAAATCAATTACACTTCGGGATAATTATATCACGATGCATAGTAATTTTGCTTTTCAAATCATGCTCACAATGGTCATTTCTGCCATAATTTATACTAATCTTTATCATGAAACATATTAATTTTGCTATGCACAAAGTAAAACAAATCATGCTATAATTAACCGTTTTACTACGAATACAGTAAAAATTACTATGTGCAGCAAAAATCAACACAAAGTAAAATTACCATGCGCGTAGTATTTTCAAGAACAAAACATTATTGACTCAAAAATATGGTTGCGTGTTGTTCTTATAAACCACGGATTTAGTAATTTTACTATGATTTTTTTTGTGTGTATACGAGTGCGTTCAATGCTGTCGGCACGTTAGGCCCGTTCAGTGACAACTATAGAACATGATTTTTGTTTCTTCTGTGGAACCGAGACATCTTATGGTGTTTGTGCCAATTTATAAATTCTTTAAAAGAAATTTTCCGCTGAACAACTTTATCAAAGACTCTAACTTCGTATTTTGTTAGGCAGAAAAGTTATTAGTAGTTTAATAGGGGTTTGTCTTTTGGCAATGAAAATCAACCAATTCAACTGACATCACTGTTTGTGCCTAGCGAGGTATTGCATGACTACATTTCAAGCAGTACAATGATAAATCATTTCACACATTTTGCAAAATTGTTTCACACATTATCAGCAAATATATGGAGCTGTCAAACTCGAGTGTGGTTTTCACACACCATGCAAGTTCAAAAATTTACACATTATCCGAATTCGCGGATTAAAAAAAGCTGTGTGAAATCACAAACAGTCCCGAAAGTCTCCTCAAGTTATAATAGAATAATGGCAAGTAAACCCACAGCATTAAAATTTTAAAATTAAGTCGACTAATTCATTAATTTCTCTTTCAGATCCAGGTGGTATCGTCGGCTTGTTCTAACTGGTAGAAAAAGCTAATGGAATTGCTCCCTCCGCAGCGCTTAAATTGAATAAAAATCCGAGGAATAATAAAAAAAACTAAATAACAAATCATGTTGTCTTTATATCCATATGAATGAAAATAAGTTTAACTATAACCTCCCGTTTGCCTAAATTGAACTATTATGCGATTTTCACACATTTTCCCGTTTTAAACGCTTTTTTTCATAATGTGTGAAACGCTCACATTTCGTTTCCTTAAGCGGTTTTTCCTATTAGTGTGCAGCGGTACCTTCACACATTTAATGTGTTGGTCTTATTATTTCCAAAATGTGTGAAATTTCACACACTAATGTGTCAAATATTTTGTCAGTGTACATCGATAGGCACAAGAAGTGATGTCAGTTGAATTGATTGATTTTCATTGCCAAAAGAAATACCCATAATAATAACTTTTCTGCCTAACAAGATACGAAGTTACAGTCTTCGAAAAAGTTGTTCAGCGGAAAATTTCCTTTTAAGAATTTATTAATTGGCACAAAAACCATAAGCTGTCTCGGTTCCACATAAGAAACAAAAATGATGTTGAACAAATTAATTAATTTTCCCATACAAACATAAAAGTTCAAATTTATTCATGTAAACGTCACTTAAAAATTCTGCAAAAAATCATGGATGAGTTTTGAACCAGAACGGACTTTTTAAGACCCTAGGGTTAAGGAAATTCGAAAATGACCTTATTCTATTGGTGTAAAGTTTGATGATATAGTGATTTAAAAATGGAGAGTACGTTGATTATTAGAAAGTAAGTTATAATTTGTAAACAAAAATTTACACATATTAAAACAGCTTTTGAATCAGTTCATTATTTTAAATTCAAATCATTTTTCAGATTAGAATTTGATTTTATAGTTTTAAAGATATAACGTTCGAAAAAATCATTACAAAATTATCTCTATCGAACGGCAAAAAAAAAGATATGTCTTCTAACTTTTTTGCAATTCCCAATATCACTAGTGGGCTTGAAGAAAGTTGAATCTTGATTTAATCTGAATAATTTGAAACATATGTTTTTTCCATGCGTCAAATTTGTCAATTGGTTCCTTAATGATAGGTATATAGCTAAAAAGCCCGTAAACCTAGTGTCAGAAATAACACACCATAAACAAAAATTGATTTTAAATCAAGCTTTTATCCTAAACTGCTGTTGGCAGCATAATTCCCAAGTAACATTTAAAGTTTCAAAGCAGGCTACTAGACCAAGTTTAGGTTTCATAAGAGGCTTAAAGAGTCTTACAAAACAACCGGTGTTACTTGGGTTGTCACATGTTACGTTATATTTTTTTGGAATTCATTTGTCTGGTTGACTTATTTCAACAATTTTATTATTTTTTTCACATTTAAAGGAAATCAAATCATAAGCTAATTTATCATTTCTGGCATCACTACTTAACGAAGTTTCTGAATTTTTGATATTACGTCTGGGTGGTCGATTGGTTAGCTTGGAAATCGCTGATGTTTAATGTTGATCTTAAGTTTTCTACGTCATTTATCCAGTCTGTAAAGCCTGGAAAATCGTCTAAGACGGTGTTTGTCTTTCTTTAATTTTTAAATTTTGGTTATGGTTGATAAAAGAGTGTGAAATAAGAATAGTACCACTTAAGTTTTTTTCTACAGAAATCAAGAATATTTCTGAAAATTCACTGTTTAAAAGTGAATAATCATGCTTCTACGGAATATTTGGGTAGATCAATGAATTTTTAGACGTTTTCTAGTACCCATCCGCCAAACGAGGCATAGAGGATAGCTTTCAAGTCTTCTAAGATAGAGGTCATAAGATCGAATCTCGGTCACGGCACACTCTTTCTGTGGGCTGGTGGTTTTAGCATTTGTACGATGTAAGATTGCTATATGTGTGTGTTTGTTTAAAAAAAAATGTTCAAAAATTCTAATTTGCAAAGATTTAGGCTTGAAAAACTGTCACCCAATAATCCATAAAAATTGAAATGTTTGAACCAGGACCTGTTATACCCGCCCAAACAATATTTCCGATTTTTGAGCCATCCGTAAAGAAAGAAAGAAAGAAGGAGTGTACGCTTAAAGTAAATTTTGACTCATAAGAATATTACGTGAATTCCAGATTCACGGCAAATTCCACGTAAATTTCACGTTATTTTCAAGGTGGCTAATATTTATGTACTTTTCTGTGTAGCCTTCATGTGAAGATTTTTTTTGAGTATAGAAATTTTATGGAGTGTTGCCAAAAAATCACAATGTTTTCGGATTGATTTTTACCTTTTTCAAAGCCTACGATTTCGTTGTAGTAGAAAATCTACTGAGTCGATTTGAGGTCATTTTTGAATTTCTCTCTGGGACTCTGGGGTCTTAAAAGCTTCGTTTTGCTTCAAAACTCATCCATGATTTTTTGCAGATTTTTTAAGTAACGTTTACATGAGTAAATTTGAACTTTTAGGTATTTATGGGAAAATCTAATATTTTGTACTGAAAAATAAACATCAACTGCTGAGAAAGTTCATTTCGCTCATCATGCTTGGTTTTAAAGACATTAATAAATTATGCAGCATAATAAGACAAGCTATCTGTCACTACAAGCTGAACCGTCAAATGACAGCAATAATGCTTTCCTTCCGCGCTCTCAATATAAATTTCTTGCTCTGTTATTATTGTTCGTGCTGCTGTCATGATTGTATCATCGGATCGGCTCCACTTCCAATTCCAATCCAATCGAAAAAATCGCACACAATCGTACCTATCGCAGCGGCTAGGTCGTTCGGCGTTCATTAACCCCGGCAGAAGAACCGGCAAACGAAATGGAACGACATCATCATCATCAACAACAACATCAGCAGCATGTAGCTGTACTTTCCTCATGCTACGTCATGTGATTGTGTTGGTATGTTGGAATATGTGTGCCAAGGCGAAATTTTTTGACAACCGAAAATCAGCTTTGGTAGTGTGGGAAATGTTCTTGTACTAAAATTCAACAATGCTACTGAGTATGCAGTTTAGTATAAATAAAAACGGCGAAATAACTAATAAATAACGCTTTGGCTACTTTGTTTATGATTAGTATTATTATCACTATTAACTAATCAAAATAAGACTTCATAATATTTCACAACTGGACGAAAACAAGGGATGTTCGACTGGTGAGAAATCAAAAAATTAAAGAGAGCACACAACTACCAGCGGGTGTTTGTTTTTGTGTTTCTCTCTTTCGGGCGAGAAGAATTTCTCACGCATACCATCCTGCGTTAAAGTTCATTAACACATCGATGCGTGGTTTTGTTTACATACCATATTCCGTGTCCCCCTCTTTCCTATATTCTTATTTTTTTTTTTCGAAACGATTACAAAATATCGTGCAGTGGATTGTTATTTTTTCCTCATGCGTTTTCCGCTTTCGTAGTCGGGCTACCAAGAAAAAACACGACGAGAATTTTCCCTTTTGGAGTGCACTTTCTTCTCATTGGATTTTTTTTCTCGATTATCTGTTTTTGACATTTGCAAATTGAAACCATTTTTTATGTTTATTCGGTTTACTCTGATGTTAAAATTTCAATAACAATCGTTCCAAAATCGAACGGTATTTTTCTCAACTTTTTTTTTACTTCTTGCTTAAAATAAACCATTGTTATTATCATTAGCGTCATTTTTTTTACACTTTTTGACAATTTCAAATCATTTTTCATTATTATTTATCATGTTTTAGCCACATTTCGCATTTTCTTTACATCCGTAATAATGTTTGATATTTTTTCATACATATTAATAATTTGAGTCATTTTCCATTTTTTTGGGATTTTTTATTTTCTGTTTGTTTTTTTTTCTATAAACATAATGAAATTCTTATTATTTTTGTCATTTTTGGAATTCTACGCTTTTTTTAGTAACTTTGTTATATTTAATCAACATTCAAGAACAAACATAATGGAAGTATTCGAAAATGAAAAAAAAATCCAAACAAAAAAAAATTAAAAAAATGATAAAAAATTAAAAAAAAAAATACAAATATGATAAACGACTGCTAATAAAAACATTGTAAATACAATAAGTTCTGATTGTTTTCACATGATAAAAAATAATAAAAATAAAAATTGAAAAAAAATCTACGAAAAACTAAGATAATGATAACAGCAATGGATTACTTTTTGAAACAAGTTAAAAAAATTTAAAAAAAAAACGTTGGATTTTGGCAACACATAGTTTTTTTTTTCATTATAATTTATTTAAATTTGATATTTTCCTTCCGAAAAGCCGATTTTTAATAATTTTGAAAACATTCCTGTAACATTTCTGAACGTTTATGCACGAGTAAATGATTGCAATTCATGTCAACTTCAGCGCATTATTGATTGCGGTAATTTGATTCCCATTCAATGTTTTCTTTCTAGCTGATGAAGGCGGGGAAACCTAATCAATTTTTCGGCAGACAGACTATTTAGTCTGTTAGAAAGAAATTGTCCTTCTTGAACACTGTTGCGTGACTAAGGCCCATTGGGAAATTGTCTACGGTAATAGTAATGTACCGACTGTTTTTGGCTTGAGACTTGTGTTTTTTTTTCTTCAATAAATCCATCAAGTGGATTGAAGTTAAAAATATATTTAACTTTATATGTTATCGAATGAATCCATTAAAAATTTCCAGCCTTCAACTTTACGTTTGCCAAAAAAAAGTGTAGAAATAATGACACACAGTAATTTGATGAATTTGTGGACGCTTTAAATCAAGGTAAAATCCAAAATACTGTATAATGTAACTTATATATTCTAATTCAAGGTTTTATATCAGTGATTAACTTTCTTGACTTTAACGAGAAAATTTGGACTTCAGAAACGAGTTACAGAAAGTCTCTTTTGGTTTATCTTTCCCCTTTTGGAAAAATATAGAATTATTTAGAAAATGTTCCCAAAATTGGATCTTAGTGATTGCTTAAAGTATAAAACCAAACCATTTTGAATTCTTCAACAAAGTTGATTAATAAAATAAAATATTTAATATCAAAAACTTAAAAACACTCTTTTGTGATGTCATAAAAAGTTATAACTTTTTCTAAAGAGTTCTCCTAAAATTTATTTCTTCAAAGCATTGTAACTCTTAAACTACAACATCTAAGACAACTTTAAATCTTTAATTAAACGAAAAATAAACAAATTGATACAAAATCGGTTTTTTAGGTTTACAAAAGATTTGAATTCAGATTGTCAAACCAAAACAGCATCATAAATGCTTTCTCATGTGATTTCAATACTGAGATATAAGGAAGTGTCAGGTTGGATCTCAATATTGGTCTTAGGCATAAGTCGTGTAATTTACGCAACACAAATGAAAAAGAAAAGATTAATTCCGGTTTCGATTAATTCTTCTTCTAACATATGGTTTGAATTTTCAAACAGTTATTTTTGATTTAAATCTTATATGCCTTCTACTGAAGGCAACTGCCTAATTTTGATTTGAATATTAGTGAATGTTCATCTTTTTTTCTCACCAGAAAATCGTAATTAAAAATCTAACAAATAAATTTAGAGCTTGTTTTTTAGAGGTGATTATCATATGTTTTATATTTTTCGAAACATTGACTAAAAATGTTTTGGTTTTAACTGAAAAATTCACGAGTACAAGCTTTAAACATCGTTTAAAGCCATCAAAAAGTGTATTTGTTTTTGAATCTTGGGAATTATTTGAATCATACATAATGCCACCCTTGATACAATTTTATGCAACTTAAGTACACTGAGGTTTTTTTACGCGGTATTTCGTCCCGCGTAAAAACCGCGTTCATTCGAAAATCTGCGTAAAAAAAACGCGTTAATTTGAAAATCCGCGTAAAAAAAACCGCGTTAATTCGAAAATCCGCGTAAAAAAAACCTCGTTAATTCGAAAATCCACGTAAAAAATCCCTTTTAATTAAAAAATTCAAACAAAAAAGCAGGTTACTAAAAAACGCGTAAGAACCATGATTATTTAAAAATTTGCGTACAATGATAGTTTATTTTTAAAATAAAAAACAAAATCAATTCGATTAAAAGAATAGTAGAATATAATGAGGCTTATTTGACAGTGTGGAATTCAGATCGTCTCATGTCTCAGGTCTTAGGTCTCATGCCTCAGGTCTCATGTCTCAGGTCTCATGTTCCATGTCTCAGGTCTCAGATCTCATGTCTCAGGTCTCATGCCTCATGTCTCAGGTCTCAGGTCTCAGGTCTCATGTCTCAGGTCTCATATCTCATGTCTCAGGTTTCAGGTCTCATGTCTCATGTCTCAGGTCTCATGTCTCATGTCTCATGTCTCAGGTCTCATGTCTCATGTCTTAGGTCTCATGTCTCAGGTCTCATGTCTTAGGTCTTATGTCTCATGTCTCAGGTCTCATGTCTCAGGTCTCAAGTTTCAGGTCTCATGTCTCATGTCTCGTGTCTCAGATCTCGAGTCTCATATTTCAGGTCTCAAATCTCAGGTCTCATGTCTCAGGTCTCAGGTCACAGATCTCATGTATCACGTTCTTAGTCTCAGAGCTAAGATTTTCCCAACTACAAAAAGATTCTAAGTGTTTTCCTTTGAAAAAGTTATAGAATATTTTCTCTAAAAAACCGCGTTAATTCGAAAATCCGTGTAAAAAAAACCGCGTTAATTCGAAAATCCGCGTAAAAAAACCGCGTTAATTCGAAAATCCGCGTTAATTCGAAAATCCGCGTCTCATGTCTCATGTCTCATGTCTCAGGTCTCATGTCTCATGTCTTAGGTCTCATGTCTCAGGTCTCATGTCTTAGGTCTTATGTCTCATGTCTCAGGTCTCATGTCTCATGTCTCAGGTCTCAGGTTTCAGGTCTCATGTCTGATGTCTCGTGTCTCAGATCTCGAGTCTCATATTTCAGGTCTCAAATCTCAGGTCTCATGTCTCAGGTCTCAGGTCACAGATCTCATGTATCACGTTCTTAGTCTCAGAGCTAAGATTTTCCCAACTACAAAAAGATTCTAAGTGTTTTCCTTTGAAAAAGTCATAGAATATTTTCTCTGAAAAACCGCGTTAATTCGAAAATCCGTGTAAAAAAAAACCGCGTTAATTCGAAAATCCGCGTAAAAAAACCACGTTAATTCGAAAATCCGCGTTTATTCGAAAATCCGCGTAAAAAAAGCCGCGTAAAAAAACCGTGTAAAAAAACCCCGTAGAAAAAACCTCAGTGTATAGGCACATAAAAATGTGATCGATAGTTAGAATAAAGCTTCTTACGAATTACGAATACCCATAATGAAATTTTTTGGAAAAATGGTTCTGTACAGATTCGCTTTTGTTAAGAAGGGATTTAAAAAAATTCGATTTAATGGAATAAATTTCAAACTATGTACGTGAAAATGTAAGGTTATGTGTAGATGACACGTTCGTCGCCATGCTCATTTTGGTGGTTTTTCTAGCCGGGCCCAATAAAATTTTCGGAGCGACAAAACAAAGAATGAGAGCTTCCAGCTTTGCACCGTGTGGCTAAACTGAGCGGCTAATATGAGTTGAAGAGCGTCACCCATTTTTTATGTTACAGGACCTCCCAGCCTGGGAGTCCCAGGCAACCGAATCGAGATTCGGGAACGTAAGTGGAGATGGATTGGGCACGCGCTGCGAAAAGATGAAAACGAGATTTGCAGAGAGACGCTAGAATGGAATCCAGAAGGAAATTGAAGAAGAGGCAGACCCAGAAACTCGTGGCGGCGAAGCCTAGCCGCTGAAATCCGAACTGTCTACGAGAATCTTGACTGGGACCAGGTGAAGACGCTGGCTCCGGATCGTCAACAGTGGAGGTCTTTTACCACGGCCCTATGCACCAGAGGATCGGCGCGGTATCATTAAGTAAGTAAGTAAGGGACCTCCCAGGAAATATGTACACCCATCACACGAATGTGGGTTCCAGGGCTATGAACGTGTTAAAGGACATTAGAAATGTAAGACGACTTCAGAATGCTCTGCTCTTTTCAAATATTTACATAAGGTTTTATAAATTTTAATTATCTCTTCAGACCTCCAGGAACACTCCCAAATGGCTCGTGACGTAAAGGATATTGTTCAAGTCTTCTAAGCCAACGGGCATGAGATCGAATCCCGGTAACGGCATACATAATACCCTTTCTATGGGTTAGTGGTTTTAGCATTTGTAAGATGAGTAACAGAGAGTAATCTCACTGAGGGCCTTGGAAAAAGCAATTTCCTCACCCAAAATTATCAAACCTGCCACAAATCGCCACAATACGACTTTTCTTTATATCCCCTATCTTCCAGCCACCGCCGCCCACCACACTACAAAACCGCCCACTACTAAACCGCCAACCACATGCCGCAACTGCAGAACCGCCAATTTAATGAAATAGTCTTGAAAAGAAATTGTGAATTCTAAAGATTCTTAATAATGTTAGTTTTGAAAAGATATCAAACATGATCAATAAATGTGAGGAGGTTTTATGCCTTCGGGAGAATGGTGCTGCAAGAGAGACCAACTCCCGGGGGCTTTTCCCTGCTCAATTATTAAAAAAAAAAGATGCTATCCATCATTTCCTCGAAAGATGTACGCTTAGTGTTAAGTTAAAGGAATCTCTTCGGGGAAACATTAAGTTTCATTGAGATCCTGTTTTTTTTGTTCGTTCTAAAAGAAAAATAGTGTGACAAATATTCGTCTCAATCATTGAAAGCTGAACTCTGAACCATAAACAAAAAGACCATCGCTGCTGACGATCTAGAACCAGCGACCTCACCTGCTGCCAGCCAAGGTTTTCGTCAACTGTGCCGATACCAGCGGCTAGAATACGCCAACAAGAGCGTCTGGGCCTGCTTCTTCTTCGTTGCCTTCAAATCTCGTTTTAATCTTTTCGCAGCGTGTGCCCAATCCATCTCCACTTACGTTCCTGAATCCCGAACCAAGCGCGGATAATATTCCGCAGGCAGCGATTCCCAAATATTTGCAGTTTTCGCGTCGCTACCGCATACGCGCACCGTACAACAATATGGATTTGACGTTTGAGTTGAAGATCCGGATTTTTGTTCGTAGAGAGATCTGGCGTGAGCGCCAGATGTTTCGGAGACACGCAAACGCAAATCGGGCTTTTCTTATCCGGGTTTCGATGTCTTTCTTGGTGCCACCATCAGATGTTATCTGGCTGCCAAGATACTGTGGAAGTACTCTACTTTCTTAACTTGTTGCCCAGCTACCATGAAATTAAAAGGAATTTCTGTGTTGATTTTCATCGACTTGGCTTTTCCGACATTGACTTTGAGACCTGCTGCCTTGGAGCTTTCGGTGAGGTCGTCGAGTTTGCTCTGCATGTCTTGTTGTCTTTGGGCGAGCAAAACAATACCGGCAGCAAGGGCAAGGTCCTTCAGCTGCTCCATTGTTGAAGGATTTCACTCGGTTTGGTCTACAGTTGATCGATCCAGTCAAGATCTCATCAAGATCATCTCATGGTGATAAGATACATCCCTGTCTTACTCCAGCAGTCACCGGGATTGGATCAGAAAAGACACCGTCATGCAGGACCTTGCAGGAATGCCCAGAGAAATTGATCCTTCTCATCGAAGACCAGCATTCGATGAGAAGGATCAATTTCTCTGGGACTCCTCGTCGCCTAAGAGCCGCCTAGATGTTTCCGTGATTAAGTCGGTCGAATGCTTTTTCGAAATCAACGAACACCAGCAGAAGAGAGTCCTGGAATTCGTTGATTTGTTCCAGTATGATTCGTAGCGTTGTCATGTGGTCCACACATGATCATTCGGATCGGAAACCAGCTTGTTGCCGTTGGAGTGTAGCGTCGATTTTCTCCTGGATCCTGTTCAAGATCACTTTGGAGTGTACATTGAGAGTGGTACAGATCAAAGTTATGCCTCGCCAGTTACCGCACTCGGTCAGGTCTTCTCTCTGCGGGACGATACGGGGATACCCTGCATCCAGTCGGCCGGGAATGTTGCAGTATCCTAAAGGTCAGCGAAAAGAAGATGCAATATTTGTGCTGACAAGGCAGGGTCGGCTTTGAGCATTTCAGAAGGGATGCAATCGATCCCAGGCGCTTTCTCGGATTTCGGTTTTGATTGCCGCTTGTATTTCAGTCAACTAGGGCGCTTATGCGACTTACTGTTGGCGCTTCGAGCTGCGAGTTCTATTGGCCATACCTTTTTGTGACTCGGAAGAGTTGTTCAAAATGCTCAGCACAACGTTTGAGCTGATCTGTTCGATCTGGCAACAGCTGACCCACTCGATCTTTCAGCGGCATTCTAGCATTAGTCCTTGCACCACTCAGGCGGCGAGAAATGTCATCATAAAGAAATCAAATATGACTTACGATATTTAATTTGTCAATGTCAATCCGACTCAGTTTGACCCAAATATGGCTAAAATTTCAATGAGCAAGTATCATCATTCATCATAACATCATCTCAGCACCAAACATCATTTCTGCAAGGTTCAACTTTTCCTCACGCGTGCCATCCTTTCCTCTCTTTGTTCGCAAAGAGACACAATTCTCTCCCGGGTTTTCAGTTTTTCCTCCTCACTTCTCACCGAACCTTGCCGTACGGAAGGAGGACCAACCCACAGAAGAGATCGAAAACCCACCTCGCGCGCGCCAATTCGGCGAGAGTTCATTGACCCCCGAAAAGCGAACTGGAGGATGAACAGAAGGGAAACAAAATGTAAGTAGGTACCGAGTGTGTAATCGCAGTGCGACGTCACAAGTTCGACTCTCCGCAACTTCAGCAACGATAACAACAAAGAAAAAACAACAACAGCAACATTCGAAAACGACATCATCATCTGCTTGGTTCTGTTCTGGTGGCCCTTTTTTCTCAGCTGCGCATTTTTGATGAGAATTTCGGTAGGTGCTCTTCGTCGTTTGTGTGCGTCGTCGTTGTCGTCGTCCCTTCGAATGTGTGCCGGGCAGAGCTCTCTAGAATGGCGAAATGCATCGGTGTGCTGGAGCATACATTTCCCCGAAAATTCTGTGAATCGTTCTGTTTTTTAACTCAGCAGCATAGCATAGCTCAGCATGACCCAGCCAGCAGCGACCAGCAACATGGTTCGTTCAACACATCCGGCGGAAGATAAACAGAGGGAGAAGGGAGAAAATCCGCACCATCGACGCCCTTGTCCTTTAACATTGCAACGAGATTCGACATTGAAAATGTGTAACGCGCCAACCCATCATCAACAGCATCACCACCGAGATGAAACTGGAAACTGGTGAGGGGAAGCGGAACTGCGCATAAACACTAAATATTCAGTGAAATGTGAGCTTTGTCAAAAGTTATTTAAAAATTTGCAATACTTAGTCTAGCATTAAGATAAAAAGAACTGAGTTGAAAATTCGCATTTCCTTGTTTTTGACTTATTTAAATTAAATATTCAAATTTCAGTTGAATTTCACTATAACAAGAATTTTTTTTTATATGATTGCCAGTAGTTCGAAATATTGCGCTTGTGGGATATTTAAACACATTAATTTAATCAAACTAAAGTTCAATGAAATACACCCAATTTGATGATTTGTTTAGAATAAAAATACGTTAGCACGACTTTTTGTTCCATTTGCATGCAGCTTCATGTAGCTCCACTCTAGATGGACTAAGGTTGCCAGAATTTTTATAGCACTTATCCGGGCCGGATATTTGATTTCAAAATTGTCGACCAAAATCCGGGCAAATTGAACAAATCCGGGCAAAATCTGGGCTTTTTCAATGATATTCAGGCAACCGGGCCGGACCAGACTTATCAAAATTTTGATAGGCATCTTTTCTAAAACCAAACATTTCGGTTATATATTGTTTATTTTGCTGATCATCTACAAGGTAGATTTGGAGGACTAAACTGAAATTATGAATTCAATCTTTCTATAGTTCCAATTGAAAGCGAACTAACAACATATCGAAATTTTTTCTATGGACGGATTTCAAGCCAAATCGCCACGAAGTTGGCATAATCCTTTTAGAATTCAATGAAACTTTGTGGGCATAAAGATCTTACTTTGTAAAGCAACTTGGCATACTTATTTTTCCCAAAATTATCTAGACTAACATTTGGAAAGGGCCTAACTTTTCAGGCAAAAATTGTATAAACATTTTTAGCTCGAAAATTATAATTCCTACACAAATGTGGTTCATGAGAGTTTTGGAAAAATGATTAAATTTTTAGAAAATAATATTGAATTTTTTATGGAATCCTACACTGAGAAAAATGCATTTCAAAAACTAAAATTCAATTTCCAAAAAAATTCCAACTTAGAATTTTCTTTTGGAGAATTTTTGGCTTTCAGTCAAATTATTTAAGAAAAACAGCGTTTTTTCTATTTCATCCGACGTTCCGGCGTAATGCATTTCGCCTTCTTCAGGGTTTTATAGGGTGCTATTTCTTGTCTATAAATGTTGTGTCTCATGAAATAGCACCCTATAAAACCCTGAAGACGGCGCAATAAATTACGCCGAAACGTCGGATGAAATAGGAAAACGCTGTTTTTTTTATAATCTGACTGAAAGCCAAAAATTTTCCAAAATTAAAAACAACAGTCGCAAAAGTTTTATCTTTCATGATTTTTTTTTAAGCCGGGTAATTTAAAGGCCTACAAGTCGTCCAAACTTGCAGCTTATGCATATTTAAGGGAAAAAAGTTTATCCAACAAAATTTTTTTCGTGATTTTTTTTTTTAACATTTTATTTATTTTACCAGTGTAAATTTTTAACTTTTTTTTTAAAAAACCTGCTTCGTTGGATTGATTGTATTGATTTCGAAGAAATAAGAGCTTCGATTGTAGTAATTGATGGTAAAAGTAAGTGGAAATCCTACACAAAATGCAAACTAGAAACTTAAAGTCGATTAAAAAAATGGCCATCTCAAAATTCGATGAATGTAAGAAATAATGTGGACTAGAATTCTCCCGAACATCGCAAAGTGAGCACTCTTAAAGGAAAAAGTTTTTTTAACAAAAATGTTTTTAAGAAAAACGAAAAATATTTGATGTTTATTTATATAAATAAACACCAAATTGCTGCTAAAAGTATTTTAATTATGAAGATGACCCTAAAATTTTTAGTTTATTTGATAAGGCAACAAAATAAAGTAAATGCATGCATAGATTTTTAATATTATTTGTTATTTGTTTGATCAAACAGAAACCCTGCCCCATCTACAATTAATGCGATAATATGTTTTATGTTAGTTCTGATTTTTAAACATGCCCAGAGTCAATGGATTACTAAAATGTTTTGCTTCTAATTAAATTTTATCAATATACACCCAAAAAATTATTTTTTCGTTTTTGGTTTATACAAAAGTTTTTTTAGAAAACTTTTTTTCCCCTCAAGAGTGCTCACTTTGCGATGTTCAGTCGAGTTATAGACCACATTATTCCCCACCGCCAAAAACTAAATTCATCAAATTCTGAGATGACCATTTTTTTAAATCGACTTTAAGTTTTTAGTTTGCATTATTTACAGTCTAGGATTTCCCCTTACTTTTACCATCAATTATAATAGCGTCAGCACTAAATGTTACTTCGGAAGTCCGGACTTCCGACTTCCGAAAGACTTCCGACAAAGAAAAGTGAAGTACCAGATTGTCGGAAGTCTGTGTTTTGTGCCAGTTCACCAGCGACGTTTCTAAAAATTTTATTCAAATTCACAATATTACAATCGAAGCTCTTATTTCTTCGAAATCAGTACAATCAATTCAACGAAGCAGTTTTTGAAATGAAGGTTAAAAATCTACACTGAAAAAATAAACTACATGATTAACAAGAAAATCATGAAAAAGTTTTTGTCAGAAAAACTTGCTTCCCTTAATATGCATACATTGAAATGTATGGACGACTTATAGGCATTTGTACTACCCGTCTTAAAAAAAATCATCAAATTCTGAGATGGTTTTTTTTTTGAAAATTGAGTTTTAGTTATAGAATGCATTTTTCTCAGTGTAGGATTTTAAAATATTTTTTTCCAATATTTTTTTTTTCTAAAAATTTAATTATTTTTCTAAAACTCTCTCGTAGACCACATATGTGTAGGAATTGTGATTTTAGAGCTCAAAATTTCCATAAAAAATGGCTCGAAAAGTTTGGCCATTTTCGAATGCTAGTATAGATCTTTTTTTGGGAAAACTTAGTATGCAAAGGCCTTAACTACGTGAGGAGTACACGTGAAGTTTCATTCAATTCTGAGAGGGTCATTCCAGATACTGTGTCGAGTTGGCGCGAAATCCGTCTATGATTACACACATATACAGGATCTCAGTTAAACTTAATATTTTATTAACACGTTCGTCGCCCAAAAAAATCTCGGAGCGTGAAACTAAACCGAGAGAAGTCCAGATTACGATTGCGTGGCGTCAACTCAAGGAAAGAGTACTAGGTACGCCATTATCGGGATTCGATCTCATGACCATTGAAATACTCTTCTTACTTCTTGAACAATATCTGCTACGCCACGATCATCAGCTTTTACAGATAAGCATAATTCCTTAAAAACTCACCAAAATAGGTTACTAACTGGAGCCAATTTTAACACCTTGGAATTCCAAGATATGAGGCAGAAATACACGATACAAAGTTATTTAGTAGTTTTCTGGCAATGTTCATTCACGATTTTTCAATAGCTAAGGAATCCTTAAAGAAAACTACACAACAAAACTACAAAAAACTGTATCCTATTCGTAGAAAAAATAAATTTCTCATCATTCGAAAATTTGTTGAATAATTGAAAGAAATGAATTTTTACAACAATGATAAAACCATTATACATGCCTGGATGAGATTCGATCTCATGAACAAAGTCATAGAAGGTTTGAGCCCTCACTACTTTATCACGGCCGTTGTTAGCAATTCGATGAAAACTTGCATCTCATTGAAAAATATAAGAAATATGTTCAACACAGAACATAAGATTTATAGTTCAAGACAAGCTGACCCGGTGAACTTTGTTACACTTTTCAAAAATTAATTAACCTTCCAAGTTCGGGTCAAAATGACAGAAATGTCAACATAAGTCGTTTATAATGGTGTGGCGAATCGCAATTCCAACTACATAGTGAAAAGATCGTATAAAATGTCGTCTGAAGTCAGTTTAAATCGGATATGATAGAAAGTCCGCCATGCTTGTAAAGTTTGAAATTATTTTGCTCTCGCGCGGGTTTTAAGTGAAAAATCATCGTAATGTTCTCTCTGCAACCAATAGTGCATCTAGATGGCTAAAAATCAGATGGGAATCAAGTAATATTGACCAATAAAATAACTGGAAAAAATGTCGTTGGCAACGATTTGAAGGCTATGAAAGCAAAATCTTCCGATCTTTTGCATTCTTCCGACAGGTACGAATAAGGAGTCGGATAACGCCCATTTGGTGTAGTTTTAGTCGCTTTAAAAAGAAATGAAATTTTTGTATGTACATTGCCTCCACTTTGGTAGGAAAATTCTATTTTTTCAAGTTTATTTTTCTTTAATATATGTGGAACGTTTATCAAAACAGCATAAGAATATAGATACAAAAATGTTTGCTGGGAGACTGCTCCGGAAAATTTTGTTCTATAATAAATTTAAGAATAAGTTGTTAATGTTTAATCAAAGCCATTCCTTCGTTCTAACTTAGCGTAATAGCTTTGAAGTAGCATAACGTGTATAAACCTTTGAATAACAGTGAACGCTACATTCTGCTGAATGGATCTTTTTGACACAAATTTGAAGAACGTCATTTTTTTTTCTTCTGATCTTGGAACTATATTTGATTGTTAGGAATATACTCATCGTTAATTTCTAAAGCGACTGCCAATTCAACTGTTCATAAAACACGAACGGGATACTTCCAACCAAATGCAACGACAGATTGGAAATTGTTTTCATCTTGTTATGTAAAAACATACTCGAGTATTTTTTCCAAATGAAAATTAGCATAGCATAGCATAGCATTGGGTGACTACACACATCTTGCATTGGCTGATACACAAGGTACAACTCATAATTAAAATCAACACAAGATGCCAAAATGAGTATCTGGATACAACACTCATTTCAAGAGTTGATTTTGAAGATAAATGTGGTAACTTAATGCACACCGCGACAAGTCAATGTAATCATAATGGGGATATTCTGATATAACGAAAAGAACTTTTCAGGTGCAGGGAACCCATGCGACCCAGGGTGTTGTATTCAGGAAGGTGGGGGAAGGATTTTTGTATGGGAAAACCTATTTGGCAAATAGGATGAATAAACAAAAAAATAAAACGAATATGATTTAGAAATAATTTTCTAAAAGAAACGATCTCACCAAACTCCCATTGATAAGTGATAAGTTTCCACCGATGCTGTCTTCCAATTTTTCCTGGTTCCGGTGATCTTGAAACCGATTGAATTCAAAGATTTGAAACATCACTAATCGGTACCTCGTATTTTTTTTTTACTCAAGAGAAAAAAAACAGCAGGTGCAAATGCAACCTCACAAGCATGCATAAAGTTCTTCCGAATGCTTCTTCAATATAACATTGCTACTTTACTAATTGCTTAAGGATTTCACTACTTTTTTGTTTCGCAAAACATTTTGCCAGATAAACAGAACCGTACTTTTGGTTTTTCATAATACTTTGCATATTACAGTAATACCTCGATATAAAGCAACCTCTTTTTAAAGCAACCTCGATATAACGTAACCCAATATAAAGCAACTTTTGCCTCAATATAACGTAACTTTTAAAAATGTTTCTAATTTGAATAAATATGTTTAATTTCAATACTTTTTATCAGAAAAATATAATAATGTTGTTTATGAGCCATACGGTAAATTCTCAGATTCATAAAGAGCGAATAAGCGCAAGCATTGAAAATGTAACTCCAGTAATTTCAGTATTGTGATAGTCACTTTTGTGCTTTTGAAAATCCAGCCTAGAGCATGTATCTCTATTTCAAAACTTAATGACTATATTTGCACCTACAGATAAGTTGCTTAAGCTGAAGTGAGGTTAGGGTAGGCTTACCAGATACTTTCAGAAAAAAGCGGGACATTTCACGAAAAAAAAGCGGGACATCGCCGAAAAAAGCGGAACATTAGAAAAACTTTTTAAAAAAGCTTAATGGTAAAGCGAAAATTAAACGTGATTTACCATCAGCCATAGTGGTTCAGAGGAAATACACTGAGGTTTTTTGCAAATTTTGTTTTGCCATGTTTACATTGTATTAGGATATATTGACAGTTCTACACGAACACCACTTAGCATGAGGCCTCAGCCCTAACCTCAAACTATGGGAGAACAGAATCGATTTTGAGAAGGGCGCACGATAAACGCAATTTTCTGGTACTATTATCGACAAATTCGTCCTGTGGAAAAGCGATACACAGATGTTCGTGTTTTGATTTTTTGAGTGTTCATGGATGCTAAGTGCATTGATATTTGGAAAATGATTATATTTTTAACTGCATTGTTATTGAAAAACCTTTTCATTAGTACTGACAATTTGCAACTTTCCCGTAGATTTCTATTCGAATGTGAAATGTAAGGCATCATTTATCTAAACGAAATAACAATTGTTTGTATGATCTGATATGTTTAAAATAATCAGAGCATGTAGGAGATTATTTTCAAAGTCAACATAGACTAATTCATTAATTTACTGGTTTGTAACAGAGAATGATCTTGCATTCGTTTAGAATTTTAAAACAACTCTTTTTTAATCTACCAAGCAGTAAATGAAAATATATTTCAGATGTTTTGAATTCACCTTTGACAACTCATTAGCAAAATATGGCTTATCAGAATGTCATTATTTGGTGGCATTTATCACAATTATTGAACGTCAAGGAATGCATTGAATTAATAGCTAAAAAAACAAAACTGTCTGCAGATTGCGCTTTTGGGCATAGCAAGAGCGATTAGAGCATTGAAGCCAAGATTTTTAATGGTAAAAAGTATTACATTTCTATATATCGCATTTCATCGCATTTGTACAAATGTTGTGTAGTCTGTGGCCCGCTTTTAATCCGTACAAACAAAATTTTGAATCAACTTTTTCACATTTACGATCACTATCGATGCTCCGAAGGACCATTTTAAGTAGTGTTTCGATATAACGTAACTTCGATATAAAGCAACGAAAAAAAAAATTTCGTTGCTTTATATCGAGGTATTACGGTATTTCTTCTTGAATAGATATTTTGTAACAAGTCCTAACTATTTCCATAACAAGTATTTTTTTCCAAATGAAAATTACATGAAAAATGTTTGAAATGTGTCATATTATAAAAGACTCCCTAATTTAAAAAAGGCAGTTAAATGTTGTTATGTCACAACTTTATATTTAATTCAGTTGATACCATTTTTTTTATTAAAATCAGTTTAAAATTATTCTTTTAGAGTATTAACTCAACTTGGTGTTTCATACTCAGGTGATTAATGAGATTATATGAAACATTCAAGTCACTTAAAACTTCAGTTACTACATTTCCTTTTCGAGATCAGAATTTATGTTTAGTGCCAATTCAGATTCGGAATTATGATAAACAAATAAAAGATAGGACCTAAGTTAAGAATCATTCACATGATAAATCACATTAAAATTTGGTACTTAGTGATTGTATGCAAAACTTTATCTAAAAACACTGCAAAAGTGAATGAGCTTTTAAGCTTAACAGCTGTATTGGTGTTTCTGAACATGCGAAAAAATTCATTATATAATGCATCATTTGACCTATATTGCTCAAACAATTGTCGTTCCCAAATCCATCTGGGAGTTTAACGAACTCCAGGACGAATTCTGCCTTAAAAAATGTCTCCCATGAATAAAAGAAATCTTGAAACCAGTTAACTTCTGAACTTTTTTTTAAATTTTTTTCTATCAAAAGCTGACCTCTCGTTCGAGTGGCTTCACTCTTCCCTCAGATCGAGTGTTTGCTTAAAATTCAATCCAACTGGCGGCAGTCCAGAGATTCGTCTTTCAGTATTTATTCATTCAACGGCACATATTTCATGCAAATTTGTCTTCTCTAGCAATGCTCCCCGCGGCCATTCGTCGCAACCGTCGATCGGGCGCCTTTTTCCCCCAATGAAAGCGGTGAATTCCATCTACAGCGCTGCATCTTCAGGAAGTCGCTAGAAGATTCGTTTATTGCATCAATCAAAGCGTACCATCAATCAACAAGTCCCATCCAGTTGTCCAGTGTATTTTGTCAAATCAGTCAAGAGGGATGGCTACAATGAATAGGGTAGAAGATGAATAAGGGAAGAAAGAAAAACCGTCGTCAGAGTCGAAACTTATCTGTTTCGTTTCGGTTTCGTCATGCGAGTCCTCATTGGAGCGGAATGGCTGGCTGCATCCGGCGTAGCTTCTGAATCGGAAGAAATTTTTGGACTGCACGATTTCAATTCTAATTTTATGTACATCAATTCTTGGATAAAACAGCAACTGGGTGGTTCAATTTTATCTCATTAGAATAACAATAATGAAAAAAAAGTTCTTCTATGAGCATCGAACAAAGTTTAACTTTAGAAATCATTATGGAAACAATGAATTAAAAAAAAAAAAAATTAAAAATATAGCTTTTAAAGTTGTGAATCATCCTACCGAGGTGAATGATGAAATAAGCTTGGCGCGATCAGCTTTCAGCTGATGAATCCGATATCGATATTGAAATTGGCTCGGCTCATGAATCAATGCATAAACTATATTTTATCCTGCGTGCTAAATGCGAAGCTCGTCATGAAACTCACGATATTTGGTTGGTGGCGGTCAATGAACTCTACCGATAGAATATCTCACATGGTGCCTTTGAAGATCTGCTACATACATATATAAGATTTCTCAAATCCAGATGCTGCAAAAATACCTGTAAAGAAAAGAAAGGAAAAACTTGTTTAGTTATGTTGTTTATATTTCAAAATCACTTTTTTTTAGATTTTTACTTTCAAATGCATATGAGTCAATATGTATATGGCTTGAAGTTTTTTTTAAATGATTAAGCTTAATTTAGTCTACTGTTAAACGTTTCAAACTATTCTTCTTGATACAAAAGTTCACTGACGGGACTTGAATCCGCAATTCAACTATCAAATCGTAATGGTAATTGTAAGTTAACTCGTTTAGAAATATATTTTCAATCACCATCGTTAAAAATGTTTCTGACGGGTGATTTTTATGATTTATTTATGACACGCTTTGTCCAAAAACTAATTGATCGAGCGAATGTTAAGTATGTTTGGAAATTTGATGCCTTACAGTTGCAAATGTGTTCATTGGTTAAACAATGTAATCTATCATTCAAGTGAAGTGATATACGATAATTGAGCGTGGCTTCAGTTGACACTCAAACGGGTCTCTTCCTTTTTTCTCACGACCCGCTCGGAAAAAAATCTTAATTATAGAGCTATATCGTGGCATAATTCAACTGATGAGTTAGCCTTGTGGTAAGGTGACGGTAAGTGAAATCGGAGTGCTCGAGTTCGATTCTCAGTCGATGCATTATTTTGTTTTTCATTTCACTCAAATAACTCATGACCGTTTATTTTTTTTATGGATATATCGCCTCCACTTTTGTTGCTATATGCTATTTTGGTAGATTTGACGAAATAGATTGACACGAGCATACAAATCGAGCTCCATCGGTATTGATTGCTTCACCATTGACCGTAGCATCATGTATACGCTCAGCCTAATCCCGGTAAGACTGTTCCATTTTAAGTTACTCAAAATTCCATATCGATACTGTAAATTTTAAATAAAATATATTTTTTTAACTTTGGACCCTTCTACCTTTTTTGGGTAAGCTTTTACAATGTTGACGTCTTCAACAAAATTGCTACATTTTTTACTTTTGCTATTTTTGAAATGCTCTAAATTGGAAATTATAAAAAATAATTTATCTATCTCACTGCTAGATGCTCATCATGAATCATTTCCGTTAAAACCTCACTTTGCAAATTTGAAGTACTTTCAATGTAGGTAAAATATCGTTAAGGGTTTGAAACGCTTTGTTTTGATGTAAACAATTTTGATCACCTTTTAATATAGTATTCCCCTGGGTTCACTGGTTTTAAAAATTTTTGAATGATTTGAGAATTTTTCGAAAAATGATATATTTAGTTTTGCCTGGCGCACAGTGGCATGGCAGCCATTGTTCAAGGCAGAAATCAAAAACTTCGTGGGTCAGAAAGAATTAAGTTGACCAGGCACAAAGAAACGTATTTCAATGAACTTTTTTGCAATGAAAAATATGGTTAGATTGGACAATTCACCAAACCTGAGACCGGTGATAGGACAATTCCGATATTTTGGGGTGAGGATCGTAAGATATTGAAGAAGTACCATGATGATGACCTGGATTAATTTATTAGTCAACATAGTTAAAAACAAAGATTTTTTAATTGTTTAAAAATCATGATTTAATGTGCCTATATTTTATTTCTTACAATATCTAAGGCATCGAAAACAACAGTCTGAGGTAAAGATTTCAATACAGATTTTTGAGATTTTTTTACAAATAGAAAAGGTTTTTGGCATCTAAAATACAGATTTATATCTGGCAACACTGGCATGGAGTGTAATGGGTTCATTCACGAACTGGCTGACCTCACTGGTTTTAACACTTCGAAGTTTTTGTTTTGATTCCTTATTTTCCAATTCTACACGCTGAGGAAAAGAAGCAATCATTTGGGTCCTCATTTAATTATCACTCACACATTTTGATCAATAGTTCTCTGCTCAATTTTGGGAAAAAAATTGAAAAGGTAATGAGTTTTTAAGAAATAAGATGTTTCGATTATCAAATAATGAAAAATAAATAATTTTGTATTTTAATCCTGCTAAAAAAAGAAATATTGAAATAAATGAATTTAGTTCAGCCTTTTAGCCAATAGTTCAGCCTTTTCTTTCAGTACGTTTGCCGGAGAGTTTTCCTATATTGGATTTTCTGTCCCTAAAAAGTTTCGTCGTACAAGTATATGCACTTTTTTACAGCTGCCGGTCAAAATAACAAAAGAAGCTTCTGGACATTCGATTCGGCACATTCAAATTGTTTAGAAGCTTCAACGTTTCACATTCGATAGGATTTTTTGTTTCAAGTATAGAAAAGCTGCCCCAGAATAGCAATGTAAAGTGGGTTGGTCCAGAAGAAATATGTAGAAAGAAGGGTTTTGAAAAACAAGTTGAAACATTTCAATAAAAAAAAACATTCTTTTCGATTTTTAAAAAAATTCTCAACCTTCTGTACATTCTCGGAGAGATTTCCATCAAGAAACCAAAAAATGTGCTTAATTTGATTCACAAAATGGGACTTGGTTTTTTGCTATCCTTTTCTGAGTTTTGAGTTAAATTTCTTGAACGTGCAGCTTCACGATAAATTGCTCCGCACCCCATTTCTCGTTCGTAAAATTTTGTAAATAGCACTTCTAAACTGTCACCACAAAAGGGAATTACGTCATCGTGAATCGACCCAGTTTTAGATTTTGTGACCTTTACTATACACGGGAAATAAAAAAGGTAAAATTTACCGAGAAGTGAGGTAATTTTTTTCCACCTTGCTTTCTCGGTAAATCTTACCTTTTCTTTTAATTCACCTAGCAAAAAGGTAAATTTACCCTTTTTCAATTCACCTAGCAAAAAGGTAAATAAGACCTTTCTCGCATTCACCTAGTAAAATAGTAAATAATACCGTTTTCCCATTCACTGTTCAAAAGGTGAATGCTAGTTGGTTTGGATGGTTTCTGCAATAAAAATAAAACAAAAACAAAATTTATAAGAACATTAATATTTATTTGAGATAAATAGACTTTATGGTTGAGGCAAGTCCTTCCTTCGCCAGTCACGTGGCAATTCGGCTTCGCGTTCTTCCGAGCCACCATGGCCATTTCTCTTTCCGACTAATCCGGTCAGGTCCGGCTTTTCCGGAATGATATCAGGAGGATGACAAAGTATTATGACGAATACCAGCAAAACTAAATGAAATTTAAGAAAACACTTACCATTCTATTCCGATTTTCACACATTGAGCACGAAGCAAAACTTTTTCCTGACTGACACAACAGCTTAACCTCAATAAACGGGATCGGCAAATAGTTACTTTTTTATGAAATGTATCGTTTTGTTTAGCTCAATCCAGGTCAACTTCACCTCGCTACGAGGTAAGTTTTACCTTTTTTGGATTTGCCTCTAGATGAATTGTACTTTTTATTCAGCTCAATTCAGGTGAACTTCACCTCGCTATGAGGTCAGATTTACCTTTTTTGGATTCACCTTTTTTCTCGGAGAATTCTACCTTTTTTGTCTGCTCGATTCAGGTCAACTTTACCTCACTGTGAAGTGAGTTTCACCTCGAAAAGGTAGAAGTTACGATCTTTTCGATTTTTTGAGCACAAATTTTGAGTATCGAAAGAGAAAATGGTAATCTGATAGCACGAAAAGGATTTCTGGAATAGTTTTTTTACCTTCCAAGCTTTGCCAAAAATGCTTTTCCATTAATTGCGTATATTGAGGAGATTGGAAACATAATTTTATCAAGCAAAAAAATCAACTCCCTCTTATGGAATACTTGATGAAAATTTATAGAATACCGATGGATCAATTTTAAAAAGATCGATCCGGTTTTTTAGATGGATCGATCTTAGAACATTACCGACCAAATACGAGATATCTCGTTTTTTCGCTCGACGCAAGTGTCAAGGTGGCCACTCAAAATCGATTTTTGATTTCCCGCATTATTCCCGTCTTTTTCCAGCACGGTCTCACGAAATTCCCGATTTTTTAATGATTTTTTTCGGTTATTTTTACCAATTAAACTACAAATCATTAGATTGATACGCAGGGTTTTTTTTATAATTTTTAAAACTACGTCACTCGAAAATGAGTCGATAATGTTGAACAAATATTATTGTTCATAAAAGAAAAGGGTAAGGTACACTGGGGTAAGTGTGGACGTGGGGTAAGTGGGGACGATGGGATGTTAAAAAAAATACTGTGCACTATTTTTTTTTTCAAACTTTGAATGCATAATGTCAAATTAACTTGTAACCTATCCAAAAACTGTAAAAGAATTACGATTTCGATCAAAGCGGATATTTACAGCGACTTTTTGTTAATTTACTACGTTGTCGAGTTGATGTGCATCTTTTTAAATGGAAAATTTCTCGTAAACTAGCTGGCTCTTGACGAAAAACTCTGAATTGAAGCAATCCTTACATTTGAAACAACCAGTTAGGAAAAAAAAAACAGCGGTTTAAAATGAAGAAAATGAAGAGTTTATTTGCAAAAAAAAACTAAAATATTGTCTCCAAACCCTACCTGAGGTGTGGGTGGGGAGGGCATTTAACAGACTTTTTTTTTGTCTTTATTAGAGAGACTTTCAAACTTTGGCTGGTTCGTCTTTTTTTAACAGACTTGATGTTTACAAATTTTAATCAATTTTTTCTCCTTCATCCAATACAATTTAGCTATATTAAGCATTCGGAAAGTTCTGTAAAGTATTTGTTTGTTCTGGAATAAGTCTATATTTTCGATAAAATCGATAAATTAATTGCGTTTAAAGATACCTTACTAACAGTACCATGAACTTTTTTTTCAAATTTTTGATTGTTCGAGCAATAAAGTAATGTATTATACCAAGAAAACAAAAATTTGTTGAAAATTTCCTGAGAAATCAAAGGGAAAATCTACCGTTCCCACGCCAGCAACAATTTACGAGATAACTTTTCTTGCTTTGCGTCTATCAAGCTCAGCTCTCAAGCGTTTGTAAACAACATGTTCTGCATCAAATTGAACGTAATTTTATCAAAATTGAACTGCTGGTTTTGAAATGGTTTTTTCAAGTTGAACTATACGAAAAACCGTCCACACTTACCCCAGTGGACCTTATATTAATAAATAAAATTTGTGTGATAATTGTTTTTTCGTTGTATTTGTTTCTCAGATATTTTTAAGTATTTTAATGTCCATCAAGCTTGCCTCTCTTTGAGCGTCAGATAACACCATCAATTTTTCCGCCTCCAGTTCCTTTGCCTTATTTTCTGCCTCTAGCTTCCGTTTTGCAATAGTTTCTTTCAGATTCTTCTGGTAATTCCACAACTGCTTCACAAATTGCAACAATTTGCAACAATTAGGGGAGATGAGGGCATAACGAGCACCCAGGGCATAATGAGCACTACGCTTTCCTACGAAAGTACGTATTTTCTTAAATAAATTTTCATGAGGATTTGTTTCGTACTTCCTATAGTATTAATTTTTCACAAAAAAAGGAATCTCCTTATCATCTTTACAGAGATATTTAAAACAAACTAGCTTGGTTCTCAAGTTACGAAAATATTATAATTTTTGAGCACCACGAAATAAGCTCTTATGATCTTAAAATAACCTTGATCTATAATGTACGCACTGCAACATAATGTACACATTGTTTCTCAATTTTTACCATCATAAAATTTTTGATTTTTCACTTTTATGAATTTTAAAACACGTTTTTACTTAAATTTGTTGACTAGGGGCATATAGAGCACCATATTATCGAGGCATAATGAGCATTTTCTGCCGTAGAATCTAGCAGCGAATTAAAATTGATTTATAGCGCCACACCTTGACTAGTTTTCATCCGACGATTTAGCCTATTGGTAAGGTGTCGGAGAGGTAATCAAATGACTAGAGTTAGATTTCTGTTCGAGGTGATTTTTTTCCATTCACAATTCATGATCGATTTTTTTATTGTTACATTATACGGCTAGTAGCATCATCCTCCGAACAAAGCACTTAATGTATGAGCGTGCGTGAATTGTTTGTATTCTACAAACAGACCTAGATTATTTTGTTATTGCTTTGTTTGATGAATCTACGACTCACCTGACTTCATCGAATTGAATTCGCTGCTAGATTCCCCGGCAAAAACGCACATCTTGCTCTGATTAATGGTGCTCATACTGCCTCAGGGTTCTCATTATGCCTCCACAGTGGCTGGTTTTCAGCTTTTGGCAAAAATTTTTAAAATGCATTTTTTAACGTTTTCATCTTGTTTTTCACGTTTCAGCCCGTTAGGGAATAGGCTTTTCAAGTGTCTGAACACGAAACAATAATGTAACCTCCATATAATAGTTATTTTCTATGGTTAAATAACCGTTTCCCTTAAGGTGGCCATTATGCCCCCATCTCCCCTACCACTTTTTCACTCTCTCTGAGCACTGGTTTCTCTCATTTAAACTCAAACCTTCTAATTTTCTTTAACAAATTGCCACAAATTACCACAAATTCAATCATTGGCTGCACAATTTGTGTGATCAATGACGAATTTTCTCCCTTTAATTCAATTCAATTCAATTGGCGCCAGCACTAAATTTTACTTCGGAAGTCTGGACTTCCGACGTACTTCCGACAAAGAAAAATGATGTACTAGATTGACGGAAGTCAGTGTTTTGCTGTCAGTTCACTAACGACGTTTCTAATTTTTTTTTATTTAAACATACAATGTCGCAATTTATAGAGTGCATCGATGGAAGGTCTAGCAATCGAACGATAGAGCTCAACTTGTACGCTCATTTGATTAAGATGATTACGATTTCATTACGAAACATTTGTCAAAATTTACTGCGTTCCCTAAGTCCTTAAGATTGTACGCCAAATATTTAGAATTATCGTGAGTATGCGATTCTTTTCAGCACATATTGAAGTGTAGTTTAGTCTATTACAGAGAGGTAACGTGAAACTATCCCTAACGATTGGTGTACATTAAAATTGATGGATCTTTTTATCATTTAATTTTTAGTTAGAAGGCTTTAGGTTTCAATTTTCAAATCTGTTGATATACAAAAGCAAGATTTAGCATTTTCAATATAAGAGTATTTCAATAACAAAAAGTACCATCATACATGCGGGTTTAATTTCCCACAGCAAGACAAAACAAGACGAATCGACCCAAATACATTTGATTGGGACCCACCCACTTTGCACCGTTACCTGTATCCTAATTTTCACACCTAAATCCATTCATTGAAACGAATGAGAAAAAAAATTACCACAAAAGCATAAAACGGCTGGCGACAACTCCTTGCTGCTAGTAGAGCTGTTATCATCAACTATAGCAACCAACTACCAGAATGTTGTACCAACGAGCAACTACCATCACCAAAAAAAGGCAGCAACAAACATATCTGTCGAATCGCTCCCGTTCATAGATGAAGGTCAATGACCGGGCGCGTTTCACGACGATAGTTTTTCGCGTTCGCTTTCTCCCTCTGGCTGCCTGGGACTTGGATGCTTTCGTTCTGTTTGCTTCTTTCGGCGACTCCAGTAGCAATTGCACATGTCCTGATGCCTGTGTTGGTGTGAAAGCACACACTCTCAGGAGCAAAGCATAGCATTGTTGTGCATAACAACCCTGATCCTGCGCATAGGTTCGCCTCTTGATAACATACATATTTAGAACTTGTTTCCTCCATCCCGGCACAGCAGGAATCGTTATCCTGTTCGTATTCTTTTTTTCCCTACTTTCAATACACTCATTTCGTAAAGTGTTGTGATGTTTTGCACGATTTGAACTTGCCTTTGTTTAAAGAACCACTGATTGAATTGATTCTTTTCCTTCGTCTACTCTCGTGTCGGTATTCCCGTCTTTGTTTGAAGGACCCATGCATTTTTATGATTTGGCAATGAAGACATTTTTATGATGAAATGGAAATAGCTCGTTGAGGTTATCCAGCGGAATAGAACATTATACACATGTGCGGAAAGTTAAACTCATTCGTTTAAATTGTAAAATGTATTTTTTTATTGAACATGTTTATTTAGTAAACATTAAACTGATCTTTGTTTTAACTCTGGGTTTTATGTTACAAAACTGATATTCTACAGAATTATGATGTTCTTAATACAAAACCAAACACTTGAAATATTTCCCGTATTGGATTGTGTTGTATTTCGTGCAAAGTAAAATATTCAAGCTAAATTTTAAAGAATATTTTAGAAGAGACAGGATCGGAAACAACACTGATATTTTATTGTGAAATTTAAACTAGAGTTTGCCACAATTTGATTCTATTGCACTTTGCACATTGCCAAATACTAGAGATGTACCGAATATTCAGCAGGCCGAATTCCGCCCAAAAACCGTTTAGCCGAATATTCGGCTCACCAAATAGTGGCCGAATAGGCCGAATATTTACTTTTAAAATTTATAAAATAACAGATTTGTCTAAATTTTTCAAACAATTTTGAATAATCAATAAAATATCTAAAAGGAATGTTGAAAAAGCTACACAATCATCCAAATCTTATGGATTCAGTTAAACATCTTAGGTATATCCGTGTATCCTTCACTGTAGTAGTACAGATGAATGCTGACAAGTATCGTTTTATACTTTGATTATGGTTTTTCAGATTTTTTTTATATAATGCCCATGAATTCTATAAAGAATTCGATATAAGTCAAATATTGCCGGGAGCCGGGATGGCCGGGATGGATTAAAACATCCCAGATTTTTCCCGAGTTTATTCAGATTATTTCCTAAATCAAATTAAAAACCTTAATTTCTCTTTTAAAATTTTTAGATTTTGTTTTCGAAAATGATTTGAAAATAAAATCAAAATGAACATAATTTTTTGTTTAATTTTCAGATACAATTCCAACACTGATTCTGTGATTTAATGAAAACTCTAATTTTTGAGTAATTTTGTTTCTTGTTTCTTTTGTATGTTTTAGAGTAGTGCCTAGACTTGTTTTCAGAGAGACCCCTACTTGAAAAAGACCTTGTGATACAATATATAGTAATATCATCTGGTTTAAAATAATCGTCTTAAAAACATGAAGGGCGAGGGGTATTACAATTGAAGAAATAGAAGGAAAACGTAATCATCACTTTTGGTTTTTTCATTAGTTTAGGGAGTATGATGTATACGTGGAGTATATCATGAGTCGTAGGAGCAAACCGAGGACGTACCACATGGGTAAAAAACAACAGTACATTTGGCTTTTTAGGAAATGTCTAAAATGAATATCACCACAGCGGATTTTCTTAACCATTCTTGCTTCGAACTATCCGAGTAACAATTTCAGCTTTATTATGGTCAGCACAACTTTGTAAGAGCTATAGCATTGATCTTGATAAAATGCTAAGGCGCATTCTATACACCACCAGACCTCAAATAAAGTTATCTGGCTAAATGGTCGTTGTCTAGAAACGTCTTCAAATCTATTTTTTTTCTCGATCAAATCATTATGCTGTAAAATTTTGACCCCCAAAGTTTTATAAACCTTTTATAAAGCAATAAAGCAAAATATTTTCAAATGCTTAACATTGTGAAACCCTCATTGTGAAACCGTCATTTTGTGCCCTTAGATTTTGCAACCAACATGGCGTTAGTCAATTCATTCTGGTCATACAAATGGCTGTTTGGTTATATAACTGTTTTATGAGAGCCATATGAATAGCTAAAATTTGATGTTTCTCTCGCAAGCCAACCAATTACACCAACTCGTTGTCTGGCGCCATCTTGAAATCTAAGATGACGACTTCCGCATAACTTTAAAATGTTCTAAAGGATTGAAAATCGCATACAATCCCCACAATATGGGTATTGGGTGAAAAGGCTAAACAAGTAGAAGTAGAATTCCGCTATCTGACGCCATCTTGAAATGTGTGGTGTATTTGCTAAAATTGCCCAATGGCAGAAGCAGCAAATATTGTCGCTGGCAACGGTTCGCATGTGTCGAGAGAAAAAACTTGTGCATTCTTGCATTTTTTGGGAATGTATGAATAAGGTGTCGAATATCGTCCAAATCGTATACTCTTATCGCTTTAGCCAGAAGTTGAAAATACGTATGTATATTGCCTCCATTTTGGTAGGTATATGCTGTTTTTTCGAGTTTTATACGATCATTCTATAATGTATATGAGAAGTATAACAAAGTTGTTGAGAAATAAATTGTGGTTGGGAAGAAGTCGAATTCCGCTTTCTGACTTGGGTATGCAGAAAATTATACACCTTCAGTAGATTTACGTCGTGTCAGCTCTAAGCCTTTGAAGGATAGTGACAGCAGCCTTATAGCTGTGGAGTTCTTTTTACGGAATGCGCGAGATTATTTTTATGGATCCTACTTCAAAAACTTTAACCTTACGCTGGACCATCTGGGACTTCAATCAATGCGGAGAATCTATGTGAACGAAAATCTATCCCTTCCGGTGCGGAAACTAAAAGCTATGGCTCTGCGATTGAAGAAGGATGGGAAAATTACGACGGTTTTTACAAAGCTAGGAGTTGTACATGTTAAGAAACTGAGTGGAGGCTCATCCGTTGCTGTGCATGCTAAGAAGATCTGAAGGAGTTCTTATAGTTTCATTTTCGAATTATTGTATGTATGAATGCTTTACTTTTAAAGTTGATTGACCTGATTGATTTGTAATACTATTGTAAATTGTAATTTTTTGAAGGATTATAAAAAAAGTTCAAACCCAGTTTATTTATTCTCAATTTGAAATTGCTTTTGACAGTATTTATGATGTCCTTTGCTTTAAATCCCTCTCATGCAAATATACCTGGAGCTGTTTTACACGCTGCTCTGTTTACTGGTAAATTAAACATTTGCCATGGTAATGTTCAAAGTTTATGCGCAAGGAGTATGCTAAAGTAAGATGAGATAAGGCTAGCCCTGGTTAACTCTTAAGTTGAAATAGCCTGTTTTACTGAGTCCTGGCTGTCGGAAAAGATCAGCGGTAGAAGTGTCGCAATTGATGGATTCTCCCTTGAACGAAACGATCGTAAATATAGACATGGTGGCGGAATTGTTGTTTACTACCGGAATACTTTAAGATGTAAAAAGTTGTTTTGCTCGAAGCTAGCTCCAGATTGTGTAGACAAAACAGTGTACTTGGCACTTGAGTTTCACATAAACGGGATACAGTTTCTTTTAGTGGTAGTCTACAATCCACATGGGAATGACTGTACTCATTTTGTGACCCGAAAACTATCTGAATATGCTTCCTGCTATGAGAATATAGTCCTCGTGGGTGATTTTAACATCAATTTATTAAGTATTAGTCAGAGGCGAACCCAATTTGAAGCAGTTCTGCGTAATTTTGCCTTGAATTCGGTCGGAACTGAACCTACGTATTTTCGTGAAAGCACTTGTTCCAATTAGATCTGTTTTTGATTAGTTCTGAAGTTAAGTAACTTCGATTTGGACAAGTCGGTTTCCCTGGTATATCCCAGCATGACCTTATGTTTGCATCAATTGATATTGATATTACTCAACACAAAAACTACGAAACTTATCGAGACTAAGTAAACTTTAATCCACATATTTTGCAAGATGCTCTTAATTGCGTAGCATGGGATCAATTATATGTTTTGGAATCCTCCAATGATATGCTGAAAATCTCCAATGATCAAGTGAAAAGGGTCCACGATAATTGTATTCCTTTGGGAAAAAGAGCATGGCGTAAGAATAATAATCAATGGTTCAACGTTGATGTTCGGAAAGCCATCTTGGAAAGAGATTTAGCCTACAAGGATTGGCTTTATGCGTTAGCTGATTTGAAAAGCAGGAAACGTCAAATCTTCAAGACACTTCGAAATCGTGCTAATGCAGCTATAACGAGGGCCAAGAAAGTGTATTTGGAAAACTATTTAGATAGCCAATTATGTCCTGGAGAGCTTTGGAAGAGAGTGCGCCGATTTGGAGTTGATAGTGAAAAGACTAATTCGTTCTGCGAATGTGATCCAGATGACGTGAATCGGTTTTTTACTTCAAGCCATTCCGCAAGTACTTTTGAAAATAGTCTACCATACGATATCACGACAACAACATTTAGTTTCAGACCTGTGCAATGGTGGGAAATTGTAAATGCGATTTGGGAGGTCAAATCCAATGTTGCTGGCTCCGATGGTTTACCGATGAGGTTCATAAAAATTGTTCTGCCTTTCATCATACACCCTTTAACGTTTATGTTCAGCAAGTTTATTGCCAACTCGCAGTTTCCAAGTTGTTGGTCGCATGCAAAAATTTTGCCGATTAAGAAGAACACTCGACTAAACTCTTTAACCAACTTGAGACCGAGAAGTATTCTCTGTGCTCTTTCGAATGTTTTTGAAAGGATCTTAAAACATCAAATGGCTTCCTACAAAGATGAAAATCATCTGTTATCTGAATTTCAAGCAGGTTTTCGACGAGTTCATAGCTGTAAAACTGCTGTTTTACGATGCTACGATGACTTGGGAGTTGCCTTGGATCGAAAGGGAATTGGCATTTTGCTTCTACAGGATTTCTCTTAAGCTTTTGATACGATTTCTCATCAACTATTGTGTTACAAGCTCGCAACTAAATTCGAATTTACAGAGGCAGCTGTAAAACTAATAAAATCGTATCTGAAAGACTGTCTTTAGCAATGGAGCTTATTCAAAAAGTGTTTTAATGTTGGGTTCAGTTCCAGGACCACTACCCAGGTAACCACCAAGCATTTAAAACAGTACGTAAGTAGCACTATATACGCATATACGGCAGATGGATAAAAGCTACTAAGCATCAGATAAGCATTTTTGTAGCCCTGAATGCTACTCAAATGCAGGTTTTGGCAAAATATACGGCTACTTTAGTGCTGAACCCTACAAATGTTCCCAATTCGGCATTTAAAAAGCATTTGAAATGCTGATTTAATGCTTCGCCGTTTCTTTAAAACAAAAAAAAACTTGTGATCACCACTCACAGATATTTTTATCTCGTGTTCTTCTTTACCGACCCACTTCTCTCTTTCTTTGCTGCATATCACCCTCTCTTTGTTCACTCAACCTTTCACCATTGTATACCACCCTTGTGTGGTGAAAACTCTTGAAGTTGATGTTCCTCGTCCTGGAACGGGATTCGAACCTGGATCCTAACGACATCAATATCAATGGACGATTCCTTTATCCGCTCAGCTATAAGAGAAGACCTGATGGAACATGATATTTTTGTTCCATATAAACAACACGTCACCTGCATTTGAGTAGCATTCAGGGCTACATGAAAGCTTATTAAATGTTTAGTAGCTTTAATCTACCTGCCGTATATGCGTATATAGTGCTACTTACGTGCTGTTTTAAATGCTTGGTGGTTACCTGGGTTGTGTCCATCTTTGAACAGTGTGAGCATTTTTTTAGTGACACTAAGATGGAGTAAATGCAAACAATGACACTTACAATGACGTATTCTACCATATCAAAAGGCAATCTTAAAAGGGGTGTGTCCACATACACCTTTTTCATTTTTCCATTCTCGCGAGTCTTATAGGTCTGATAATGTCCATCGTAAATTTTACTACGGAATCCAGCATCTGTTCGCTTAGATGCACTCTTTATTGGATAAGTGTTTACATTTAAATCCTTATGACGTTCTCCAACGGTGGTGCATTTTAAACATCCATGAAAAGCATTGAAGTTCACGGTCCCTGAAAAATTATGGACGGTTACTTTCACATAAAACAGAAAATAATTATAGTATATTACCTTTTATAAACGCTCTAGCTGGAGAATCACAGATGAAAGCTCTTATTTTGACACTTAGTTTGAAGCCATTGCACAGTGGTCCAGAAATGAAATTTAGCGGGAAACAATTATTTGCGCTCTCTTTAAGAGCAAACTGTTTAAGATTAACATCATAATAAAAACATTTGGGTAAAATAAAGACACATATTATTATTCGCCCAACAGCCGGTTTACAAAACCCACTACAGTTTACGGTACCTACAAACCAGAAATAAGCATCTTCAATAAATCAGCATTATATCTGCATTTCCACTGCTTCTTGCAGTCTGTTAGCATTTAATATACGTAGCATCCAAGCATCCAAAATGCGATTTAAAATATTTTTTTCATTGCATTATTCAAGCATTGAAATCGCTATTTTATGGCTATTGTGCATTCAAAAAGCTTTTTACTGACTAAAAGCTTTTAAATAAAATATCACATGCTAATTTAAAACAACTATGCATTTCAAATGCTTATATACTACAACAAGCAGCGGAAATGCAGATTTAATGCTGATTTACTGCTTATACTAATGCTTTTTTTTTTGCTTTTGCTTTTGCTTTTGCTCAGCTTGGTGGTTACCTGGGTACTGTTCTGCTACTTCATCAACGATCTACCTACTGTTATTAAACATTGCTCGATACAGCTATATGCCGATGATGTTCAACTTTATGCCACGGGAGTTGATACTAGTATTGAACATTTAATAGGATTGGTCAATGAAGACGTCGACCGGATGGCTGAATGGTGCAGGCGGTAGGGACTAACTGTTAACCACAACAAAAGTAAAGTGCTCTGTGTAAGAAACCGGCGACAGAATGCCCCTGGAGCACACACACACAGTTGCAATGTCTTAGACAGCGAAATCTATTAATTCCAGCAAATAGTACTTCATTGTACGGCAGCTCGATCTTTGTAAGAGGTGTAGCAAATTATAATATGCTGCCAGTTGAAGTTTAACGTTTAAGCTCATTAGCAATTTTCAAAAGAGAATGTTTAGAATATTGGAACAGCCGATAATGTCAAATGTGAAGTGAAGTTAAAATTTATAATGTGAAATCGATTGTAGTAAATTAAAAGGTTAGGCCGTACGCTACCGGAAATAAACAAATAAAAATCAAATGTCAAATATTTTGGATGTTTCATGAGTTTGTCAATCATTTAAAGCTTTGAAAAGATAAGCGAAAGCGGAAGGAACAATTTTTTTTTCTTCTAATTGTTGGGCTTTTTCATATAATACTCATATCACTTTCGGTGATATGAAGTATTTCAAAGATTTTTATATATATTTTCTCTATTTTCTCTATTTCTATATATTTTATATATATTCAACTCAAAAACAACGCACATGACTTATAAAAAAATGTGTAAAAATTCAAATGTGTGCAATCGTTTCCTGTTTGGACATCTTGACCGAGAACTGTTATATAATTTTATCACGGTTTTAAATCAAGCACTGCGTGCATTTATAAAACATGCCAAAACATCTTGAACCCAACTTTTTAGTTTATGTTTTATAGGAGTTTTAAAGAGCACTCAGATTTCTTTCTAAACAACTTAAACAGTATATTTAGTGAGAGTTTTATTAGCGATTTCAAAACTACCTAAAACAAATGATTGAATCAAGAATCTAAGCATTTTTAATGATCATAATAGAACAGTTTTAAAACTAGATGCATATAAAATGCCATAATAAAACCATAATAAAACTTTTAAATGCTAGATGGCTTGTTCTTTGTTACTTGGGGAAGTACTTCAGATGTGTGAGATCTCTGACATCAGAACTGTGCTCTAAGATCAGTAAATCAAGGTTATAATTATCTTGCAGACGAGATCGAACCTCATCAGCCCAAATAAAAAAAAAATAAGTGGTTCCAAGTGACTCCCTTGTGGTACACTACTGTTAGCCGATAATGTACTGGAATTACTTTCTCCATTTTACCCACATTTCGTTTCGATCTTGATCGAAAGAATCTATTGAAGGGGTTCCGGTTATCCCATTCTTACCCAATGCGTACCGGAAGAGCGTTCATGTTGATCCCATCAAATGCTTTGGAGTTCGTAGTTTAGACTTATTGTATCGACTTGTAAATCTGGTCTGGTGGTAAGCCTGGCCAACTTAAATTCCTTTGAATTTGAATTTAGAACTTGTTTCAGAATTTTGATTCAGAAGCAATTTTTCTTTACACAAACCTTACCTCAACCCAAAATCTTGTATCTTGCTTGATTCTATGTTATGATTCTGCATGTTGATTTTTGAGCCGAAAATTATCATTTCTGTTTATAAAGCAGAAACTCGAGTGTGATTTTTAAATTTGTTATACCGGAATCTTTGTACAGTGAATTTACCATATGAATTTAGATCATTAATCTGGATCATTGGCTTTTTACCCGGTTTTAATTTAGAATCAATTCAATAATGCAATACGGATCACTTTAAATGATAAATTCCATTGTTAACTGTTTTTGTTTAAGTAATCTTAAATCTTCGACGTTCTGTCTTCTAGTAGATTGTTATAACACTATTTTCAATGATTAGTCAAATGTGAGTATCTGTGATTTATTTATTTCCTTTTTTATACATATTATGCGATATTGTCGAAAGTGATCAACTGAATGGGGTTTTTTCCTACCGCAGACTCATTTAAGGGAACCAGATAAGAACATAAGTTTTTCCTGTTTTCTGCATCCTCTACATCATCCCACTCTACTTTTCAGCAGGGCACCATATAGGATAAGCAGTTTAGTGGACATCTCAACCCCTTTAAATATTGTCTTGTCATAACCATTTCGTCATTTGCTTCTTATAACGAATAGTTTCGAGTTGCTTCCCGATTCGAAAGAATGTTTTACTTACACCCTTTTGATACGAATGACTAGAAACAACAAAGGTCACAATTATGCTACTGATAAAATGTTGCTTCTCGCCTATACGACCAGTACATTCCAAACCGTCAGCAAGTGTAATAGTCAGCCAAAGTTTTATGTTCAGTATGTTTCCGCATCTTAGCTTATCAAAATGTTTGCTTCTGTGCCTTGGTCTTTATGCTTATTTCCTTACCATCGTTCAGTGTATGTTGATGGGATTTTTTTTAGTTGTTAGAAAAATTATTAAAATGACTTCATTTTTGCAGCTGCTCAATACAGCCCAGTGCTTAGAAACTCTCGAAGTAATATCTGCCCGACGCCGTTCTTTACCAATGGCATAATCCGGATGCGATTTCGTGGAAAATTTCTGCTGTTTGTGTGCGACAAAGGATACACCTTGGTAGGTGAAAAATATATGTCCTGCAAAAATGGACGATGGGCAACGGCTCCACCGATTTGTATCAGTAAGTACTTCTGAATTAAGAATGGTCACAAATCCATTCAATCCTTTTTGTAACAATCCTCAGAACCGGGATGCAGTGAACTTCCTACACAGGACAAACGAATCATTCTTTACGAGAATGGCAACGCTACGGCAACGGTTTTCTGTCAAAGTGGATATGAGGTTGCCGGGTCTCTGTTCAGCTATTGTAACGGTACCCACTGGGATCGATCGATTGGAGTTTGCCGACAAACAAAGATGGCCGTCGAAACCGGATGTGACTTTGAGGTGACGGGTCTCTGCGGTTGGACAAACGAAGCATCACATGGATTCGGATGGAAGAGAAGTGCCGGTGTCAATACAAGGAAGGATCTGAAAACGGGACCGAAAGCTGATCATACTACTGGTGTTCCTTTGGACGGGCATTTCATGATAATCGACTCCAGTGAGCAATATACGAATGCCACTGCTCGCATCTTCTCGCCGATCTACCCGGCCAATTACAGCATTAAGGCTTGCTTCCAGTTCTTCTATCACCTGTATGGAGATACCGTTGGAAAACTTGTCATCTACGTCAAACCAATCACAATGCAAATGGATCGAATGTTCAAAGAAGGCCGCCATTTCTCGATCGGCGAAAACCAAGGCAACAGCTGGCATCCGGGTTACTTTGATTTGAAACCACAGTCCGAAGATTTCCAGGTCGTAATCGAAGCGTCCCTGGGAATGCGATTCAAAAGTGACGTAGCAATCGATGACGTTAGCTTGCTACAGGGAGACCAATGTCAAAGTAACAGCAACGTTACGGACGCTTACTCCACCGAGAGCTACGAAGAATCCTACCCCGTTTACAGGATCGACTCCTGCGAAAATCGATGCAGGCTAAACACCACTTTGATAATCGAAACTCAGGATATCATTCATTGTGATTGTTTAGAATCGTGTGTCGAAAGTAAGACCTGCTGTCCAGATTTCATGGAAATTTGCGTCTTCAATGTGCAAGCCAAGGAAGATGACACGGCGGCGTTATTCGATAACGATTCAGACCCAACTTCAGACTCAAACCAATTGAGTCATTCCACCGTTTATTTACTATCGATAGGAAGCATCCTGATGGTTATGGGTTTGGCTTTTATCATTGTGCATAGTCGTAAAAACTCATCGGTTGTTTTCTACATCTGGATAAAGAACAAAATAACTTCTGGTGGTGATCGGAATGGCCATCAGATGGAAGACATGCGCTTTCTTGCGGTCAACGAAGAACTCGAGGATAGAGTAACGGAAGAGTGCCAAACGGAAAACGTCGTCAAGAAACAAATCGCTTGCATTGCTTATCAACAGTAGGCGATAAGTACTGCGAGGAAACAGGGACTGTTTAAATTGCATAACAACGAGCGGAAGTTATTGTTAGACTTACTACAAGTAAATAAATTAAGGGCTGAAAAAAGGACTGAATTTTCCAAAAAACTCAACCGATTTTCATAACATTCGTTTTTAAATTGTTCAAATGTCAAGGTGTCTTTAAAAATAGGTGTTTTGCCACAAGAATAACTGATTTTCCTGAAGTCATATCGGAAAACTTTTTATTGATTTGAATTTCAGATAGTTTAGAGTTCATGTTGAAATAATTAAAGTGCTTGATATTACAGACCACAGCTGATAATTCGATAGTTAGTAAGATTTACAAATATGTTACAACTATAATTCAATGAGAATCATGGAATTTTGATTAAAAAATACCTTTTCAATAAAACAGAATACAATAAAGAAATTCGGAAAACAAAAAGAAGGCACAGGCCGTTTACGTGTGAAAAAGTAGAACGGGTTCCGGTAGCTTCAAGACTACACAAAGCATTTTCTAAAAATCACTCCTGAACCAATTACTAAAAGAAGAATCTAGTGACGAAAAATCATTTCCCAGATTAAGTAGTCGTTAGTTCAAACGTAAATGATATCTATACAGGGTGGCCACAACTTTTTCATTTTGAAATCTCCGGTCAAAAATTCAAAGTTTTTCCATTGTCCATTTTTGTCCGCATATAGCAAAATTTTCAACTTATTTAATTGATTTGGTTATTTCGTAACAATCAAATCATTGAACACTTAAATTAATTCGACTCTATTTTAAGGTTTTCATCACATTTTATAAAAAATACACCACAAAAACATCTGACAAGAAATCTTTTTAAACCATATTAACAAAAAAATTAAAAATGGTTTGTTAAACAGGACTTTTCAATAAATCATTCGTCATGTGACATTCCATCTTTTTTTGATAAGTTACAGATACCAAATGTACAGCCTACAAAATACATGTCTCTGAGAATTTAAAATTGTTCTGAAGACGTTCAATCATGTTACTCCCTCGTTATTCAGTAAAATTGTTGTTTTTTTTTACATTCAGTTTAAAAATGCATCTTCAAGTGTAATATGAGTTTTCGCTCAAAATTTATCTTACTGATTCACAGAGGATTGTTTATAACTACCCATGTTTTTCAAAACACGGGGTAATTTTGAATACAGGTATTGTTTGATTACACAAGGCAACCAAATCTACATGTTTCCAAGATGCCAAAAACTTAAGAGCTGATTTAGACTATTTTGGGTGCGTTGATTCCAAATATGCAGTTAGTAATATTTCTATCAACTCTTGTTTTCGAGACAACTTTGAAAAACAGGTAAAAATTCGCTTAAGCAATTTCTACTCTTTTGGGACAAAACAATAGATAATTACAAATATTTTGAAAATAAAGGTTTTAACTCAATGATCAACTTTCCCGAAGACCTTTAGTAATTTTGACTTAAGAGAACAAAGTTATAGAAGTTTTTCTATTGCTTATTTTTCTCAATTCTGCAAAAAAGGATTATTTTGACGAATTTTTTGAAAAGAATTTAAATTAAATTGAATCTTTGATATTTGTGAGGAATAAGTAAAGTCGTTAATTAATTTAAAAATTTCCACACACACACATTTGTCAGTTTCTAAAATCTGTGAATATGAGTTTCGAGGACAGGATTCCTTGATCCTTTATGAACACAAAAATTCCCTGTGACTAATTAAGGGTAAATTTTGAAAATCACGAATCATATCTAGAAGCAGTGATTGAATTGCTCTAGAAATATTGCCAACACCTGAAATGTTTACGTAACAAGAATCTTCACAGTTTTCATTATTACCCCATTATCACCAGGGAAATTAATTATGAACGGATATATTATGACTAAAAAAGCCAATACTTAAAGAGATGTTCTTAAGAATTCAGTGCAGATTTCTTATATTGAAAAAGCCAATAATTTAAAAAATATTCCGAATTGTTATCAAATAGGTATAATTTTTATTTATGCAATTTAATGCTAAAAAGTTAACTTTTAGACACTTTAAACAGTATCGAAATGCGTGTTTTGCCTGCAAAAGTACAGTCTACAAACTTCAGATCAGAAAATTTTAGTCATTTGGAATAGTCGTTAACATGTGTTTATTTGTAAGATGCAATTTTTGTAGATCAATTAATGAATTTTCAAAGGAATTTTCCGAATTTGCATTAAATTGTGTATGCCACTCGTTAGAAAAACTCGAGTTTTTCAGCACTCTAAGAAATTATTCAACTCGTCAAACCCCGTTGGATAAACTTACGACTCGTGCTAAAAAAAATATTCTCTTTGCAACTTGTTGCAATAAATAATTAATTAGAAACCATTCACCAAACATTTTTTGCATCTTGAAATCTGACTTCTAAGGTTTAAAAAAATATGGGCCACAAGTTACATAGTCTTGATTTAGCAGTAATAGTAATAGTAATAGCAGGAATAGAAGATCTAAAAATACAGCTTCTTAGAAAATAAGTTGTATAAGTTTCATATTAGTTATTTTTTCAGTTCGGTAAAATATAAGCATTTTAAAGAAATTTTAAATGAATGAATAGCCAAAACTTATGATTTGCCAAATTTCGGCGTCTTCAACATAGTTGTTCAAAAGATTAAAATAAGTAAGATCGAAATACTAGAAGCGTTTTCCGGTGATGAGAATCATTAATTTTTGATGAATCAAAAATTTTAGTTTTTTTTATATATATATGTATCTCTGGAATCTTGGTTTGATTCGAGTATATTAAACTCATTTTAAATAAATGTTTGTTTAACATACAGATTAGCTAGCGATAAGTTTTCATAAACAAAGTTTGATAAAAAAAAAATAGAAAAATTGATTTATTTATTTTCAAACGACATTTCACCAAAGCAGGATATGGTAACCATCAAAAATACTGTCCTTCGAAGTAGTTATTCGATAAACTTAGATTTTAAAAATAGTTTATTCTTTCCTCATACTCGATTCCGACTGCTAAATTCGACTTTAAATTTTAATTCTGACTGCGAATTTGTGTAATATTGTAGTCCATAAATGTCAATAATAAATTTAAATTTTCTTGCTAATCAATTATCATTTCAATTATAATTTTTTAAAGCATACTAGATACAGAATTTTGGATTATGATTTCTAGTTTAGTTTATTTATATTTATGTTATTTCGAATCCAGAATTCTAATGGTATATCCAGATTATATGTCAGAATTTTGAATCACAATCTGAGTTATAACTTCTTAATTTGAATTAATCTTGAGTTTCCACCTGAGTTTTGAATCTACATTCAGAGTTTAAATGTGAAATAGCATGCAAAGTTTAAATTTGTTATTCAAATTTCGAATATGAAAACTGATTTTTAAATAAGAATTTTCAATTAGAGTTTTAATTCTTTTGACGATTTTATTATTTTGAAGTGCGTTTCATTAATTTGAATATGACTAATAATTTTTAAAAATTTTTCAAGAAACGCTCATTGAGGAACGAAATCATGAAAAAACATTCATTTCAACTTACCTTACGTTCATCAAAGAAGAATAAATAAAAACCATGAAAAGCATTTGAACAATGGTTTACTTCTAATAAAGAAAAGAAAATTCTTTAGAATTTTCCCGGTTTTGATTTCAAATTCCCGATTATTTCCCAGTTTTCCCGGTGCAATTTTCAATTCCCGTTTTTTCCCGGTTTTCCCGGTTTTCCCGGTTCGCTGACCACCCTGTAATTAACTGACCGTAGCACTGGTCTGTTAAAAAAAAACTTTGTATAATAAATTTCCTGTTTGGTTTAACTATGATTCCGAGGTAGTAGGTACTACCTATATTTTCCTTCCACCTAGTATGTGATTGCTCTTTTTTTGCCTGGCTACATTTCATTCGTACGTCTGCATTTAAGTAAGGAAGTTATAAAGAAAAATCATTTCAAATGTAATTTTAAGAAACGCAAATGCTTGAAATCCTTATGTGGATAGGCAAAATGCCAACTTAAATCCGATCTTTTATAAGCCCTCACTGTAGCACCCTGGTCAGAGAATTAGCTGATCATTGTTAAATCAAATCTCCTCAAATAATTTATGGATTCTTCCCAACTTATATATAACTATCTCTCGATCGCTTTGCAACTTTTCTGTACTCTGCAACTTTTCTGTACATGTAATAATTGAATCTAATTTTAAGAATTTAAACTCAAGTAACATTTTGTCATTCTTCACCCCATATGAGCTTTAATGCTTAAAAACCCCTAGGTGGATAGGCTTTATGCCATATTTTGTCAAGAATACCCATGTGGATAGGCTACATGCCATGATCAATACATTCAATTTATTTTCTTGCCCTTTTTTATAGGTCGTCAGATTTCTCCGGTATATGATTAATTTGTTGTTCGACCGGGAATAATTTTAAGGTTATGTTTTGGCTTTTCGGTATTATCAGGTCAATTATAACACTTTTTATAAGTGCTTCATAAGTGCACATATAAAAAGTGTTATAATTGACCTGATAAGACCGAAAAGCCAAAACATAACCCAATTGGCACAATTTTCCCGTTTGTTTGGATTAGGTGCCGCTTTTAAGCCTAACCCTTTCGGATACCTGGATACGGGGAGATATGAAGGAAGAAAGCGAGCTCTCTAAAACATTTTCACATAACAATCTTCACGAACTAATCAAACAAATTAATGAAACCAAATTTGCGTGGGATAGTTTTAGGGTACGGGAATTTTTTGCAATGAATATTTGGCACCCCTTCTTTCTTCCAGTGGAGTGTCAGGAAGAGGTGAGTTCCCTTACAATAGTTTGCATAACTGGAAAAATCATGGAACAAATGGTACCAAATTTTCAACATTGGAAAATATTTGGATGTTTTCATTATCATCTCAGACCCCCCTCTCTTTCTAATAAGTAAATAGTAAAAGGAAAGGGGAGCTTCCATACAATTTTGAATATAACTACACCCAAAATTCAGTTTCTATGCCAATCGCGTGTAATCAATTACATAGCATCATTGGCATGAGAAAATAACGCGACCGGTGCTGACTCGAATTTTTGTGTGATGCGTAGAACTAATCTCTCGTCCTCCATCTGTTGAGGTAGTACACTGCTTAAGATGTCGGATTGGCAAGAAGATATAAAAAATAGTGATATGTGTTCGACTCCTCACTTCCCTACGACAATGTAGTTTATTTAATTTTCTTGTTTCTGGGATGAATTATCCAATAGGAAGAAAATCCCATAAAATGTTTTTCTCGTTTCGCTTGAATGTAGTTGCCATTAATCAATTTGGTTGTGAGCTCGAGTGCTTGTGCCAGTCGTACTTTTGCAAACATATCATCTTTGGCACAGTGCACATTTCAGCGCATTTTCGGCACAGAGATTTGCTAAATAGGCATTGGATTTTATCAACCTTTTCTATGGGTGTAAGGAACAAATCGGGCATATGGAAACAAATTTGACATGGTATTAGTGGACGATAAATGTGTCCATAAATCTTCTGCACCCATCCCTCATTCCAGTGGGTAGATAGGAAGAGGGAGGGAACTCCTTTAAAATTTTTACAAATTTTTTAAACTATTTGAGAAAATGGAACAAAATTTGGCATCGGTATTTTAATACGAGTAATAAATATTTCTATGATTATTCGAAACCCCTCCCTTCTTTGTGTGGGAAGAGATGGAAGGAGTAATGGGACTTACATACATTTTTTATAACGCATAACGTGAGCCACTCGAGTCGGGTAGGATGACATCACCGTCGGGATTCATCTGAGTCGCAAGCGTCTAAGACCCGTACGTGTGCTGTCACAGGCGAGAGTCTAGGATAAGCTGCTCTCGATTCGGCACACGGCGGGCAAAAAGCCTAGGGTTGCCAGCCAAAAAGGGAGGAGGAAGACCGGACCACGGTCGGAGTAGAATGCTCTTTCGGCGGGGGGCATTTGAGTAGTGTGCGTCCGATCCTAGCAGTAAAGGTACTAAGGGTACGTCGCGATCGTTGTGTTGGATACCTCCACCGCCGCGGAGTATCTGAGTTAAACGCGAGGATAAGACAATACCTTCTTCGCAGTCGAACTCGCAGGGGGAAGAGTATTTACGCCGCGAAATACTTTCGGGTAGGGTGACTTCACGTCGCCGGCGGGTGAGTCACCTGAGTCGGTGTAGGATGAACTCTTCGCCGGGAATCATCCGAGTAGTCTTTCGTAAAGCCCCGGACCAGTGCTGTGACAGGCGCGTGTCCAGGATAAGCTGCTCTCGATTCAGCACACGGACGGGCAAAAAGGAAAGGGCCTCGAGCCAAGCCAGGCGGAGCCAATATCTCGAGTCGTTAGAAGAGAGGTCATTGGTCTCTTGCAGTGGTCTCGAACAGAGGCGGAGCGCATGATATTCGTGGGAAACATATAAGTCTCGAGTTGCGAGTTATGGCCGGACCTCGAGTCGTTAGAGGAGAGGTCCTTAGTATTGAATCGTAACAAGAGGCAGGGTATATATGCTGGAGTTTGACTTGAACTAGAGTTGCCGGACTTGGTCTCCCATCTCGGGTATGGCCTTCGTTGCAGGTCCGGGTGGGAATTATGGCCAGAGGCCCCAGGTGGACTTTATGGCTTATGGGTACTTAGTATCATGAGTCGTCCAATTGCACCCATGGACCCAGAGTAGCATACTGGGGGGACTCGGTCGCTCGCCGTGCCTTGGAATGTAATGCGTAAAAAGGATTTACCACCTGGGTGATCAACTAATAAAAAAAATAACGTGTAAACAGATTAAAAATAAGGAGATAAGTGCTCAAACGCGCTTGTCAAAGTGTTCGACTTTTCAACTTTTGAATTCGAGCATTTTCAGTCGAAAAAATGTTGAAAAAAAAATCTGAGACTAAGATCAGAAGAATCGATTGATAAACCTCACTCAAAATCGATGATTTTGGCACTTATCTCCCTCTGATTCTGAGGGCATCAATTGTATACAACCTTCTCGATATTTTGTTCGAACCCCAATGAGCTCAAAGGGAGTGAAATGCAACACCCTTGCTGAACCAGATAAAATGTGGGTGGGTACATTTTGTAGCCATTTGATTCCGTTTCATGGCATTTCTGGGCAAATAAAAAAAACGGTAACACAAAGGACCCAGAACCCGCAACACAGAATATGACACTGACTTTAGTACGCGATTGACTTTGTTATCTTCAGACTAGAATACTCAACCGAGTAAAATGTTTCCGTTTCCTTCCAACGGATGCATTTATGTAGCACACTGCAATTTGGTTCGTGATCACATTCTACGGAAATCATAAGCCACCTCCACACCCCAAGTGATGAATGTGGTGCCAAAAGTGGAGTGATTCATTTCCAAAAGAAATTTTAAAAATTTAAAATGAACTGAATGTTTCTGAAACAGTTAGAAATGTATGTTTTTTAATGTTTTATTATACTAAAAAGATTTTTTCTTTAAATTGTTTCAACATTCCAATCGATTCGATGCAACTGGGATAGTCTATTGACATTATGCTGTCGATGATGGTTCGCTTGCTTCTATAAGAATTTATGGGTTTATTCCCCCGCGGAGTTGTGACGGCTGGGTTGCGTCTGTGGACGTTTGCTTGCTTAGTGCTTTTATGTCGCTCACCAACAATAGTGATTGTACTTTGTAAAATGTAAATAAATACTGGGGTTTGTGTTTATATTCGCTTACTTTCGCAGGAGCGATAGAAATGGGGAACGAAATAAGTACACCAGCTAACAAGAACGGTGCTTGAAAAAGATTTATTAGTTCTCATCGCATGTATGATTGATGTTTGAAAGAAAGATTTTAGATTTCCAAAACAAAAAATAACCTTTAAACGTGAAATAGTAGAGTTTAACAAACAATTTAATACAATTTTCACAATTATAAATAGCTGTTATACTAGCTTTATTACATAAAATAACTTGTGCCCAGCATCGTTTTTGTCCAGATTATTTATGGAGTGTTAGATTTTGCCGTGTTTTCGGTTAATTTTACTTAAATTTCGAGTTGAGAACTGACTTAAATTCTCAGTCTTCGAAATCTTCTAGAAACGCTTCTTTGGTTGTCAGAAAAAAAACTTTGTAGGAATCAACAGCGAAAATTTACAGGAGTGAAAGAGTGAGTTTCACAAGAAAAAAACACCGTGAAGTCGTGTGTACCTTGACGAAGGTGTGGGCGGTGAGGATAACGCGAAATCGCTTTGAACCCAAACGAGTTTGCATCTGATGCTTCCCCTTTTTTTTGCTTTCTTTCTCACTTGAATCCCTCGTCTTGTGTGCGGATGACACACATAATTCCTACTGCTGCTGCCCTTTTGTGCAACAGCTTAGCTCGAAGAGAGTACAATCTTGACGGTGAACTATTAATAGGAGTAGGTTAGCTTAGTTGCGGTCGTTCGTTCGTTGGTTGATGAGAAGGTTTACTAGAGAGAGTGTTTTTCCTACCTCCGAACGTAACGTAACCATTGCATCGTGAATATGCGTATATCAACGTTTGTATGTTGGTTCTTGGACTGCATCGTGCAAGGTTCTTATCGGTCGATGAAGATTGCTGCCCCGAGTTTAGTGGCAACGAACATACTTGTACCGTAACGTATGTGTGACGTCTATTAACGGGGTGAATGTCTTCTCGCGACGACGACGGCGAACGTCGAACGGCAAAGTGCAACTCTTGATACTTGGCATTCTTGACGAGCGACCGAGTTGAAGCTATGCAGAGGGCGTGAAGTTCTAGACTAAGTAGAAGTAGTATGGTCGTTTCCGCATTCATAGATCCCATTATGTAAACCACCATTGCACCTACACCTACCGTTTCGATCGAGAGCAAGAATGTATGGTATTGTTATCGGAAAGTAGCTCACATAAGTCAACCTTTGAGTATATAGCTATCTTTTGATAAATTAGAATATTTTCAATACAATTCGCATATTCTTACAAATATCTCAGAACTTGAGCTTAAAGTGATTTTAAACAATCCACTTAATCGAAAATTTTTTGGAGATGAAAAATAACCTGGAAAATAGAATAATATAGAGAAATAAAGGTATAAAAGACTTAACTTTTTTACTGCATACGAGCCCATATACATACATATGATTTCGAAGCTTTTTAACATTTTTAAAGCTTAATTCAGTATAAGTATAAGAAAGTTAATCAAGTTAAAATATTTAAAAACAAAGTTTTTGGCATTAGTTTCTTAGTTAGCGGTCAATGAGGACATTCCCATTTTTTTGATAACGGATGCATAATTAATGCGTAGAGAGTTAATACACCCACAGCTCAGACTTTGGGTGTTGAAAAATTTTCACAAGATTCTGAACCAAATTGGCATTAACTAGCTTTGCTACCGCGACCGCGAGCATACGCCTGAAAAAACCAAAGAAAGCATTTTTTCGTTTCTCCCTATCCCATCCCAAGGTGACATCCTTGAGGTGAACAACTACCGCCCCATATCAACACTTAGCGTTTTGAGCAAGGTTGTATTTGAAAAATTATTAATACACAGAATTAATTGTTTTTTGAACTGCAACAATGTGTTGTACAATCTCCAATATGGATTTAAATCTGGGTCGAGTACACTAACGGCTATCTGCGAGTTATTGGACTCCCTAATTGAAAAAATTGACTCTAAAAAAATTGTTGGTGCCCATTTTCTCGACTTAAAAAAAGCCTTCGACACTCTCAATCATGAAATTCATCTTAAAAAATAGGGTGATATGGTATCAGAGGCACTGCGGACAACTTGATACGAAGTTATCTGGCCAACCGTAAACAATTTGTTTGTTTAGGAACTGCAGAAGCTCTTTAGAAGTTTCAGATATCGGTGTCTCGCAGGGCAGCAACATAGGGCCTCTCTTACTTTTTATTGTACATAAACGATCTCAGCTAGTTACCTCTTCATGGTGTTCCCCGCCTATTTGCTGATGATACAGCTCTTTTTTACCCCGGCACCTGCCCAAATAGTGTTACCATGCTTATGGAAGAAGATTTCGAAATTCTCCATAAATACTTTTCCACTAACCTTCTGACACTCAATCTCGCCAGAACAAAAGGTATAGTCTTCAACACTTATCCAAAAAAAAATTAACCTCATAATAATCCCAAAATCATTGAAATCGCGATCGAAAGAGTAAACAACTTCAAATATTTGGGTATTACTCTGGATGAAACTCTTTCATGGAGCAATCACAATGAAAATTTACAAAAAAATATCTCATCTTATAGCGGAATCTTATGGAGGGTCAAAGCATTCGTTCCACGCCACGTTCTGCTAAAATTCTATTTTGCCTTCAAACATTCTCATTTATATTATTTGATCGCCTTATGGGGAAGGGCATCTTTGTCCCTTTTGTCACGTCTACAATCCCTACAAAACCGTTGCCTAAAGACTATCTTTAATCTTCCTCTACTCTATCCAACTAATCTAATCTATTCTAACAGGTTACACAACATATTACCTCTAACTCAACTTTGCGATTTACAAACAATTATTTATGTATTTGATAATTTGCACTCGTCAAACAGTAGTCAAAGCCTGAGATTTACAACAGGAGTTAGAATCCATAACACCCGCTATTCTCATCAATTAGTACGCAGCACATCTTCAACTTCTCGTGGCCAACGTCGAATTTCTATTATTAGTCCAACCAAATTCAACGTTTTTCCTGAAGATATAAAGAATTCAACGAATAGAAACTGTTTCAAGACCAAACTAATACATTATTTCAAAGAAAATTTAAGCCGTTGATCATCCAACCACTATTAAGAAGTTGTTTATTATTAGTTTTGTATTTTCTTAGCTGTAAATTTAGTAGATATAATTAAATGTAGTTTATTAATTTTTTTTGTAGTATTTCAAATTAAATTTTATTTATAATCAATACCAAATACAGACTCCGTTCGAGTTTGACAACACACCCGTACATTTTGTGTTGCCAAAATCGAATGTAGCCAAAATCGAACGGTTTTTTTCTCAACTTATTTTTCAGTTATTTTTAAAAAATTACTATTATTATTACCAAAAACGTTTTTTAGTCCATTTCTGACCATTTGTATAAATTTTTTTTCATCATGTTTTTGTTCATTTTGCACCTTTCTTGTTTTGTTTATAATATTTGTTTTCATTTGACATATTTGCTGTTTTTGTCATTCTCCATAATTTTTTATTTGTTTCTCATCATTTTCAGTCTTTTGTTTGAATTTGTTTTTTAACTTTTTGAATTTTTCATCTTTTTGACATTTTTGAGTACTTTATAAATTTATTAAAAAAACTTTTGTTTTTAATGTTGCATTTTATCACTATTCCAGAATATAAATACGTATGTATGGTGTTTGTCTAAATTATATTGATCCTGTTATAACGAAAACTAAAAGGTATTGTTGTTTCTAAAAACCGTTCGATTTTGGCACATGTGCCAAAATCGGATGTTGCCAAAAACGTATGTACATGGATCTTTTAACCCATTCGAGACGGAGGCCTTTTCACGACATTCGAACTCTCAGTGCTTTACTCTTAGATAACTTTTATGGCGTTTGATTTTCAACAAAACCATTTCTCAATACATTTTGCCTAACATTTGTGGATTCTATTGGTATAAAAAGATTATTTTTCCGAGCAAAACCAAACTCACAATGAATGATTGTTCTGACAAAGGCACAAAAATTCCATTGCACACACGGTGTGCAATCGGTCTCGAACGGGTTAAAGGAAATATTATTTCCACTGAGATTCATGTTGCAATTAAGTTTTGTAACGTGACATCTCCTAGCACTAATTAACTATATTATTTAACACTTTCGTTGCCACGGCACCCATATTCGGGTGTCGAGTGTATTTCCTAGGGGCCCCGTCACATCAAAAAGCGTGTGACGCTCTCTTACTTGAGTTTACCGCTCAGCTTCGCTACACCCCAGCATGGTTGCCACATGTACAGATTTATCTAGACAGGTACAGATTTTTGAGCTCATTTTTGGTACAGAATCTGTACGTACAGATGACAGATTTTTAAAATTTGGTACAGATTTGTACAGATTTTTGATTTTTTTTTACTTTCATCTAGTTTATTGAAAACTTTATAGAAAATAAGTCAAAAGTTAGCCATTATTATATTGACGATAGGAGTTTCTTTCTGGGAATTACACGATGGAACAATAAGATTTCCAAATTTTCTACAAATAATTAAATATCTGATTATAATCTCCAACTCGTCAGCAGTAGTTGAGCGCATTTTCTCATAAGTAAATGCCAATAAAACCAAAGTTCGTAATTGTCTGAGTGTTGACACATTGGAGCTATCTTCAAAACGAGAAGTTATTTAAGATTAAACGGCGGATCGAAAAATGTCGTACTAAATATGACGCTCTAAAATCGTTTTAATTAAACTATGTATAAATGTCATGAACATTAGAAAGTGTTTGTTATGAAAAATATTTTTTAATGTCAGTTTTTTCAAGAGAGAAAATAAAAATGATTAAATGAGTTTCACAAAAAGTGTTTGACTAAAAAACTGTACTTAGTGAAATAAAGTATTTATTTGTTTAAAGATTAAAAATAAGGAAACAAAATCTTCACATATCAACATATTTAATGCAGAATTTTTTTTTTCTTTGGTACAGATTTTGGTACAGATTTTTGAGTTTTCGGTACAGATTAAAAAGATTTTTTCGATGAGCGGTACAGATTTAGATGTGGTAACACTGCACCCCAGTAAACGCGTCCTCTCAAAAACCGACAGAGCATGCAAAAAATTGAGAGTTGAGTCACCGAACTTAGAATAAAACGGTTAATTTCAACGACACTCCAAGAACGCAAATATTCTCATTCGGTTTGTCCTGCCGAGATACCTAGAGGCAACGAATACGAATGCGTACATGCGAAATCAGTTCGAATCGTACACTCGTACGGTGTGCTCGCCTCTTATCCCCGTGTTTTTTATATGGTTGCTTTCAATCGTAGCAGTCGACTTCTCAGGCATGCAAACACGCGTCTCGAAGGGAAACATACGATTCGGATTGTGTTCGTGTGTTTCTCTGGAGGGCGTGTCTTAGATTATTTCGTGGCACTCACCCTAGGAACGCGTATGGTATGTTCCTCTCTGCCGATTAGATGATTCCAAATCGCAAGAGAGATCGTTACGATCCCTCTGTCGATTTGAGTTACCTCTCTGCCAATTCATGTTTAATGGGACGTTTCAAATATGGGAGTTCTCCCTCTTTGTTTTCTCTCTCTGAAAATTTCTTTGGGTCCGGCTAGTAAAACTACCAAAATGAGCGTGGCGACGAACGTGTTAAGTTCTCAGCATGAGTAAATTTTTATTCGCGTTTTGTGGGTTTTGTGTTATTCCTTTTGCTGTCATACATGCTGAGAATAGTTAGCGTCCATTACCAGGGGGCTCATATGAGCTTCTTGGTGTGGGGGGGGTGTGGCGCGTCGCTTAAAAAAAAAGGCAAAGAAGGATAGAAAAATTGACCGTCCAAGCTGCCCGGCTGTAAGCAAAAAAAAAATTCAAATGAAGATTCAGCCTGTGCGTGTGTTGGTAGGCCGGTATGATTCAATCATTTATTGGCCGTGACAGAAAGACTACGAAAATAATCACCCGTTTCCAACTGACATATTTAGATAGGACTCATGGCAAAATGGTGAAACTGGCAGGACGAGTCGAGGATTTTTTTTTTTAATATTTCTTGTTTCTGGGATGAATTATCCAAGAGGATGGAAATCCCTGATTTTTTTCTTGTTTATTTTTAATGTTTGTACATAAGACTGTCTCAAATTTGTATGGGGAATTTAAAACCTGTGAAATGTTAAACTGATCCTAGGCCTAGAACAAGCTCTAATGCCAAATTTAGATCAGATCGGATCACGGGAAGGGGTCGCGCCACGAGCCTGAAATTTGTTTGAGATTTGAAGGCATGCAGTCTTCGGATGAAATATTTGTCATAATTTAAGCTTTGAGAAAAACGGTATTAAAAAGAAATCGGCCAAATGGAACCAAAGTTATGGAAGAAAAACTTGTTTTCCATATTTCTCCCAAACAAAATGACTTAAAACCTCATACAAACTTCAGGCTCGTTGCGCGACCCCTTCTCGTGATCCGATCTGGACCAAATTTGGCATGAGATCATGTATCAGGCGTAAGATCAGTTTGAGCCTGCAGCGCATAACCTTTTAAAAAGTCGGATCATTTGGGGCATTAGATTGTTCATATATAGTTGTAAAGCATCATTTTGCTCAAAAATTCGAGTCAGTAGCAAAGGAAAACATGCATCCTGAGCACAGTACACGTTTTGGCACATTTTTGGCATAGAGCTAGGTCCGATCGGCATTGAAAATTTGCAAACTCTTATTAGGGTGAAAACTTCCTCATAATTTAGTTAAAAGTTATTTGAAACACACCACCTACATCAACAATTTATCAGGAAATAATAAAAAACCGAGCTGAAAAGGGTATCTTTTGTTAGGCTAAGGAACTCAACAAAGTCCCCACATTGATTCCGATACACATCAATGTTTTTAGGGTGTTCTAACATAAAATTGATTTAAGTTGAAGATGTTTGTTCTTCACGAAAGAAAACTATATTGGGTAATTGGGTGCAGCAACGAACATCCATTTATGACTCAGTAGTAGAGATGCACCGAATATTCGGTGGCCGAATACCGCCCAAAAACACCGAATAGTTGAGCTAAGTATTCGGCCGAATATTTATTTTTCAAATTTATACATTGTCAAATTTCTCAAATGATGTTGGATAATTCATAAAATATCCAAAAGTAATGTTTGAAAAAGCTACAAAATCATCAAAAACTAATGGTTTGAACATCTTAGGTGTATCAATGCATCTTTCACTGTAGATAGTTTTATGCTTTGATCAGTGCCGTAGGAACAACCGACTTATTAGGGGGGGGGGGGGGGGGGGGGGGAAGGGTTGTGTGGGGAAGGGATTTTCAGGCAAATTTTGGAATTTTTCCATAAAAATATGAAAAAAAAAAACACTTGAAAAGTTGATTATTTATCGATACAAATCAGCCGATTCAGAATCATACTTCGGGCTTCCAAAAGTTCTATCTGGTTCAGTAAAAGTTTTTATTTATATTTCTTTTGTACGCAAGATACATAATTCTAAGGACTCAATTTAAATTTTTATTAAATTTGGAAGTAAAGTGAAAAAAATCTGCATAAAAACTGAGCAATCTTTTTGGAATCTAACTTTTGGAATTTGATATTCGGGACTAAATAACTATCAACAAGTGAGAATTTGTTTAAAAACTGTTGTACATTTTGGGGCCTGGCATAAGATTTCGAGGTTTTGAACTAAGTTCAGAATAGCGATTGTTACTATTGACTAATTTTAGTAGTCCATCAAAATTTGATTAACCTAGTTTGATTTCATTCTCCTGGCAGTAAATGTTAACCGATTTGGATGATATTATATTCATTGTGAAGGTAATTTATTCTACATTCTACATACATGTAATTTTTTTCAGGTACAAAGATGTACCAAGCGATTTCATAACTTCAGTATTGAATTTATTCTAATTACTCAACATTTCAAAGTAAAGACGATATGTATTTTCAGGTTATCAGAAACTGATTCAGAAAGTAAAAAGTCCGAAAAATAAATTTTATTTTTAAAATACTCAAAACTTCTGACAGCTTTTCTGTATTTCACTGTTTCATTGATATTTGATATCGTCAAGAATCCATCTATCCGAGAAATGTTGGGGTCCAATGAAAGTTTTGACCGCTATCACAGATCTTCAGGTAGAAAAAATCTTACTTAAATAAAACGACATCTAATTTTGGCTTTGCTTAGCTGTATTTAATTTCCCAATGAACAGATTTTCAAAACTCAAATTTTAATTTTTTGTCGTTAATTAGATTATTATTTTCATAGAACATAATTGGTCTGTCAAAATTATCACTTCATCAGTAATTGGAATGATGATAAAGATGTTTGAAATGTGCGCTTCGGGTCATATTGACCCGAACAGCTTTGGAGGGTTAAGAATTTAAAATTTTAAGTTTAGTGAAAAATATTTTGCCTGACATTTTTAGACCCTTTTGGGGGAGGGGGGGGGGGGGTGGTAGGGTTAAAAAAAGCACTCGGTAAAATTTGAATCCTGCTTAGAGATATACCGGAAAAATCCGGAAAAATCCGGAAAATTTTATATAGCAACCTGGAAAATAAATTCGGGCATTTCATTTCAAAACTGATGACCAAAACTTTCTCGAAAATGTCATTTTGAAGACATACAAAACAAAAAGTCTCTTCACAATTTGTTTTTTTTTGTTTTTGTTTGATTTGCTAAATAAAGTAAATAAACCTGGACAAAATCCGGGCTTTTTAAATTAAATCCGGCAACCGGGCCGGGCCGGACTGTTCCCAAATTCTGTATTGAATATCCGGGCACACCCAGATAAATTCGAGCAATCCGGCAACCATATTCTAAACCTAAACACTACATGTCAATGAAAAAGAACAGAAGTTTGATGAAAAAAAGAAATGGATTTTAAAACCCGAAGCTATAACTAAATCTTTTTATTTTCTTTTTAGTTTCACTTATACTGCCGTTTCAGGCGAAATTGTCCCATGTGAAAAAATGTCAAACGAGAAAAAAGCAATTGAAATATCATCTATATTTCCAATTTTTCTCTTAAATTAAAAATTCACCAACAGTTATTCTGTAGTGAACAGACCAAGTTAATTATTTTAATCTATTTTTTGCCAAAAACATTAAATTTCCTTCAACTAACGGAAAATTAGAGCCAAAAATGCTTCGTGTGTCACTTTTGCGTAGAATCAGAACGTATACCGATGCTAGTTCTACGAAAAACTGTCACACGGCTACACTTTTTCTATCATTTTAAAAGCTCGTATAGTTTCTATTTTACCCCCCCCCCCCCCCCCCCCCCCCCCCCCCCAAAAAAAACAAACAATACCGTAATTTGAGAAATAACTATCTTCCTCTTTGTTTATAAAAATGTTTAGCAGAGTATCCATTCTGTAAGTAGTGCCTACCGAAAAGTGGTGGTGAAAATTCCTCTGAATAAATCACTCAAGGCTCCTTGCTCCCCCACCACTATCTATTTTAGTGTGTCTTTCGGAGAATAACATTATACTCAACATTTTAAACTCGTTTTAAGAGATGTTTTTTCACAAAATCTGCATTTTTCATCGAATTTTTTACCTAGTGTGACATTCTTGCGTAGAAATATCAACATAGAGATAAGCACTTTGATGAAAATTTCATATAACTTCACAACAACGTATACTTGTTTTTGTTTTTATTCGAATTTCAAAGAGACCATTTCCAGCAAAAAGGTTAACACGGTTAAATGTTAAAAGTAGAGATGTACCAAATAGTGGTATTCGGCGAACGGCCGAATACCAAATATTGACCTTTTCAACTATTCGGCCAAACGAATATTCGGCCGAATATTCGGTTGAATATGCTGTTGAGTTTTCAATAGAAATACTTCTATTTCTACCTCTATTTCTAATAGACATCTTCTATGTCTGCCATCTTAATGTTCCTCGTGTATTTTAGTCGATTATTTCCAACCTATGAAATCTTTTTTAAATAGAGGTCTCTTTCATTTTCAAAATGACACCATGAGCTCACCATCAGACATCAGATGGCTTGTAGCTTCTAGGACGTTAATCACAAATGAGATTGGATTCCAGTGAAATCTGGGACAAATCATGTCAAAACAGGTGTTAAGCTATTTGAAATAGCTTTTTTTTATATTGCAATAGATGAATGTCTAACTTTTGCTAGATATTATCAAAATAGTTGACAAAAAAAACGATGATCCCTAACCTTAAGCATACAATACTTTTTACGACACTTATCTACACTTCCGGGTCTGAACGATTTTTTAAAAAACTTGTAAAAAATATTGAAAATCTGAACAGAAACAAGGCATTATTCTCAAACATACAAGAGGAAAAAGAAATAAAATTACTTGAAATTTAAAGTTTCCATCGAATTACAATAGCAGTGTTCAAATTGAAACAAATGAATAAATTTACTCTAAAAAATCGTTTTTTAATAGAAATTTTAAATTTTTTTTAAAGAGACATTTGATTTTTTTAAATTTGATTTAGCAAAAAAACTGAATAAATCCGTGTAAAATCTGGAATGTTTTAAAAAAATATGTTGCCATCTCAGTCAGATTTAACTCGATTTTTTTTATTTGGTTTATGGACAAGCTTGGATGTATAAAGAAAATTTGGAATAATCGATAATCAAAGTATAAAGCTATCTACAGTGAAAAATACGCGGATACATCTAAAATGTTTTACTGAAACCATAAGTTTTTGATGGTTTTTAAGGTTTTTCAACATATATTTTGGATGTTTCATGAATTATCCAGCATCAGTTGACAAATTTGAGAAGTCTGTTTTTGTATATATTTGAAAAAATAAATATTCGGCCTATTCGGCCGAATACCAAGCTCTACTATTCGGTGAGCCGAATATTCGGCTTAACGGTTTTTTGGCGGTATTCGGCCGACCGAATATTCGGTACATCTCTAGTTAAAAGGATAGAATAAGTATAGTTGTGTTAACTTCTTTCATGTTTATGACACAAAAAAATATTTGGTTGAATTCATTTAAATAAATTCAATCTTTAAAGCTATTCCAACTTGAATGGACAAAATGCCATGTATTTCAATATCACAGAGAGATCTAATCGGTACAGAATTTCGTTCGAAAAAAGCTTCGAGAAGCCTTACTTGAGGATGAAATTCAACGGAGGAAGAAAGGAAAAATGTCAGGTTTTTTTTTGGGGAGATCTATGAAAATGTCTGCAAAGCTTCCAACCACACTGACTTCCGTGGGCTGTTACGCACCGGAAAATTGTGCGTTTGCGTCGTGCGGTGGTATGCGTACCGATTTTCAAGTATGAAAAAGATGAAAAACGAAGAATACACACGCAATTCGCACGTTGTTTTTTATGGCTTTCTTTCTCTCTCTCTCGCTTTGTGATTGTGTTTGATTTTGACTCTGGTGTGGGTGTAGTGCGATTGAACCTTGATGACCTTTGAGGTCACGGTTGAGGCCGAATTTGTTGTGTTTCAACATATTAAGAGGTGTTGACGACGCCAAAGAGACCGGCCGGCGACCGGCATCCTCCTAAATGGTGAAATTTCGAGTTGCCTAGCTAGCGCCTTCGGATTGATTAATGAGCTACAATCAACCGGATAAAATGTGCGTCAGGTGCAGCCCCCTCACGCGAATAAGGGTGGGGAATGTTCACATTTTGGCGTCACTTTTTTTGCGTAGGACGTTCAATGATGATTAATGACTGGAACAATCTTTTGAGGCTTTTGTTGCGAGGCTCAAATTCGCAAAGCTCTAGTTAGAAACTTGTATTCTTTCCGTGTTTTGCTCCTAAAGTTTTTGAATAGGTATCACAAAATGAAAACAAAACATTGAATCTACACTTCCAATTCAGGACTAAATGAGAGAAAAATTTTCAAAATATAGACAATATTTTCACGGTCAAATTTCTTCACCGTCACTTGAGATGCATAAAACTCCTACCGGCAAGAATATTGCGGAAATTTTATTACGATGCATCTTAATAACTTTTTTCTTGTCGGGATTCAAGGAGCACGCATGAAAGAATGCATTCTTTGACAACTGTCCACCTAGGGAAGAGAAGAGACCAAATTATTTTACGGCTTCCATCTTGCGAAAACACTGACTGGCTCGGAATGCGTTAATGCCACCGTAAATTTGTCAACCAGGAGGATGATTTTTAACAAGCATATACAAGATGTTTTTGAATGGGTGAAAATGTCCAGACTGAAGATCAGAAAAGTGAAATTTTGCGGTGTCATTTTTCTGGTGGCGAGGAAATTTGTCGCTTTCTGGAAAAAATGTGTGGGCGAAAGAATGGCCATTCACTCAAATTGGACGCGAAATTTATGAGACAAGAAGTCGAGTGCCTTTGAACCGTTGGAGACAATCATTACGATATTAAATTTAAAAATACACAATAGCTGTTGAGCTCAAGAAATGCATTTCTTCTCTGTTAAGTGCATACTTCTATGTATTAGAACTCTGACAATATTTTTGTATGTACCCGAGAATAATTTTTTTTCTAAAAGGTAACGATTTATGAGGTGCACTGGGGTCACATGGACGTAAAACATGCAAAACAAGTTTCTACAGACCATGCTTCACAGATTTTGTGATGCGCAACATTACATACGTTTTTCAAAGGGTTAGGTCCTTAGATCAAATAAAGAAGTATGAAGAAAAAATCATATATACCTATATATAGGAATAGTTTCAATAACACAAGATTGATAAAAATTATGTATCTCATGTTAAGATTAAGATCGAACGCGTTTAACCCGATTATTCGAGCAACGAGAAAAAAAATCTTTTGTGTTCTGTTTTCTTTTTTATTCAACTACTAGGTGACCCGGTGTGCTTTGCAACACCTTTTAAAATTATTCAGTATGTCAAATCCGAATTTCAAAAGAGTTCTTTAAAATAGAAGCTTTCCTTTCTATATCCTCTCTGTTAGATGGAGGGGTCTAAAATTTTCATTTAAATAATTAGTGGTAAGAATAAGGTTCAGCAATTGCTTCGGTGGCTTTTACTTAGCTCGAAATCAAGCAAAGGAAAAGCTCAAAGCATTTGCTCAGTTTGGTATAAATAAACATTTGCTTAGCGGATGTGTACTAAAACTCTAGAACATAGCTTTTGCTTTGAAAAATAGAGCTATCCAACAAGCAGAATCTGTAGTTTTCTTAAGTCAATAAAAATAATACGATAAGAAAATTGAAAATTACGGCTAAAACAGCCACGATCTCAGCGGTGCGGGTGGTGGGCGTAAGAACGATCGGAAAGTATTTTAGATAATGCATGACAAGCTCTAAAAATCGCAGGTTAATAGGGCAATTCCAATTGGTCTACCATGCAAGAAACAGAGTTCACCTGAAAAAAATGTTTTGGGAATTCTTCCACTATTTCTGATAATCTGAAATGTTTTCTATTCGATTTGTTCAATTTCATGTAGGATATGGTATGATTCCATACAACGCCAGAAATATGAAAAAGATGGGTTTTCACTTCTAGTTTTTGTTTATCCATGTTGAAAATATCTATTTGAATTGTTTTGAAGTGCAATATTGCTAAATTGATACATTTTTGACGTTATAAAAGAATTTATTATTAGAAAAGTCTGCTACCGAGCATGCTTAGAAAATAAAGCATTTGCTCGGAGATTTGTCAAGCAATTGCTTCAGATTTGGGCTTTATTCATACCAAACTAGCTTGTTCTAAAAGTAAAAGATTCTGTCTGAGAAAACAGCTGTCAAAACAAACTTTATTCATAGCAACCGAAGCAATTGCTTTAAGTGAGTACTCGATTGTTCGATTTGGTTTAGCAAAAGCAATTGCTAGGTTTTTTTCATACCACCTAATGTTTCACCCCAATACCTTCTCATGGTAAACTCTCTTTGTTTTGCTCGATTAAATATAGTTATCCTAATCAAAAAGGATTGGAGCATTGAACTGAGTCGATTTGGGGTCATTTTTGAATTTCTCAAACCCTGGGGTCTATAAAGCTTTGTTTTTGTTGAAAACTCATTCATGATTTTTGTCAAAATTTTTAAGTAACAGTTACATGAGTAAAATTTTAACTTTTTGGTATGTATGGGAAAATTGAATATTTTGTAATAGTTTTTGTGCCAATTTATAAAATCTCTCGAGGAAATTTTCCGCTGAACACTTACCGTAACTTTGTATCTTATTAGGCAAACAAGTTATTAGCTGTTCGACAGCGGTATGTCTATTGGCATTGATAAACAATAAATTTAATTGACACCACTGCTGGGAGCCTACTTTTCATACAATACTTCACGGGGCACAAGCAGTGATGTCAATTGAATTTATTGTCTATTAATGCCAAAAGACTGTTAAACAGCTAATAACTTTTTTGCATAATAAGATACGAAGTTACGGTCTTCGATAAAGTTGTTCAACGGAAAATTTTCTTTGAATAAATTGGCACAAAAAGTATTAGCAGGCTTGGTTCCACAGAAGAAACAAAAATGATTTTGATTTTTCAGTACAAATTATTCAATTCTCCCATACAAACCTAAAGGTCCAAATTTACTCATGTAAACGTCACTTCAAAATCCTGCCAAAAATCATTGATGAGTTTTGAACCAAAACGAAGCTTTTAGGACCCCAGGTTTTGAGAAATTCAAAAATGACCCCAAATCGACTCAGTCTATTGGAGTATCCTTCCTCTTTTCTCGTCCTCCTACTATAAGGAATAAGATATCTCGATAATGAATCGTTAAATTGTGTTAAAATATGTTCGTGTAGAAAATGTTATCAAAATCACTTGTAAATTGATCACATTCTGTCATATATTATGTTATGTTTGTATGGGAGCTCCTCCTCCACCAAGTCGGAGGCTCTGAAAGTATTATAGAAACAATCTCCGGCCCTAAAAACTCTCAGATTTCTGTCTGTCTGTCTGACTGTTCCCTATAGACTCGAAAACTGCTGAACCGATTTGCGTGAAACTTGACAGATAGAGGTATTGGAGACCGGGGAAGGTTCCTTTAATGGTTTGAGACCCGCCCCTATCCCTGGAAGGGGGAGGGGGTCTCTGAAATAAATGTAATAAGTGTTCATAACTCGAGAACTGATCATGCAAAAGGAACCAAATTTAGCATGGGTGTGTATTTCGGTACGAGGAATGTTCCTAAAATGGTTTGGAACTCCTCCCTCTTTCCAATGGGGAAATAAGAAGCGGGGAGGAAGGTTCCCATATCATTTTTAGCACAATTCGAGAACTAATCAAGCAAACGAAACCAAATTTAACTTGCGAGGGTATATGGGAAGGAAGAATATTTAAAAGATGGTTTGAGACTCCTCCCACCTTCCAGCGTGGAGATAGAAAAAGCGGGAGGGGCCTCCCATACAATTTTTTTGGAAAATTCGAGAACTAATCAAGCAAATGGAACCCAATTTGACCTGGGTGGTTATTTGGGTAAGAGAAATGTTTCTATGATTATTTGGGAATCCACCCCTGTGAATTGGGGAGACCCAAGGGGGGGGGGCTTCCATACAATTTAATGCTTTATTCGATAACTAATGATGCAAATGAATCCAAAGTTCATATAGGAAGGTATAAGGTTACAAGACAAGTTTCTACGATGTTTGAGATCCATCTGTTCTTCCACTAGGAGAGATAAGAAGGAGGGAGGGGGTCTCCCATACAGTTTTATGCAATACTCGAGAGTTAATCGACCAAAAAAGAAACAAATTTATCATAGAAGTGTACTCGAGTACCAGTAATGTTTTTGTTATGTTTAGAGACCCCTCCCTCTCTCCAACGGGAAGAGGGGAAGGAGGAGGGAGATTTTCATACAATATTTTTGGATCACTGGGGAACTTATTATTCAAATTTAATAGCAGAGGGTATGTCAATAGAATTTTGTTTCTTTGATTATTAAAGGCTTCTTTCTCCTTTCACTGATTCGATAGGAAAGAGGGAAGGGAAGCTTCTATACTTTTTTTTAATAACTCGAGTGCTTATCTAGCAGGTGGTAACAAATTGGGTGGAGGGTAGATATTTAAATACAGGAAATATTTCAAAGAAGATTTGGTTCCCATCAGGGGATAAAAAAGAGAAGAGAGGTGCCATACTTTCATTTTGATAAATTAAAAAGCTCATAAAATGAATTTAACCTGCATCATTTCACAGGGAAGAGAAAAGGGGTACGAGAAATGATTCTACGGCAAATTGATTGGGTTTTGAAGAAAGCGGGCTGGAGAAGCACTCGGGCAGTGAAGCGGGAAAGGGCAAACGAGTGTCTCGGGCAGTGTGATTTGCAGAATAATTGGAAAAGAGAAGAGAAGAAAAATAGTGCAAAAGTTGCTTAGTGCTGCGTCATCAAAATTTGGTATTTTTGTACCATTTTGCGAGTTTATTTGTGAAGTGTTTGGGAAGAATTGTTAAAGCTAAAGGAGTGAGAGAGAGCGAAAAAGTTTCTCGCGCCAAAATCAGAGCTGAAGAATCAGCATTTTCAGCAACGGGGAGTGACAACTGTCAAAAGTGCACGAAGATTTCGAGCAGTGGTAGAAGGGTGCAAAAGTGCTCGAAAAGTTTTTAATTAACTATCTCTCTTTTTTTAAATTACGTTTTCTAGGTTTTCTGATTCATTCATCTAGATATACTGTCGGATTCATTCGGTCTGCACTTTGGTAAGTCATTCATTCTTCATTCTCCAATTGTCCGCTGTACTTTGACTTTCACTATCCGAGATGGAACAAATTATCACCGAACAGGTGTACCAAAGAAGGGTGGGTTGCCAAAATGAATTTGTTCTGACGGTGGAGCAATTCGATAACACGAAAAACTTTTCCAACATGGTTCTTCATCAAATTTCTAGGAAAATTGGAGGCACGGCTAGAAGTGAAGATGGGGAGGAATTGAATGAAATTTTGACTGAATTTATGAAAGAAACGTCATTTGAAAATTTGGGGGGGAACTGCCAGCTGTGTTTGGAGCAATGGGAATATTCTTTTGAGTTCAACAACTTTGGGAGAAAGGTTTTGGAAGCTTTAGCTAACATTTTTGAGTGCCAAGTAACAATTTTTTTCGAAAATGGGGGGGAAACAATGTTTCTAAACAACAAAAGAAATCCGAAATTTGGGTTCCAATTGAATTTTTTCATTAACAAGCAGGGCAACATCGAAAATGTCACAAATGTGGAATCGAGTAACGGAAATAATAAGAAATGTAACGTGATTGAAAGTTGGGAAGGTGGAATGAATTCGGAGGAAATTTTAATGAAAGGAGCTAGTACAAGCGCAAATTCTGGAGGTAAAGAATCAGGATTTCGTACTTTTTCCACACAGAATGAACTCATTAAACTGGAATGCCCTTTCTTGGAAAATAATAAGTTAGAAGACTGCTTGAGTAATGGGTTGGGCTTATGTAAGTTGAATAAAATGATGATCGATAAAATTAGTGATATTATAAGCGGAAAGCAATTAAATGACCAAAACATGATGACATTAAATGTTCACTTAATGACAGATAGAATCATTACATACTTGGAAGAAATAGTGGAAGTAATCAAGACAATATTAAATATTGAAATAGTACTGTTCATATTTGGGATGGGAGAGGTAGTTGTAGGCAGAAGGTCAATTAAGACTGAGAAACTTTCGTTAATGATGTATATTGAACAGCAAGGCAGTAAGATAATATATGATTGCGTAACGAACATCGAAATTCATCAGCGGGAGAATTGGGACGGGGAATGCTTCACATTTGCTGTAGAATATTATCAAACTGAAAAACTCTTTTATGAGTTTAACCTAAGAATAAGCAGCTATGAAAAACTGAAAATAAAAAAAATTGAACCGGATGGAAATTGCCTCTTACGATCAATATTGGACCAATTAGGAAAGTTCCATGATTGTTCATTTACTTCTGATTATAATACTTATAAAATAAGACAAACAATAGCTTCATATATACAGTTACACAGAGAAAGGTTCGAAATATATCTAATCGAATATATGGATCAAACGAATAGTTTTATAAGAGTAATAGCAAGATTTAGAGAAAATGGATTCTGGCTCGGGCATGAGGCGATAGTTACATGTTCAGAACTTTTCAAATTGGGTATCCAAGTATTTAGTCAAAATCATTCACAGTTCCTGATGGGGGAAACATTCGAAAGGAATGGTGTCTTGAGCATATTCTACTGTGGTGCGGGTGTTCTTAACCATTACGACAGTGTTGTTAGCCTTTCAGAACAATCGAATACTCCTGAAATGCAGAGTACATCACACTTAACTACTAATGTGGGAGCGGAGAAACGGTATAATCACCAGAACACCATATTGAAAAATAGCTCAGGTTCCAGGGATAAGGTAAAAGATAAGAGGAAAAAGGAAATCAAAATTGCTTCTTGGAATGTTAAAGGGTGTAGAACCGTTGACAAACGTACTGAAATCGACGAAATATTGAACCAATTCAAAATTGATATAGCTTTATTACAGGAAGTAAATGCACTGGGACAAGAAATAAGTACTGCTAATTATGATTGGTGTATAACAAGACAAAAAGACAACAAATCAAGAGGACTAGCTATAGCGGTTAGGAGGCAGTTAGACATTCAAGTAATTCAAACTAAATGCGAATATAGAGGAATATTATGGTGCAAAGTAAGGGTTGGAGGAGATTTGCTGATTTTGGTAAAAGTTCACGGACCGAATAAAAAACAAAACAGCTTTCTGACAAATTTGTACGAAACGACCAAAAAAGACAGAAGAAAATTGATCATTGCAGGAGATTTCAATGCACAATTGGGTAGGGAAGACTTATCCAAAATAGATGAAGAGATCATAGGTAAAGTGCTGGGACATGACTATTGTAATGAGAACGGTGAATTATTCAAAATGTTTCTTCATAACGCATCTCTTAAAAATATTTCATCAATAATAGGTAAACGAACTGAGACAACTTGGAAAGCTGCGGGAAAAGAAAGCCAGATAGACCATGTCCTTAAACCAAAATTTACAGACTATTATATTAGATACATAAAAGGATTTTGGACATCAACAAAAACGGACCATAAAATTATCACAATAGGTTTAGTGATAAGAGAAGGAATACAAAGAAATATACCAGGAAAACTTAATAGAAAGCTTAATCTAGAATTGTTGAAAATACCGAAAATTAAAGAAAAATATCACAAAAAATTGGAAATCGGGTTAAGTACAATAATTTCGGGGAATAACATTAATGAAAGATATAATAACTTTGCAAATTGCATAAAAAAAGCAGCGTATGAATCATGTTCAGATGCTAAAACCCCTCTCACTCCAATTAGAAAGAAGGCCTTCTCACGACTTAAGAAAGCTCTAGAACTCACAAAGAAATATCCGGACATGCAGAATTTCAAATACAAATTATCGAATAGAAAATTGGAATACAACCAAACAGTCAAACAACACAAGGAGAAAGAAATAACGCTATTCTTTAAAAACCTAAATGACTTTGATGCAGGAATTCGAACTAGAAAAACATATAATTATCTCAAAGAATTTGTGAAACAAAGAAAACGAAAATTTGCTAATATTAGTTCTAAAACTTGGGAAAATATATTGGCTTTATGCAAAGGGGCAGAAATTGAACTCTGTAAAGTTCATGATTACACCCCTCTTCCGAATCCTCCTACTTTTGAAGAAATAAATACCATAATTAAAAACTGTTGCAATGGTAAATCACCAGGAGCGGACAACGTCCACACGGAGTTTATAAAATATGCGAATGAGGATACTATAAAATTGTTGACAGAAATTATCAGGGATGCTTATACCACGAATGAACTTCCCGAAGAATGGAACAAATCAATTCAAGTGCCGATTCCCAAAAAAGCTGGAGCAAGAGAAGCAGATGACTTTAGAAGGATATCGCTGTGTAATGTTGTTTATAAAATATATGCCAGATGGCTAGACGGTAAAATTAGATCGTTTGCAAATGAAGTAGGATTACACCAAGCAGCATTTACAAGTAACCGTTCTACAGAGGATCATATTTTTGTGGCCAGACGTGTAATGGAGGAATGTTGGAATGCAGGTCAGGATCTTTTCGTTCTGACATTAGATATAAGAAAAGCTTTTGATAATATCAATCTACACTGTCTAGATAACGTTCTCCTCAACTTAAATGTACCATCTCGATTGATTGACAGAGTTTTAGCAGCCATAAGAAATGAAATGACACGAATAAGATGGGAGAATCAGCTATCTGAGGAAGTGAAAAGAGGAAAAGGTATCAAACAGGGATGCCCATTATCACCACAGCTGTTCAACCTTATAATGCAGGATGTACTGCAAAAAGTGCAACAAAAGATCCCGCAACTAAAACTTATGGGATTAGAGGTGCTGGAGTTACCCTTGCTTCTTGCCTTTGCCGATGATTTGCTCTTGATTACTATGAATAAGACAGATCTGGAAATAGCAACGAAAGTTATTGAGGAAGAGCTAGCGAGAGTAGGATTAGACATAAATAATAAAAAAAGCCAAGTTTTGATAAGATACCCAGATAATTCCAAACTTCCAGCAGAGATAGTTTTAAATGGGAAAAAATTCAAGGTCAGTTCCAAACTGAAATATTTGGGTGTTTGCTTAACTGCCACATTAAATAGGCAGATGTCTAATAGAGATAGATGCAGAAATGCTCTGCAGGTATCAAAATTAGTTATAGAGTTTTGTAAGAAATTTAAACCTAAGTGGGAGTTGGGTAAACTTATTTATAAGACTGACATTGCCCCATCTCTCTTATATGGAACAAAAGTGTCAGTTCTTGTAAAGAAAAGTAGGATTTCGCTGGCCAACTACGAAAAATTTATCCTTCAGCAGATTTTCACAAACTGTGTGAAGCCGACGGGACTTAAATTCAATGCTATGAAGCTATTAGATGGGAAAACAATAAATCGAAGAGTTAGAGTAGGGAGAATTTGTTATTTTGGTCATATTGAGAGAAGGGAACCAGGACATCCTTTGAAATTAGCATATAATATGAAGGCAAATAAAAATAAAGAAGGAAGACCAAGCTTGACATGGACGAAAATGTTGGAGGCGGATTTTCAAAAGCTTGAATTTGAATCTGAACAAGAATGGCAGGATATTGTGAATGATAGAGAAAAGGTGAAAAAAAAGGCTGAGGAACTTTATAGGAGTGTCGAAAGTGAAATCTCGGATGGTAGGTCTTCGGAGGACGAAAGTAAACATTGGAAAAACAAAAAAATATAGTGGAGAATGAAGTTTGAATGATTTATCCTTGCCTTTTAGTAATTATTTAGTGATTTGCTATTCTTAACTTTAACCGTTCCCACCCTACATGTTTAATAATTGCTAACCCATATTTTTTTACAGAGCAAAAACAGGTTTGTTGTAAATATTTATTTCTATACCCATATTTTCATAATTAAATGCCGGGGAGGGGAAGGGCCATCCGGACACCCAATCGAAACAATGTGGGAAGGTAGAGTGCACTGGGCAGTTACCTTCGCAACACATCGTCTAGAGAGGGCGGGTTCGTCTACACATCCTATGGAACATTCCACATCATAATGGCTAAACTTCCTGATTATTGGCAATAGATTGTTCTTTCGGCGGAGACAAACCATCCTTACCCTAACTGAACCGTACTAGTTACTCTACTAGTACCTTCACTCCCTTGGAACAGTCCGCTCAAAGGCAGTTTAAAGTTAGTAAACATGAGATTTGGATCAAGTTATGATGCGAGGTAGTTCGCTGCAAACGGGCTGTGCCATGCTACATAGGATGTAAGATTACATCATACATCATACGAGAAATGATTCTACGGTTTAAAAAAAACCTTTTCACCTTCCAAAAAAAGAGTTCCGAACAATTTTTTGTTTAACTTGAAAAAAAAAAATTAGAGTATGAAAAATAATTCTACTTCGCAGTAGTCTAATCGTATAGTATACAAAGCTTTTCAAGCAATAGATTCCATTTTTTACAAGAGAGTTTTTTTTTATTCGAGAGATCTCCTTCTTTCTGAGGATAAACGGAAAGAAATCGCTCATTGTAAAGATATCGAAAATTCATTTACAATGAAATTATTTTCAAACAACTTATTTATTTTTAGAAGGTGTAGGAAAGTACCCCGGGTCAGCTATTTATAATATTTTGAATGGTGAGCGAATTTTGCTTCAGTTTCTAAAATCTCAAAGTCACAGTACTCATTTATCAACCAATTTATCTTTCCTTCGCTGGGTTTTTGTTTCATTTCGGGGCTTACTAGCATTCTTAGTTATGCACTTGGATTGACTTCGATTGCTATTCTGCCTATAAAATCGAAACCAATGACTGATTTTAAAAAAAATCGAAATTCTGGAACCCTTTTCATGTTTGCACTCTTTTTTTATATGGATTTAATTTTATGAACACATAAATCACTCACAACAAAGAGATTTGAAATTGTTAGCAGCTTTCACACAGAGATGCTGATTTTCACATTTTTAATGATGTTTATTATTAAGGTCGATAAAGTTCCATAAATTAAGGTTCTACAATATTGCAAAACAATGTAGACCTCTATCTTATCACAGTTAGAAAATAATTTTCATATCTCAGAAACTTTATGAACCACCCTAAAATTATTTCATTCAAAATGACTGCCTTTAGTTTTTATAAGAGTTTGTCCTAGACAATAAATGCATCAAACTTAAGGGAAAGACGCAAATAATTATTTCCCGAAACCACTTTCCCTCTCTGAAAGGAGGAGGGAGCCTAACAAACAAAAGAGACATTTTTGAATAACTCGAGCACTGATCAATCAAATGGAACCAATTTGGGCATGGGAGTGAATTTGGTTACGAGGAATGTTTCTTGAACGGTTTGGTATCCCTCCCTTCTTTCAGTGGGAAGTAAGGTGGGGGGCTTCCATAACATTTTTTATTAACTCGAGAGAAAATCGAGAAAATGGAACCAAATTTGGCATGTGGAAGGCATTTGGATACGAGTAATGCCTTTTAAATAGTTTGAGAATAAACTCAAGTTTGCATTTTCAAGAGGATCCATCTGACTAAAATTGAGATTCAATCTGAAATCATGTACAAATTAAACTAAATTTAAATAATCGTCAAAAATTTCATTTATTTCAATAATTTTATAGGGTGCAGTAAAGCACACCAGAAAAATGAATTCAAAAATAACTTACTAAGGCACTGATAACAGAAAAAGTCATAAGTATTATATGTCGTTGTAATGGATATAAAGCAAGGCCCGGAAATTCAGCTAGTTGGATATAACGATATCAAAATTTAGAATGAGAAATTCATATTTGATACCAGAAATTAGAGAAACACATCTGAATTTGAGTATCTTTTCTAGTATCAACTAGTTATCTTGGTAACAAGTTTCAAGAAAAAAAAAAAGAAAATTATAAAAAAAAATTAAAGGTTTTTAAAAAATTACAATCAACTTCAAAACGAGTGAATTTTTCTGGGAAAGATTTGGATTCTCAACATTTCCGATTCCAAATTCAAAATAAAGTAGTAAAAGCTCAAATGGTTGGTCAGATGCTCAATACAAGTTTTAACGAACACTTTCAAAAGCAAGTTCGATGGACGAACCAGAATGTGATTTTAACAGAGTCTTTTCGAAAAACAAGCCGACCTTAACCCTCATCGATCCCTAAAATTTTTACCCGTTACAGTCCCTGGAGTGACAATTTCATACTCTTGACTAAAACCGATATATCTCTGTTGTTCCCTAACCGATTTTTACAAAACTTATAGTTTCGAAAACCTCGTAATGTAACTCAAATGTGTTTCTCAGACAATATTCACCTACAGCAGTTTTCCGTTATCCAAAGTCTAAGAAAAAAAACCCGAAAAAACATGCTTCGGTAAAAAAAACTGTAGATCAGCTACGAAATGCTTAAAACAAATTTCGCTTAGTGTCCAAAAAGCTGAAGCTAGAAGCTATAGGGTTGCACACAAGGACATATTTTTTAGAAATTATTGAAGATCATGACCACAAAAAATGTGTAAAAACCGTACTTTTCAAACAATGAACTGTCAAAATGTTAAAGTCACATCAGATAAATTTTGAAAAGAGGATTTAAAGTTGACGTAAACACAGAATTTTTGACGAATTTTCAAAAGTGGTTGTTTTTCGAACTTTTTGTCAATTTTCAATTTTTCAGTTTTTTTGTCACTAAAATTGAATTTCGTATTGGTTTTTGAATATATTAACACATGATTTTCGTTTTAAATCTTTAATCATCAAAAAGCTTATTTCATACCGATTCTAGTAGTGTAATTAGCTTTCCAAAACTAATTTTTTTTTTAAAGTCGGTTGAGAAACAAGAGAGAAATAGCGGTTTGAAGCGAGGAGTGCCAAATTTGGCACTCAAGGTCTGATTAGGGAGTTTTTTTTTCCTGAGCTTTCAAGGTGCGTCCATAAAAAAGTATTGATGCAAAATTAAAGATTTCAAGAATTTATTAATTAAGTTACAAGCCGCCAAACTTCCAATAGTGTCATATTGACACTCAAGAGCATGTTGCTGTTCCGGCGAAGATTTTAAGCAGAATGGCTGAATAGCCTTCTTTTTAGCGTGATTACAATATCTAAAAGTATAAAAAGGAACTCAAATATTCATCTGACCATTATGCTTCGAGCGACTTTGATAAGTTTAGAAGAGTTAGTTATATGACTCATTTTAGGCGCAGCAATTTACATGAACCTATTCTATGACATAATTTAAAAGTAAACCCCCCGGTTGTTCTTGAATTTGCATATTTTTGTTTAGAGAAAGGACAGACAGAATTTTCAAGAAGGTTTATAAATTTTCTATAGAATTTGTGAAAGCCATAAACAAACCATACAAATAAAACTAAGTCTGATTCATTAAGTATGTTTCTTGGAATTAAGTGTTAAAAAAACAAACCCGAAGTAACTGCAACATTCAGGTTCAATGTCTCCACCAACCATAAAGTGCATTGTCGTCGTCAAACGTAAGCAAAAGTATGGAGCTGCAAAATTGTTGTAGGGAGGGCAAAAAATAAGCATAATAACAACAACAACATCAGTGGAACCACACATGCCCGCCCAAATGAATTAACGGAATGCTTGCCACGGGCAATTAACAGTTGAATCGCAAAATTGCTCACACCTCGGCACATTGATCGTGAATCAATTATTTTGAATGATGAATTAACCAATTTGATGCGCAAGTTATTTTGCATTGAAACATTTATGTGTGGTAATTCCGTAAGTCATTTTTTCGGTTGCATAATTCTATTTTACGAATCTATCCCACTGTGCGATGCACCGCGAACAGAAACACACCTCGAATAATTTGCGGAAACCATTCAAAATTTCGCCCAAAAGTCGAAAAAAGCGAGTGGGGGAACATCCAGACTCGAGCATAGCGAACAGCGAACCGAAACAAAAAAACACTAAGACAAGATATTTATAAAAGAGGCAAAATCGCATAGCGGTTCTTGAAAAAGGGAACTTGTTGTTTGCAGCGTCGGTGAGAATAGGGAAGGTTTGCAAAAAATTGGAACAAAAAAAAAAAGACCAAACTCCCCACTAGCAGACGACGGACGGCGCGGAGTCCTCAAGTGTTCTGCTAGGAGGTACGGATATCGCCCAGGAGTTCAAGAACACCGCGTGAATTACACTGGAGCAAAGATTTTTCGCAATGGCAGGAAAACTACACTAAGCTAAGGGGTTCGCCATTTCATAGGTCATGGTTTGTTGTTGTTTTGTTCGCGAAGCTATGCGAAAAAAAATGCTGCTGAGGGTTGCAAATTTCTATGTGTGTTGCCTATATGAATATATGCGCAGGGACTATCGCGCGCTAATGAGTCCTGACGTATTTAGTGCAAAATGAACTGCGAAAAAGGGGTTGTCTAGGAGGCAAATATTTGTAAGCTCATTGAAGGGCACTGACCTAGCAGACAATGAATATTTGAAGTATGGAGTTATGCGTTGGCAAGTTAAAGAAGACAATATAGACGGTTTTGTCTAGACTTGATAGAAAATAAACTGATAATTTTGAAAACGTGGAATATTAGGTTATCATCAAACTACTAACCAGAAATCTGAATCTGAAAACTGAATCTGAAAACAGAATCTGAAATCAGATATCAAATTTATAGTTATGGAATTTTTTATATATATGCCATCCTTCATTATGATTTCAAATTTGTTAAGTTCAGGGAGAAAACTGTTGTATGCATCTATTGAAACATCAAGGACAGACGGAAAACGCCAAAATTTGGAGTTTTTAATGATTAAAACTGATAATTATCATTCGTTAAAGCAAAAACTTTGGAAAAATTTAAGTTAGAAAAATACAATATTTACAACAGCGACACCGGACTACCTCTACTAGAAACTTATACCTTTCAGAAGCAATCGAGTGAGAAAATTGGTTATTCCAAGAAATTTTACTTCCCATTACAACGGAACACTATTTGTACGCGGCATTGTCTTTTGGAACCAGTTACCTGATGAGATCAAGATGAATTGTAACATTACTTTTTTTTTTTTAGAGAAATGAAACCAACTGTGTTAGATGAAATTTCAGGGACTAGATAAGAGAAAATCGATGTTGAAAAACATGCGAAAAAAAAATTCGCCTTGTCTCCCGGTGAGACTTGAACCCACATCTTGCGCCTCTCCGGGGCCCAAGTATTAAACATTCTACTACAGGAGACCGACCTGGCGTATGAATATTATACTGGTTGAGTGTCGATGTCTATCGGAATGAAGGGAATAGTTCTCCCATGTGATCATAATCATTTTTCTTGGTCTATTTCTATTCCCATCTTTTCATCTTACGGTAGTTGGACTCAAATTTGGATATTTTAGGCACGGCAAGATTTGCATTGCCTTCTCATATACTGCACGGGTTGTCAGTTATGATGAGAAATGATGCTATTCCCTTCATTCCGATAGACATCGACACTCAACCAGTATAATATTCATACGCCAGGTTGGTCTCCTGTAGTAGAATGTTTAATACATGGGCTCCGGAGAGGCGCAAGATGTGGGTTCAAGTCTCACCGGGAGACAAGGCGAAATTTTTTTTCGCATGTTTTTCAACATCGATTTTCTCTTATCTAGTCCCTGAAATTTCATCTAACACAGTTGGTTTCATTTCTCTACAAAAAAAAAAAAAAAGTTTCGCTGACTGAATGTTTGAGTCAAGACCCATCTTTGGGTCACAGTTTAAAAATGTAACATTAACGTTTTTAAAAGAGAGTGTTAAGCCAGGTTAGAATAGAATAAGAGTAGAGAAGATTGGCTAGAATTATTGCAAATCCCAGTAAAACCAATTGCAGTTATTGAAAAGATTGTTATCTTAAATTGCAAGAATAAATAAACAACAAACAAACAAACAATAGGGGCTGCCATATTGTAATATCATTTCACACATTTGATATACTTTTAATCAACGCTATTATTATCACACAATGATAAAAATTATACACTTGATCTGATTCATGTACTTTTTGAATAATGGTATTTTTTTTTAAAAAAATATAAAAAAAATTGCTTTCAAAAGTTTTAAAAGTTTATATGAATTGAATTTATCATCGGAAAATCAGTCCAATATATCCCAAAAGTATATTTCAATCCTACGTTTCGGTGTCGTACAACACATTCATCAGAGATCCTACAATTCGCGTGGTTCGAAATGACTTCCCAATCAGACGTGCGTAAAATCGCTTCGGAAAAAATCGTTCTGCTGATTTCTTCCGAGTGTAACGCTTTATGTGCAGATTGATTTTTATCTTAGTTCCAATCATTACGTCAATGCGCACAAAACGAAGGGAAACATTCTGCATTGATGATTTCGAAGCAGCGGTGTCTCAGATCTACAGATTTTTTAGTAGATCTACGGATTTTAAGCATTTCACGGAGCTACGAACGATGCTCAAAATCTACGGACTTTCGCCATTTCCTACGGATTTTCTACGGATTATCGAAAAAATTAACGAGATTCTGCGGATTAACGAAAGTTCTACCTGACGACCAAAATAAAGATCATCAAGTTTTTTTCTACCAAAATCAGTACATTTGAGTACTTGAGTACTTGCAGTTATTAAGCAAACACTAGCGACACCATGTCCTCCATATAAAAGTTTAGATTAGCTAGGGAGCTTTTGGAAAGCTTTTGAAAACAGCCATACATTTTCCTAACTACAAAACGTCAAACATTTATTGTTCGTTCAGACTTATTATGGAACAAAAAAAAAACGGGATTCAAGTTTCAAAATTAAAAAAAAAAATACCAAAGATTTTTCGGTAACGAAATCTTCCAATGAGTCTTTAAATGAAAATCTTTAAAGTCTCATAATATTTTTTTCACTGCTCTTCTTTCGTAGATCCTGGAATTTTGAGCTTCAAAACGGCATCAACTTGCTCATAAAAAAAAGCCAGACAGATGTTGTCCGAAAAAACCATAAATGTTTTTCGATTTTTTTCAGGCTTAACTCTTCATCGTCGTAGTTTTGAGGTTGTTCATAAATATTAGATCGTTGATCGGTACACTAGTAGCAAGTGGAGCTTGAAACCACCCTTTCAAATAAACTCGTACTACAAACCGGACGAACTTTTCAAGTTTCAAAATATCCACTTGAAATTGTTCTGTATACATTTTCAGATCGTAAATTGCTCTAGCCATCCACCGTGCGTGGTGTAGCCATAGTGACGGTTTCATAGACCTAAAAACGCCAAGCGCCGAATAATTTTCCGGTTAGACGATGGTTTGTATGACGTACATATGGTGTCGAACCGCTCTGATGGTTGGTTTATTAACTCCGTAATAGAATTTTTTCATAAAGGTTGCCTAGTAGTACATCGTTAATATCTTTTTCTATATATATAAAAATAAATGTTTGTCTGTCTGTCTGTTCTCTATGGACTCGAAAACACTGAACCGATCAATGTGAAATTCGGTATATAAGAATTTTTCGGGTCGGAGATGGTTTCTAAAATACTTTCAAAGCGCTCCGACTTTAAGGAAGGGGGGCTCTCATGCAAAATTCATAAAAATGTGACACAATTCGAACAATTTTTGGATACTTCTGAGCCGATCATCGTAAAATTTGGTGTGAAACCGTTTTCAAGAGCGGGAATGGTTTCTTTAATACTTTCAAACCCTTCCGAATCCGGTGGCTGCCATACAAAATTTACAAAAAATAGACACAATTTGAACATTTTTTGGAAACGACTGAACCAATCAAAGTGAAATTTTGCATGCAGCCGTTTTCAAGACCGGGAATGGTTTCTATAATTCTTTAGATCTCTTCTAATCCAAAAAGAATTAATCCAAAATTAATAAAAATATGACACAATCCGAACAACTTTCGGAAACTACTGAACCGATCAACGTGAAATATGGTATGAAGCCGTTGGTTTCTAATATACTTTTAAACCCCTCCGAATTCGAAAAGAGGAGGCTCCCATACAAAACCAATACAAAATGGTCAAAATTTCAACAATTTTCGATGAATTTTTGTTAAAAAGTGATAAACGTAAGCGTTTTGACCTAGTGAGATGATTTATTGAATTGACGAATAAGTTTTTACAAAATCAGATGATATGTTGTTTTGATAGACGGTTCCCATTACAATGAATTAAGACTCTCATGGAACTCAAATGGAATATACTTTTTATTATCAAAATCAAAGTTTTAGTGCATTCATAAAGTTTGGCACACTTTTGGACTATGTACAAATTTTCCTGTAGCTTTATACTCCTATTTACCCCTTCAAAAAGTATAATCAATTGAACATCCCTCCTATTGAACATCTATTGTATTGAACATCCCTCCTATTTTTTATCCTAAAGAGTGGCTCCTTCAACTTTCAAGTTATGTTGCGGCTTATGACAATTTAGAAGCTCAGATATCATGAAAAATTGTTCGATTTTTAATAGTCATGAAATTTTTTAAACAGAAATATTTTTTCAATTATAATAATTTTAACGAATCTAATTTTTTCCATGAAAGAGCTAGCAAAGCACACCGGGTCAGCTAGTTAATCTATAGGTATATATACAAATGGATTTCTGTCTGTCTGTCTGTTCCCTATAGACTCGGAAAGTACTGAACCGAATTTCTTGAAACTTGGCAGGTGGGGGTATTTGAGGTCGGGGAAGGTTCCTATTATGGTTTTAGACCCCTCCCTCTCTCATGAATGAGGGGAGGGGCCTCCCAAATAAAAGACAATGTTTGCATAACTCGCGAACCAATCAAGTCAATGGTATCAAATTTAGCCTGGGTGGTATTTGGGAACAAGGAATATTTCTGTGAATATAAGGTACCCTCCCTCCTCTCAGTGGGGTGATAGGAAGGGGGAGGGGGTCTACCTTACAATTTTTCATATGACTCGAAAACTAATCAAGATATTGGAACCAAATTTGGCATGGGAGGGTATTTGGATACGAAAAATGTTTCTATTATTATTTGAGACCCCTCCCTCTTTCCAGTAAGGATACATAAAGAAGGGAGGGGCCCTCTTTTATAATTTTTTACATAGCTCAATAACTTATTAAGCAAATGAAACCAAAATTAGCTTGGGCGGGTATTTGGGAACGTGACATGTTCTAATGATTGTTTGAGACCCCTTCCTTCTTCCAGCGGGGAGAAAGGAAAGATGGAGGGGAATTTCATACAATTTTTACTTCATAACTCGACAACTACAACAGCAAATGGAGCCGAATTTGGCATGGAACGAAATTTGGGTACGAGAAATGCTTCTATGAATATTTGGTATCCCTCACTTCTTCAAAGAGTTGGATGGAAAGGTGGAGGAGTGGTCTCCCTTAGAATTTTCAGTGTAACTGGAGAGCGGATCGAGCAAATAGTGCCATATTTGGCATGTGAGGGTATTTGGATGTTTCTATTATAAATTTCAGCCCCATCTTTTTTCAGCGGAAAGATATAAAGGGAGAAAGGGGGGCTTCCATACAAATATTGTGCACAACTCGAGAATTAATCGAGCAAATGAAACCAAAATTTGCATCAAAAAGTATTTGAGTACGAAAAATACTTTTATGAATAATCAGTTCTCACCCCTCCATTCAATGGAGAGAACGGAAGAGGGGATGCTACTTTATGGTACTTTATACCAAGTTTATGCATAACTCAAGAATTTACTACGCAAACAAAACCATATGTGGCATGGGATGGTATTTCAATGCGAGAAATTTTTCTATGTGAACCAATTCTTTTTTAGCAGTAGGAGGATAAAATTGGGAATATAGGAAGGGAAGAGGAGAACTTACATTTAACTTTTTTTTTCAAATCCGAAAAATGGACAAAACTTATCATGAAACATCATTATCTTACTCACCATCCTCCTTTCATTGAGTAGGTACGTAGGATGAGGGAGGTGAGCCCAGTACAATTTAAATTCTCAATTAAAGCTAACGAAGCCAACAAATGGAAACAAATTGGTTACGAGACATGTTTCTACGAATGTTATAGACCCTTACGCTTTACAGTTTAGAGAGGGGAAGAAAGCAGGGAGTTCCTTATAAATTATGTTGTAAAGCTTAAAAACTTATCAACCAATGGAGTTATATTTGATATAAGAGGTTTTTTGGACACGAAAAAATGTGTATGATTACATTAGTTTACAAAATTTAAAAAAAATCGTGAACTTGTTTGACTGACCAACATTTTTAATGTAAAATCGGTCGCTGAATCCGAAAATGAAATTCAAAAAAATCTCAGTAGAACCGTTTTTTAGTTATGCTCCAAATATAAAATTTTGGAAAAAATAAAAAAAGTTCTTGTACTTAGATAAAAATATCTCGGACGGCACAACAGTAATTTGAAATCCCTCTTTTGCATATTGAAGGTGACTAAATTTTCTATCGAGCATCTGAACACTGTTTTTGCGTATGATCAAGAGTATTATTGATATTAGTGACTATATGATAGAAAAAATTATAAAAAACGCATTTTTCAGAGAAAATTTTGTTTCAGCGAAAGTTTTAGACTCGATGGTAACATTTAAAAAATCTGATTTTCATTTGCGCTTAAATATCAATTTAAAACAAAGATTTCAAGTGGTTATTTATCAAAATCGGTTGAAAATTTAAGAAGTTATGGCTACTGTACCATAACAGTATTTTTTGTAGTTTTTAATAATTTAACGAACCGCAGTACACTTATCATAGTATAGGAAAAATGAAACATGTTAAATCTCACTCGTTCCAAGTCAAAATTATTTATTATCTTACCAAAAGGTCACATGCCAAATTTCAGGATGATCTGGCCGTAGGGAGGGGTTGCTTGAGCCTCAAACGTGAATAAAATTTTAAGGTATTTTTCCCGGGAGGAACGAAAAATACTGGTTTTTCATCAATAACTTTTTTCATCGAAAGCCGATTGTTTTTTATGCTTGATTTTCTTAAAGCCTAAGTTGAGATAAATATTTCACCCGAAGGCTGCAACACGATAGGACTTGAAGTAAAAAAGTTATTGCAATACAATCTTGGAACCACAATAACTTTCCTGTTTCAAACCCAATCGAGTTGCAGTCTTCGGGTGAAATATTTGTCTCAACTTAGGCTTTAAGAAAATTAACCAAATGAAACAAAATATTGAATTTTTGTATTTTTCACGTAAAGTTTGTAACCTAAACAAAATCATAAAAATATAAAACTCATATGATTAGTGTAATATTTCTGAATCTAAATTTTCTTATTACGGAATTAAAAATTGACTTTTTTAAAAAATCGAGCCAGTTCGACTTCTAAACATCATTTTTCTGAGTCATCGCTATATAAAAGTTTGTTTCTTATATTTTTAGCTACCATTTGAAGGTTGAGTCCCCAGAATTTCAGACAAAAGCCAATTTTGGGCCACCCTTTTGTAGGCGCATTTAATCCGACAGTTGCATATAGGACACTTCCTCCAACTGCACCTCAATTTAAAGACAGTTGTAACCGTCGAATGGTCTAGAACAAAAGAAAAACCGCCGTATCAATAGCAAAAACCTAATCTACCTTCCCAGGTTTATCAACTGACCACAACCAGACAACCAATTTGATACGCTTCCGTCACAATCACAATTTCGCCAATATGGCGGTCACGGTCACTGTCCTTCCCCTCGTGAGAGTTTGAAGCTCGCACAAAAAAAGGGGCCAAACACAAACGCCAAAATCACTGAATTGTCTACTAACAACACGTTCATCATCAGTTCGTCCAACGACTACCAGGCACCTGTTTTGGGGTTGGTATCGAATTCCACACATATTCATCATGTCTCTATTAGAAGATAGAGAGGCGAAGGAGTGGAGAAGGTCGTTCCTTGCAGTATTATATCATTTGACACAAATATTAAATCACTCACCTACACACATATCAGTGTTTTTAGAAAAAAAACGTTAAGGCAAAAAACTGCCGACCACTCGAGTAACGCGAAGCTCAATTTGTGCGTCAACAGATTAGACCAACAACAAATCGTTTAGATTATTTAGGTGGCAAAAATATAGCAGATTTCTTTTCCGTTTGCCAGATTCCGGCTGCAACAAGAAAATTCCGTTAGCTTCTCGTAAATAAATAAATGTAGTTTCGCTATGAACTTTATTCGCTTTTAACAGTCACCTATATCGAAAAATGATTCGAATACAATCTGCATAAATTTCAACTGAAAAGTGCAATTTTATTTAAATGAAAGAAGTAGATTGTATCAGACCATTGAAGATAACAAATCGCAGACTATGATTAGAGAGACGCAACATGATATCAAATTGGGTCACGATAGACGGAAATTCAAGCAAATATGACGAAAGCATTTTTGTACCGGTGTACATAATATTTCTTATCATTCCTGGTCGAAAAATATGGTTACAACATTGTATGATTGGAAGATATGTGTTTTTTTTTTTACATCAGATGGTACAAAAATGCTTTCTTCTTTTACAAGATTATACAAGATTCATGAATTGAAAGTTGAAAGACTTGCGTCTTTCATTTTTCTTTTCAACGTGATATCTATTACATGTAAAAATACACTGCAGAGATTTCTACGGCCAGGCCAACCATGTGGTAAATACCGTAAAAGATACCGGAATAAGGGAATGAATATAGCGTGGAGTTTTCTGCCAAACGCTTCATAAAGATTTTTATAAAACAATGCAACGTTAAAGTATAAATCTGTGAAAAGGTGGAATCTCACCAAATAAGTTAACATCGGCAGGATACATTTTTCACAGATCAGGATCCGTGCAGGAGCAGGACTGATGCTTGCTTAATACTGGGAACTTTGACAACCTAAACTGAAGCCTCTTGTCACATCTTTTTTGGTGTTTGAAATATCCACGAGATTTTCTCATCATCCTAACGAACTTCACAAAAATGTTTACAATAATGGATTCGATGTTTTCTCCCACTTTTTTTATACAATTTTCTTACTTCAGGAAAAACTTTTTTTTTTTTTGAAGCAAAAATATCTTACAAGACAACGCATACTTGAACAGTCAGTATAAAGAATTGAACAGTTCCAATCAAAAACTAGTTCTTGGATGTTAAATTGGCCATATTTTGTAAACTTTCCATTTCGTGAACATTTATTCGGGAGATTATTCTATGCAATTAAAATAAACTCTTATGGTTAATGCACGTTTGGAAATAGTTTTTTTTTTGTAAAACAGAATCCGAAATTCAAATATAAAAAAAATATTTTTAAACCTTTAGTGGTGCCCTGTATAAAAGTTTTTTTTCCGAACCCTAATCTTTAAGGATGGGACATCTTTGTAGATAGTAGAGTATGTAGGTTATAAAATACTCACTCTTATATTATGTTGACTTTTTATTGTAGCTTCTCTAGAAATTTGGAAATTTTTTAATTAACGATTATACATTAAGCTTAACGATCAAAGATGTACCGAGCATTCGACCGGCCAAATATTCGGCGCCGAATATCACCCAAAAACGTTATGCCGAAATTTCGGCACACCGACTAGTTATTTTTAAAATTTATGCAATAACAGGCTTATTTTCCAATGATGTCGAGTAATTCATAAAATATCCAAAAGAAATGTTGGAAAAGCTACTCAATCACCAAAAACTTTGGGAGTCAGGAAAAGATCTTAGGTCTCTCAGAGTATCTTCCACTATAGCTTAGCTGAAGAATGCTGACAAGACATCTATCGCTTTATACGTTGATTGCCGTTTATTTCATTTTTTCTTTTGGATATATCTGGGTTATCCCATAAATTCAATAACGAATTCAAGATAAGTCAAGTCTGGACAGGATGTCAACATTGTTTGCTTAATGAAATAAAAAAAACTCAAATTCTTCTTTGAAAAGCTTGAATTGCCCGGATTTTGCCAGGTTTTTATATAAAATTGTTCGGATTTGTACAGCCCGGATACGTGCTGAAAAATTTCTGGCATTCTAATTTTATAGGATGAATATCTTATAAAAAACCGAAATTTTAAAATTTCACAAAAAGTACGACATTTTAAGAATTTTTAAATAAGAAATTGTAGTGTACTTTTTATCCATCTCTTCTAGCTCGCGAAATAAAAGGAAAGAATTTTACCCTCAAAATCACCTAAAGGGGACCAAAGGAAATCGGAGAAATCTTAATTTAAATTTTCATGCCAAATGACTTAGAAATGCATGAAACGTCGAGATCTGGTGTTATCTCGAACAAAAAAAAATTGTCCAAAAATCATCAATCTGCGACTTCTGGGGCATCAAAATTCAAATTTCAAATATCCCCATTTCTTTTGATCCCCCCTAGGTAAATTATGAGGGTAAACAACGAAACTTTGAGCGCTTTGAGGCACCTCTAAATCAAGTCCGATTAAGCTAAAATTATGCACAGGTCATTTTGTAAGACTATCTTAAAAAATATATGATTGGTTTGCGAAATACGACATGACCTTGGGCTTTGGGATCATCCTTCAAAATCACCTCTTCAAAAACATGAAAATTTGGTTTGGCCATCTCAGCCATCTCATATAGAGAAATCTTCAGCTATATTCCCCACTTTTTCCCCTACTATTTTTAACGACAATTTAATTTGAAACGAATCTGGAATATTTTAATGTATCCGACACGTTGGCGGCACGCCAAGTTGAACGACTCCACATTATATAAGTTGAACGACTCCAAAAATTACGAAAGCGCTTCAATGATTGGAGTCTATTGAAACTTTTGAATAACGAAAGTGTTAAAGCTCGTGAGACCTATGTTTCAAAAAAGTGTCTATGTACGCAACACACTACCTTATACATTTTGTGAACAACACTTTAGTTTTATAATATTATTTGCAAATACGGGGATTATTAAAGAACAAATCATTTCTGATGAATGTGGCTAAGAAGCTCATAAGATCATTATTAAGAAATTAGTAGTAAGACAGCTTAACAAAGGAAGCGATTTTACAATTACTCCAAACAGTAGTACAAAAATATTTGATCAATCTTAATATTCAATGACACACTATTGTTTCTGTCATATTCTTTTTTCTATTAAGTATTCTATAATCTTCTAGAAGCGTTCTTAATAGAATAAGTGAATTTATCGGACATTAGATAGGCTGGTATGAATCATATCCTACTTTTTGGTGCAACGATCAAGTTTTCTACTTCAGAAATTTTCCACAGGGAATTTCAAACATCACTCGAGTTGAGATAATATTTGAAAAAGATTTGTGAGCCGGCGCAAATAAAACCGTCTTTAGTTTTCTTGAAAAAAAATCTTTAAAATGCATAAAAAATCGTTAAATGTCTTTTTGAAATTAAAATAAAAAAGTTTAACCGTTAGGATAGAAGCTACAAACCGCCGCTTTCATTTGAAAGGAAAAAATTTGATATTTTTTTATTACCTTTTATTTGGTTGATAAATGCTTTTCACATGTTGTCGATTCCAGCCGGTTGCATAAGCTGGGATGCCATGCTTTTTAATTGGAATGGTTTTTTTCGTTGATTATAATCTTTTTAATTTTAAAAGCTATAAATCTGTTTCCAAACTTAATTATTTGTTTGGAAGATTAAGAAACTTTTTTCTTCATTTATTTTGGATCTCTACATAGCTACCTAAGAGTTTCAACTTCGTTTTTTAGGTTGCCGCTACAAATAGAAGCAAAGCATAGCTCGAATGCTATAAATAAAATCATGAAACTTTTTTCTGCAAAATTGAAAAAACACTTTCGGTAATTCAAAGATACTAAATTTGTAAATTAGGCTCAGTGGATCTTGTAAATTTTAATGCTGAATTTTGGTGTTTCCCAGCTTAGTTATTTTTGCGGTACTAAATGTATTAATATTTATAATAATCAAATATGCATTACCCTAAGTCAGAAATATAATATTATAATACATTCTTCAGAAAGATGTTTTAAAATAAAAACATTCATTCACAATCAACGTTAACGTTTCACACTGAGATTCAAAAAGGAAAAACCTCACTTGATAAAAACTCAATCTAATGAGATTTCGCTACCTTGCTTAAGACAGAAATAAAATAAACAAATTCTTATCATTAACCTAATTAAACTTAACTTTAAACAGTAAGTTCTCTATAAAAATGTTTTAGAAATTTATAACTGGCCTTCACCATTCATCAGGTATAACTGACAGTGTTTTAAAAAGTTGTGGTATGTTCAGCTTTTTCTGAACTGGAAAACTTGTTTCATTGTTCAAGAGTTTGCACAAATATTATTCCATGGCATCTCTGCCCTCAAAAAAGTAGTTTTTCTGCTTGTTACTCCTAGGCTGAGAAGGTGTCGACATTCAAGACAAGAACCGTTTGTGTTCTTACGATGAGATTACCTAACATCACACTGAGATTCAAAAAGGGAAAATCTCACTCAATAAAATCTCAATCTAATGAGATTTCGCAACCTTGCTTGAGTTGTACTTGCACTGTGGATATATAGTTAAAATATTTTTCTAGATTTAAAGTTGATCATTTTCTGATAATTTTATCAAATAATCCGACCGTGAAATAAATTCATGCCTATTTATTTTGACCATAACTTTGTCAATTTACAAGTTGAGATAGGTTGGAGTAACTTACGGTTATAAATTGCAATCTCCAAAGAGGGGGGGGAGGGGGGGGGGGGTTTGGGGGTTAGAATCCCCCCATGAGGATCCATAAATGCCAAGCGAAATGTTTTTCGCTAAACTTATAATTTTAAATTCCTAATCAAATTTTTATGACAAGTAAAATTAGTCAAAAGTAACACATTCGATTCAGAACTTAGCCCAAAACCTGGAAATCTCATCCCAGATTCCAAATTTTACAACAATTTTTTCAAAAAATTTCTTATTTATGGATTGTAATTAAGACACGAATACAGACCCCGTTCGTTTTTGACAACATTCGATTTTGGCAACATCCGGTTTTGGCACATGTGCCAAAATCAAACGGCTTATAGAAACAACATCACCTTGTAGTTTTCGCTATAACAGGATCATTATAATTTAGACAAACACCGGAAATTCGTTTTTACGTTCTGAAATGGTAATAAAATACAACAAAAAAATCACAATTTTTTTTTAAATTGTAAAGACTAGAAATGACAAAAAGATGAAAAATTAAAAAAAAACAAATACCAACAAAAGATTAAAAATGACAGAAAACAACTGAAAAACATGAAGAATGACAAAAACAGTGAATAAGACAAAAAACAAAAAGATTATAAACAAAACAGGAACAGTGCAAAATGCATCAAAAACATGAGAAAAAATTATAAAAAAAAAACTTAAAATTGTCAAAAATTAGCTAAAAATATGATAATAAAAAAAGTTATTTAGTATAAATAAGAGAAACAAAATTAAGAAAAAAAACGTTCGATTTTGGCAACATTCGATTTTTGCAACACAAAATTTTCAGGCATGTCGCCAAAAACGAATGGGGTTTGCAATTCCAAAAGTTAGGCTCTAAAAAGTTAGACTAAGCTTTTATATTGCCCAGATTTCGCGCAGATTTTTTCACATTACTACAAAAATTTAAATTGAGAATTATGATTCTTGCGTCCGATGAAAAGTGACCCTAACGGGTTAAACTTCTATAAAAAAAACAGAAAAAATGCTATTGAAAGCCACAAATCTTTTGATTGCTTTGATTCAGTTTCATAGCTTTGATTCTTGATACAAAATGAAAATTTTAAATGCAATCAGAGTCAGTTAAGAAACACAAACCTGGTGAAAATCCCAAATATAGCATATGAGCTGGATTCATTTCAAATATTTTTTTTAAAGGGTTAATCTATAAAATATAAAATTATTATTGAATATTTTAATGATGAGAAACTTGTGAAATTCAGCTAGAAATTTTATTTAACAATTTACATAATTTATATTGCAGATTCTAAAAAAAATGGTTAAAACCAAAATTAAAATTTTATTCTAGTTTACAAGAGTAGAAAACTATCCTTATTTGAATCTTAACCCTTATTTGTTACTCTTGACACATTTTCACCAATGCTTATGCTTGTGGTTAATAATAACAAGCTTGCTTATTAGTAAATACAAAAAGTCTTTCTTTCAAAAGGAGCCTCCAAATTCCCTCATATTCCTAGGAACTTTTTTTCGAAAATAATGATTTGAAATAGATAACTTTGAATGTAAAATAACCTGAACCTGAAAAATTAGATAGTACCTACCCTTAATTCACTATTCTTTGTGTATGCATTGCTCAACATTGCTCAAGCAAAAATGTTATAGGAAAAAAATATTCACCAAACCCCCTCCCCCATTAGTGGGTTCTTCCTACGGTCCTAGGTCCATTTTCTGCATAGTTTCGAATGTATGTAAGAGTAGTTTTTTTTTAATTTGTTGAAATACTTAATGGCGGTATACAAGCAATTGCCAAGCATATATGATGATTTTTCACCATCTCATCTAAAAAAATATGCTATGTGATAGTAAACTACAAATTTTTTTTACCGAATGCCATAAAGATGGTAAAACGACTATAATCGAAACAAAAAAAATTTTTTTTTGTTAATTTTCTCTTATAAGAAAAATCTTCTTTTTTTCTTTTTAATTCGTTTCATTCTGACAAGTCGTAGTTTAAATATGGTAGTTCTCTAGAGATAAAAAGAGCAAGAATAAAATCTTAATTCAGTTTTGTTTTTTTACTAACTCCAACTATCTACCCAACGTTGTTGGTCACCCTACGAAACTATAACGAGACAGGCCATTGACCTTTTTCTCCGGTTTGCCGAATTACGGATCATATGAATAAGTTCTGCGTATGGCAACAGCGCGAAGCAAAACAAACGAACTTCGAGTGCGGGGCTGAGGGGGTGGACGTCGTTGATGGGAGTCCTCTTTTCTCCGCTAGTCGTTCGTCAGTCAGTCAGTCAGTCAGTCATCGACACCCGTTTGGCGGGCGGACGACGACGGCGGCGATGCCCAAGGAACCGGAATAATAATTCTGACTTCGACTCTTTACCTTACCTAAGTATGCTTCATTCTCTCGCAAATATTCCAAACGCCTTTTGGCAAGAATTCGTAGGTGACTGGCCCCAGTATTTTGGAGTTTCGCTCTGCCCAAAAAATGTTGTTATATTTTTCGTTTATGCGTTGCCTTTTGCTAGACACAATCGACGACGAAAACGTTCTCTGCGTATCACACGACGACAACGCATTTTGGAATTGGTGCGTGTGAGCCGGTGTGCTACACATTGACTGGTGCGTGCGGAGTTTCATGCGTATCGAAAAACTGGTCGGCCAGGCGTGTGCGTAATATTTTGGTAGTATCCCCTGAAAAACCCACAATATATTCGACTATATTGGAGCTACAGGGAGCAGCACCCATACTTATGTGTTCGACGTTTCGTTTCCATGATTTCATCGAATTGCGTGGTTCATATGTTTGGCTTCCCGGCTATTTTTTGTCCTCAATCGTTGCTCTCGAGCTGTATCAGCAGCATTACCGCAATGCTTGTTAGGTGTTTTGATGGTATTTGATTACATTTTTGTGCTTGATAATACAGGAATAAAATATCTGCATTGTTTACACAGATTTTTGGAAAATTTTCCACCTTTATGCAAACTGCAGAATACAACTAATCTTTTTGGAAGAGTGCAAGTTATTTTTAACATTTCAAGAAATTATAATAAATTTTGTCAAAAATCAACCGCAGCCGCGATCACGTGCAAATATATAATTTAATCAATATCCGAACCATGCTCATTTGTCTCAGGATTTATTAGGATGCTTAAAATGTGTTGAGAAAACTCATATTTCCTTTTGGTCTCAACTTGACTGTTCTGATTAAAACTGCTGTACCTCTCTTAACAATTGTTGCAAGTTGGTAGTCTGATATAATCAATTATTCAGTGTCGAAGAATATAAGTCATTCTTCAAGGAATCGGCTGAAGAGCTTATCTAAACTTAAATCTTTCTGATACAGTTAGTTCTTCAATGTACGGTAAATACATTCCTAACTTTGTTCTCAACATATATGAAAAAAACCAAGTCATGTCTGTCCCATATGAAATTTTCCTGCAAAGCTGTCTATTTAACAGAATGCTTTAAAATTTCTCCTCTTATTTACGTTAATTTTACAAATTTTCATACAACGTGTGCAACATAATAGATAAAACAGTACACAGTAAAAATAATAATTTTCATAATTTTTACAAGCTAAGTTTAGCCGAATGGGTGAATTCCGCATAACTGATATTTTTTAAATTTCTTATGAGGCTTATTGAATTGTTCGTTGTAAAAAATATAAAATATAAAATAGTCAGCTACGCGTACTTGGTAGCACAGGCATAAGCAGGGTTGCTAGCGAACCGGGAAAACTGGGAATACCGGGAAAAACTTTGGAATTGCATCGCGTCACCGAGAAACCGGGAATTTCGGCACCTCACCGGGAAAATTGTCATGCTTGATTTTTTTCACGGAATTTCAAAAATATTTTTAAAATTATTTTTAAGAGTAGTTTTTGACATAGATACGTAGTTTTGGTATAGATTTATCTCATATACGCTTATTTTTGTTCATAAGAAAACAAAGAAGTGTGAATCGCTTTTTCAAGTTATTGGGCAGCAATATGAGATATTTCATTTTTTTCGCTCTCTGCAAGTGTGCTACACTTACAATCATAACTCAACAAATGTTATAAATTTTATAATGAAACTACTTATAAACGTCAAAACTAAACAAAAAACCTCTACAGTCCAACCGGGATAAGATAAGTCCAAAAGACTGAAATTTTTTTCTCGCTTTAAGAGGGTTCTTACTTAACCAGGTTCTCTTTTCTAGAGGGTCAGCGAAATACGAATGCATCAAAGTGATCTAGAAATGCAACTATTCAATGTGTTTTTAATCAAAATTCACTGATTTAGGTATAAGAAACCAGTTGATGCATCAGTTCGAAGTTTTCTCGAGTGAGTTTCATATGGAACTGTGGATATTTGTTCTTTAGTAACTTGGGGACTTGGTGTTTTCTCTCATTTATGGAGATCGACTGCAGCAGTTTTAGTTTTCGACGACAAATGTTTCAGTGTTCGATATACATATTTTATAAACAAGTTTTATACAGAATAGCAAATAATTTGGCAGCGTGATTGGTTTTTAAGTAGAGTTACACCCCTTTTTCACCAGAAGAAGATATCTATTGGGTCTTCAATGTTGTTTTGTTGTGTATTTCGTTTGAATTGGCCTGAGGAATGAAGCATTATATCGCAAGTGTTTATTTTTTTTATTTTTCTTACGTTAAACTTTTGCTTAAAGTCTTATGTAAAAATTGTATCGAAAAAGGCTCCTGTCGATATCTAAAGTCTTTACCCTGATACAAAATAATATCTTACATTCAAACGATTCAAGTTCAGCCCTGACTTAAAGGTACACGATTTTCTATATTTTCACGAATCTTTATTTCAAATGACTACTACTCAAGTGATTCATTTTTTTTATTAAAAAAACATTTTTTTTTCTTCAAAATTTCTTTGGATTTGTACAAACTTGACTGTATTTAGAAAATAACTAAATATTTTCCTGCAATCTGATGATTTTTAAGTTGTATGACAAATTCCCATTCAAATTGATTTGATACTATGTTTCGATATATTTTCTACTTATTTATGTATTTACAAACTATACAATTTTTTTTAGAGCTTTATAAAAATTCTAAAAAAAAATTCGCAGTGCCTGAAAAGTACTGCATTATAGTTTCAAAATCAGTTTAACTGGACTTTAAAAAAAAAACCAAATTTGTTAAAATTGTGGAGCAAACAAATTTAGATTCGTCTTAAACATAATTTTAAACTTATTTTCATCACTAACCAACCAATAAAAGCAAACATACCTGTATAGCGCAGATAGAGTGAATCAAATGATAAACTGATAAAAGAATTGCCAAATATAAAACAGCTTTGCGGGTACATTTAATACGCATGCGAAATATACTCGCAAGACTGTCCTATCATAATTTTCTCCTCTGCACCAGCAAATTTCAAAGCAAAACAAAAAACAATCGATGATATTTTACATAATGTCTGTTAAGGAATGAAAGGTAAAAGTTCAACTGAGAAATCCACGAAAGTTTCTAAAAATCTTAAAAGCCGCTTTTCTCAATTCGTTGTTTTTACATATGGGACAATCTTGCATTTTTATTTTTTTTTTATGTAGATTTTAAAAATTCGAGGTTTTTCCGGATTTTCAAAGTTCATTTATGAGAAAAACTTTTTGTAAATACTTAAAATAGCAAAAAAATAAGCTCATTCTTTTCAAACACAAAATATTCAGAAATTTAAATAAGAGATTAAGTTTGCAGTTTAAATCAGATTTATTTTCTACGCTTGTAACCTCGATTTAAATTTAAGATTTAAGTTTGGAACTTTGTTTCTGAGTAATTTGTAATATGAATAATGTAAAAGAACAAACCAAATAAAATGAATTTGTAGTTTAATTTTAGCTTGAAGATTGAGTACAAGTTCTTTCATTATTAATAATATAATGCATAATTAGAATCCTGTGTATTTATTTAAAAAAAATGAAATAAAGATTTCAAAATGTATACATGTATTTTATATTTGCCTCAAATCTTCTCAGCCAGCGGGCATAAGATCGAATCCCGGTTACGACATAAATAGCACACTTTCTGTGAGGTGGTGATTTTAGCATTTGTAAGATGCTAGCCATAATGTCCTCGAAAGATGTACGCTTAGATTTTATAAAAAAAAATCTTCGGCGAAACCTCATTGAAATCCTGTATGTGTTTGTATTCGTTAAATTTGTGGTTTCTCCTGGTTTGTTTTCCATACTGACTTTATTTGAATATAAAATTTAATATTTGGAACCCAGAAATAAAAATATGAAACAGCGATTTCCTGCAATTTGAATGCCTAATGAAATTTTCTCATTGATATTTTTATCATGATTATTAAACTTAACTTCGAGCTTAATCTAAATATGAAATTCAATTCCGAATTTGAATCCTGCCTTTTGAACCTCAGTTGATAATCTGAATTCCTAATCTCAAAACGATTTTTTTTATCTAAGTTCCAGATAATAATTTCTTTTAATTATGAACCAAAAAGCGAAATTTGTATCAGACTCCTGAACAAGAATTCTCTTATTTGACTTGTGAATTTTCGGCTTCTTATATGAAATCTTTCTTCAGTTATTTGTGAAACTGCACAAAGTTTTCAATTCTGGATCATCATTATTAAACTTTCTCCAATTTCCAACTTCTTCCAATTCTGCAAATGATTATATCTCAGATAGCAAAGTTTGATACTGAGCAGAACAAAACCTTACATGATCATAACTCATCAAGATATGATTGCTTCGAGCAAAATTTCTAGGAGGAATGAAATAACCCACATTAATTGCTATAAACATGCTCCATTTAAGGTTTCTCAAAATTGGATTCACTATCTCTAATGAAAATAAGATTTGGCTAGCGAAGTAGACAATGTGCAACTCGAGACCCCATACACCCAACCTTCGGGTAGTGGTCATATCACCTCTTGTCTGCAACTCCGATTCTCTACCTCCCCGTGGTGCTAGCTGGGGTGCGAGCAACCTTAGCGGAGATCGGGTACCCAACCCCGGTGGATGCTTTGGTCGCATGCAGAATGAGTTAGGGGGCTTCGTACGCGTCTGTTCTCCATGTCAGGGGCGGCGTGCGGAGTGCAACAGCGTCCTGGTGGTGTTCGGGACCCAAAACAGCAACATCACGACGGTCCTCCTGCGAGATAGTGGGGTTAGCTGCGGGCCTTGCGAGCCTGTGACTACAAAAAACATAAGCAACGAACAACGAACAACAAATTTCGGATGGAAATCGGCAAAGACCCACGCGACGAAAAGGGACTAGCGATTGGAAACTTGGAACATGGAACTGCCGATCTCTAAATTTTGTGGGCAGTACCCACGTGCTCTCCAACGAATTGAAGAGCCGCAAATTCGACATCGTAGCGCTGCAGGAGGTATGCTGGAAGGGCTCCACGGTACGAACGTACCCAGATGGTCGTGCCATCTACCAGAGCTGCGGCAACACACACGAGCTTGGAACAGCTTTTATAGTGATGGGAAAGATGCAAAAGCGCGTGATCGGGTGGTGGCCGATCAACTCACGAATGTGCCGGTTGAGAATCAAGGGCCGGTTCTTCAACATCAACATCATCAACGTGCACAGCCCTCACCTCGGAAGTACCGGTGACGACAAAGACGAATTTTACGCGCAGCTGGAGCGTGAATACGACCGTTGCCCAAAACATGATATCAAGATCGTCATCGGGGATTTCAATGCTCAGGTCGGCCAGGAGGAGGAATTTAAACCGACATTTGGAAGGTTCAGTGCGCACCAGCTGACCAACGAAAACGGCCTCAGACTGATAGATTTCGCCGCCTCCAAACGAATGGCCGTACGTAGTACCTTTTTTCAGCACCGCCTCCCACACAAGTACACCTGGAGATCACCGTACCAAACGCAATCACAGATCGACCACGTTTTGATCGACAGCCGGCACTTCTCGGACATCATCGACGTCAGATCCTGTCGGGGCGCCAACATCGAGTCGGACCATTATCTGGTGATGGTGAAGATGCGCCCAAAACTCTCCGTAGTGAACAACACGCGAAACCGGCGCCCGCCTCGGTTAAATATCGCGCGACTGAAGCAACCTGAGGTCGCGGCAGACTACGCGCAATCGGTCGAAGCAGCGCTGCCGGCAGAGGGCGAGCTTGACGAAGCCCCTCTCGAGGACTGTTGGGATACCATCAAAACAGCCATCAACAGTGCTGCGGAGAACGTCATCGGTTATGTGGAGCGATCTCGACGGAACGACTGGTTCGACGAGGAGTGTAGGAGGGTGATGGACGAAGAGAATGCCGCGCGGGCGGCAGTAGTGCAGAGAGGCACCCGTCGAAATGTGGAAAATCACCGACAGCGGAAGAGGCAGCGAGTCCGACTTTTCCAGGAGAAAAAGCGCCGCCTGGAGGAGGAGGAGCTCGAGGAGCTGGAGCAGCTGCATCGTTCCCAAGAAACACGAAAGTTCTATCAGAAACTCAACGCATCCCGCAAAGGCTTCGTGCCGCAAGCCGAAATGTGCCGGGATAAGGACGGGGGTATCCTGACGGACAATCGTGAGGTGATGAAAAGGTGGAAGCAGCACTTCGATGAACACCTGAACGGCGCACATGCAGGAGATCAAGACGGTGGGGGAAAGTACATCGCCGGCGTAGCCAACGACGAAGAGGAGCCACTCCCAACGATGAGTGAAGTTAAGGAAGCCATTCGCCAGCTGAATAGAAACAAGTCGGCTGGGAAGGATGGCATCGCAGCTGAACTCATCAAAATGGGCCCGGACAGGTTGGCCGATTGCCTACACCGGTTGATAATCCGGATCTGGGGCATAGAACAGCTACCGGAGGAGTGGAAGGAGGGGGTAATATGACCCATCTACAAGAAGGGCGACAAATTGGACTGTGAGAACTACCGAGCGATCACTGTCCTCAATGCCGCCTACAAAGTGTTGTCCCGAATCCTACTCCGCCGCCTAACGCCACAAGCAAACAGATTCGTGGGAAGTCATCAGGCCGGCTTTATGGAGGGACGGTCTACGACGGACCAGATATTCACATTACGGCAAATCCTCCAAAAATGCCGTGAACACCAAGTCCCTACGCACCATCTATTCATCGACTTCAAAGCCGCATACGACACGATCGACCGTAACGAGCTATGGAAAATCATGGACGAGAACGGTTTTTCCGGGAAGCTGATCAGACTGATCAAGGCGACGATGGATGGAACGCAGTGCTGTGTGCGGATTTCGGGTGAATTGTCGAGTTCATTCGAATCGCGCAGGGGGCTTCGACAAGGTGATGGTCTATCCTGCATGATGTTCAACGTGGCGCTAGAAGGTGTTATTCGACGAGCGGTGGGCGAAATGCGGGGCACGATTTTCAACAGATCCAGTCAACTTATCTGCTTTGCCGATGACATTGATATAGTCGGCAGATCATCTGCGGCGGTGGAGGAGATCTACCGCAAACTGAAACGCGAAGCAGGAAGGATTGGGTTGATGATTAATACGTCCAAGACGAAGTACATGCTGGCCTGCGGATCCGAGACCGACCGAACCCGCTTGTCCAGCAATAACAAGGTCACGATCGACGGCGACGAGCTGGAGATTGTCGAAGACTTTGTCTATCTCGGCTCACTGGTGACCGCAGACAATGACACCAGCCGTGAGATCCGGAGGCGAATTATCAGCGGAAGTCGTGCCTACTATGGACTCCACAAGCAACTGCGGTCGAGAAGACTTAGCCCTCGCACGAAGTGTAACCTGTATATGACGCTTATTAGACCGGTTGTTCTCTACGGGCACGAGACATGGATATTGCTCGAGGAGGACCTGCGTACACTCGGAGTATTCGAGCGACGAGTGTTAAGAACCATCTTTGGCGGCGTACAGGAGAACAGAATGTGGAGGCGAAGGATGAACCACGAGCTCGCGCGACTCTACGGCGAACCCAGTATCCAGAAGGTGGTGAAGGCTGGCCGGATACGCTGGGCGGGACATGTTGCGAGAATGCCGGATGACTGTCCTACAAAACAGGTGTTCGCCACGAATCCGGTAGGAACAAGACGAGCAGGGGCGCAACGAGCGAGGTGGTTAGACCAAGTGGAGCGTGATCTGGCGAACGTGGGGAGCCCGAGAAATTGGAGAACGGTTGCCATGGACCGAGTGAATTTTAGGAATTATGTTCGTCAAGTTATGTCGTAAGACGGAATACTATGTAAATAAATAAAATAAATAATAATGAAAATAAGATATGATTGTAATATTTCAAAGCAATTTGAAATAAATTCTTTATCGTTGCAGACGAATTCAATTCTATTCAAGAATGTCAATCAAAATAAGATATAACTGTCTTACTTACTGTCGAAAACTGTGAGTACACAATTGTAACTGAAAAAGATATAAATATCTCGTTGAGATATGTTTGAGATATTATTTTGATATGCTCTCCTGATCGAGTATAAACAAGTTTGAAACCACAAAATACGAAATTATTCTAACTAAGCTTGACAGATATTTTTCCGGCAATATCCGGGCCGTGCAATTTTGGGTTGTTTTCCCCATGTCCAAAATCATGAAGAAATACATTTAAAGAACATTTTTTTTAAATACGTTAGTCAATTTAGAATATTAAATTTCCAAAAAATCGTTCAGGTTAATTTTAATGAAATTCGCTTGGGACGCAAAATACTTAATTCTGAATAAAATCAAATTTTCAAAGGGTAAGGTTGGGAGACACTTTTGACAAGTATTTTGATAGTTTATTATACTACTGTGTTTAAGTTCATTTTATATTATGAAAAACAGCTCAGTTATTTTTTTCCTGAATTACTTAACTTTTTCTCAAGTTTATGGGAAAAAAATCATGCCTATGATATTAACCTAAACTATTGTAATATTTATTCGATAACTTTAAAGTACGCTCATCAAATGGACGAAAAATAATTAAAAATCTACTCTGTTATTACTATTGTTGTAGTTTAACCCTTCGTTTCATGATTTTTTATTTTACCCTAATAATAATTTTAAACAGTTTGAAATGGTGTGTACATCAAGAAAAAAAATTAAAATAAAATACGATTTTTCAATTTTTCCATACATAAATTGTTGCAAATTTGTTACTTTATGAAACGAAGTGTTAAAACTTAGCTGATGTTATATTTATATCTTAAAAATCCACACATTTATTTAAAAAAAAAAGAATTTATTTAATTTTTCTACTATGGGTTAACAACTTTTATAACTTTTTTAAAACAAGATGGCATATTCAATTAAATTTTATAAAAAATACTATCTTGAAGTTTTTCAAAACGTGGTATTGGTTGATCTTCTGTAACAAAAAATACCTTTACGCGATAGTGAACTGACAAGTTACAAAAACCAATTCGGATATTCCTTTTTTTTCTGGGTTTCTTTTTTTCTTAAAGTCGTCCGATAATCTTCAGATTTCAGAAGAAACCTATGAGGTTCATTCGAGTCTCTTATCGTTATGTGTCATGTTGTTTTATAATCTGTCTTTTCTTTACACTTGATTTTAGTCGTCCATCAAAATTGGATTAAGAATTTGAAAGTTTAGAGAAAAACATTTCACTTGGCACTTATGAACCCTCTTGGGAGGGGGGGTTTAAGAACCCCCTTACCGAAAAACAACCGTTTTCTGCTATAAAAAGAAGTCTTGAAACAAAGTTTGATGATTTTTAGCATAAAATCAAAAACTTTTATTTATACCTTTAAATAGTCTAACCAAATTGAGCCTAACACTTTTCAATACATAATAAAAAGTAAAAGAATGATTGAAATTGGAAATTTCGAAAAAGAAAAATTCATAAATACCAAGTAACTTAAATAATTTGCAAATAATGGCCGGTGTTTGGTGGCTTATATTATCTTGGTTTTACAGTTCTCCTAAATATTCTCCTAAAATCTCAATGTATCTACTACTTTTGACTTGCAGAGTATTGTAACCCTATATTAGAGTATTGTAGCGCCATATGGAATTCTTTAGGGGTCCCAGAAGGAATAATGTTTGTTATACAATCCTGGAAAAAGTTACAAACTTTGAATTTCCGGTGCTAATCTGACACTCTACTCTAAAACGAAAAAAAATCGCTAGTATGAAACTCGATTCATACTAACTTAATTCCAATATTGCACTCGTCCCTACCAAGGTATTTGCGTTAAATTTTTCATAAGAATCTATTGAGCATTGGACACTTTGAAAAAAGAACTAGGCGAAATTATACAAAATATTTAAGTGCATTGCACCCTTCGAATCAATCTGAAGCAAACAGATTCATAAGCTTCATTAATTTAATAAAAAAAAAGATATAAGTAGTTACTTTCAATTTCAACCGATCTTCAATCACTATCACTTTCTAACAACAGCTCTCGATCAGCGTAGCGGTTGAACTTCAAGGTGGAAAAGCATGCAATTATCCATTACAGTAGCGTGCAGATCGCTGCTTCTCGCTGGCAGCAGTCCCAGTGAAAGGAAAAACATAGAAGAAAATAAAAGCCCAAAGCATAATCACCGTATCGGAAAGACTCGGGAGAGTCTAGCCTAGGCGGATAGACTTTTATTTTCTTCCTCTAAATCGTATACCAATTTCTAGGCTACTTCACCGGGATCCACGATCACCCTGCGGAGAGCAGACCTATCTTGCTTACAACCGAAACAGTTATTTTTGAGTTGAGCCGAAGTACGAGAGACCTTCAATTGCCCATGCGCTTGGCCCGAAGATGAGACGAAGAGGGAGGAAAACTACACGATCGAATGAAAGTGACCGACCGAAGAGAGAAATGGCGAAAAGCCTTGGCACTGCGGGAGTAATGTGGAGACTCTCGATTGTCAGAATAGGGATTTCAATTTTTAGAGAAATTTAAAGTGAAAATTTTATGACGATCTTTTCAAAGTTTTGAGATGTTTGTTTGGATTAAATTGAAAAATGATTTTTTTTTTAAACTTCTTAACTTGTCTCACTGTGTCAAACTGCACTTCATTATGATCAACGATCTACCTTGAGGCACAACAAGCTAAATGCCTCCAGTAGCATATCAAAATAATCGAATGAAGCGGTGCATGGTGCAGCATTGAAATCGAGAGGCCTCCCCGTCATGGCATCATACGCCGGATAATTATACCTTATCGTTGAAGTTTGGACCTCAGTTGACTTTTTGCAACGGTCGAGGATGCTCTCTGGTTGACTCGTTGCAGTGCAGCTACAGTTCCGTCTTCGGTGGGAAAGTCAATGACCTCAACCGATGCAACTGCTGCTGGTAGCGGTCACATCAAGTGAAGTTGTTTGAGGATGAAATTTGCAATGTCCCACATGATCGGTAACAGTTTCGTAAGATCACGCAACCAACTGCTTCCTAACGAGAAAAAGTGGGAAAACGGGGTAAAAAATGCTCTTACCTTGAATTGTTGAGGTTAGCCATTGTCATCTGCCATTCCAGGAAACGATGTTACGATGAAGACAAATTGGTTAGTTTTTTTTTAACTCGATTTATTATGCTTCTTTCACGTTGGTATTGCTTCTTCGCATGGAATTGCTTTTCTGGTGGAGGATGTTTTGGGTGCACTTTTTGATGAGTATTAGCTCTCTCAAAAACACTTCTTGCTCTACTTGCAGGCAAATTTAATTAACTCCGTAACCGTTATTACAGGGACCACTGGTATTTTTTCTTCATTTGGACGATTCAATTAGTAGCACACAGCAAATTATTTCTCACACGTTTCGATTTTTTTCACTTGATCGAGAGACACACTTCCCAACTGGAATGCACAAGTTTCTGAAAATAAATGAGATAAAAAGAAACACGTTAGTAATTCCAATTATGGAAATTTGTATTAAACATGAATATATTTTTTTAGGAAAATGTAAAAACTATAGCTAAATGGAGGAAATTTAAAGATAATTTGCAAATATTGAAAATAAAGAAAAACTCATTTGCCCTGGGTAAACTTCTCGCAAAACCAGGTGTACCGGTTATTTTTCTTTACTTATTTTTATTGTGTTACAAAACTGTATAATTTTTTCCTCTTTGATTGTGAAATTATGGGAGATTATTTTTTGATCTCGAAAAAAAAATCCAATGTTAATTTTCAATAAAAAATCACAAATTTAAGAGCCAGTTAAAAAGAACAGTCCATTGCAATGCTGTAATAAACAATTTAGCACATTTTTCTCGCTTTTAGTCAAATTTGTAAAAAATAAAAATTTCAAAAAGGATAAAACAAAATTGGGCATTTTTTTTTTAATTGGCCAAAGCGTGCATAATTGGTTATTGAAGCATCGCAATGATCTCAAACAATAACAAAACGATGAAAATTCGACTTTTACACGAGAAATGATGTTCTCTTCCAAAGCGTCTTAAATGTATGAATTTGTATTGAAAATTAACAAACTTAGGATTTATTTTTTCCTCGAGTTAATTTGACCCATAATTTGACAAAAAAATATTTGATTTTTGAGCCAAATAATTCCGTCATATTTTTTTTATTTGCACAAATCCGAAATACGCTATTTTAAAACGTACAAATTTTGATAAAAAAAATCCTTTATAACTAACGAACGCCTCCAGATACAAGTGTGCGATCTGCGAAAAAAATGTGTGAATTTTAATTTCATACAAATGTTTAAAAGACATTTTTATTGTATGATTTGAAAATTATTTTCAACTGTACTCGAAACAAGTTAGTGCATAAATTTTGGGTACAGTTTTAAGTCTCGAATATCGAATTTTCAATAGGATTAGACTCACTAAGGTTGTCCGATTGCTCGGATTTTGCCCAAATGATTAACTTTATTTGCAAAATCAAAGAAACATTTATATTGCGTGATAACAATTTTGTATTTTGCGGCCAAAACAATTTTTTTTATAATGTTTATTCAGATTAATTGGCTAATATGTTTCAACGAAGAAAAAAACATTATTTCGAGTATTCTTCTGCTTGATTTTAGTAAAAGAATTCCTAGATATGCCTGAATAATGCTCAGATTTTGGGTTGTTATTTGAAATCGAATGCCCGGATATTGCAAGGTCTTAAGATAAAATAGCCCGGATTTGCCCAGCTCGGCTAAGTGCGGAAAAATATCTGATGAGCTTAGATTTGAATCATTTAAAGGTTGTTGTTGCAATTTTTTTAACCTAAATTGGTTGCCTGTGACTTAATTGTGGAATCTGTATCCAGTATATTATTCTTGATTTTCAGTTCGGTTCATCATTGGGACAAAACCCTGATTCGAATCTTGGTTTTGCATTTTAAACTAAAATTAGATTCATTTTCCATGTTCGCAACTCATCATTCGGAATATCAAAAGAAAATATTTTAAATAACAGACCATTTTTTTAGTTTTAAATTTAAAATGCAGGATTGAAACATAAAAAAGTTCCATAATGGTGATCCTGAATTGAAATATAAGAGTTCCATCATTTGGAATTCATTCACTAGTTTAATAACCACTTCATATATAAATTAAAGAAAAAAATTCATATAGAAAATCAATGATTCAAAATTCAAATAAGAGATTTATGGTTAAGGATTCTGTGTGTTCTGTTGATCATTATTCGGAATTTTTGTTTGGAATTTAGATTCAGAAATCAATTTCAAATAAGGAATTTAAAAATTTCTATCCAGTTTCAAAATGCAGAATTCAGATTCGGAATAAAAATTTCGAACTGCCCAAAACAAACAATAAAACAGGTGAAAACCACTGTTATAAAATAAGATCTAAACTCTTTTTCAAAATTGCGTTCTATGCAAACTCTAAATTTTTAATTTTTTTTGAAAAGACATACACCGTCTTAGCCGATTTAGGCTTTACAGACTGAATAAATAACGTGGACAACTTAAGATTAACTTTTAACACCCAGTACCGAGATGGGAATCGAACCCATGCCATCAGTGGACCAGCGATTACCGGCTTACCACGCTAACCACTCGACCACCGAGACGTACAAACTTTTCACTCGGTTTCAATAATGAAATAATTTATTAATGATATTTTATTGTTAGTAAAATAACATGTACTTAATCTTCAGGTTCAGAAAAATTCGGCTGGAAATATATTTAATCGATGTGTTGTTTAACATTATTTATATTTTAGATACAGACCGTTTTCGATTTCGGCAACATGCCCGAACATTTTGTGTTGTCAAAATCAGATGTTTCCAAAATCGATTTTTTTTTCTTAAATTTTTAATAAATAAAACTATAATTTATGTTATTTTTTAATCATGTATTTGATGCATTTTGCACTTTTCTTGTTTTGTTTATAATGTTGCTATTTTTGTCATTCTTCATCATTTTTTGCTGTTTCTTGACATTTTAGTCATGTGTAGGATTTGTTTTTTTTTCTTGAATTTTTCATCTTTTTGTCATTTTTTAGCACTTTATGAATATTTCAATTTCTTTTGTATTTTTCGTTGTAATTTATCACCATTTCAGAATGTTAAAATGTATTTACGGTGTTTGTCTAAATTATATTGGCCCTGTTAAGGTCAAAACTGTTGTTTCTAAAAACCGCTCGATTTTGGCACATGTGCCAGAATCGGATGCTGCCAAAAAACGAACGGGGTCTGTACTTCAAAAACAAAAATTTTAACTTAAATCAGAATGTATAGAGTTTACAAAAGTTGAAAATAAATCTGATTTGAACCCCTAACAAGTTTTTCTTTCAAATGAAGCCTTAAAGATCCTTCGTTTAACTTTTAAAGCTTCAGAAAAACTGAACACTTTTAGCACTTATTTTCAAAAGTTCAAGCAAAAAATTGAAAAAAAATGGCACGAACACCCTCTCCCATGAGGCACTTTTTCCTACGGCTCTGACTGATGTTATAGATTATATTAGTTATACCGCAGCATGCTTAGTATGAAAATTTAAAATATTTGAATTAAGAAAGCAATTCGTCGAAAACAATCTATTACTAGATTCGGACCTCTAACGGAAATTGACGGACAAAATCTAAAAGCGCCACAATCAAATGTTGCGGCAGAAATGCAACTACTCAGTATAAACACGCTAAGGAGAAAAAACTAATTTATATTACAGAAATCAGGCCCGTGCGAAGGACTCATCCATGGGGGGGAGGGGGGGGGGTTTACGAATTTCAAATTCATTGATAATAATAACACTATCATGTACGCTCAATGAAAAAGGAAATTAATTCCCAAAAATATCTTGCTACTTAAAACCATCATATAGATTTGAAAAAATATATCAAAAATAAAAACAAGGATAAATAATAAAAAAAATCTAATTAATGAATAAAAACAAAAAAAAAAAGTAAAGTAGAAGTTTCAAGTCCATATCTATTTTTTGCTAATTATTAAAAAAAATCAAAATAATATTCTTTATTGCTAGATAGAAAAGTGCTTATAATTTTATTTAAGGCATTTCAATATTTCAGGAACACCACCTAATAAATACAAAATTATAATCAAAATTGAAATTTCATACAAACCAGAATTAAAACTTAAAGCAGAAAATTCAGTGCACAAAGAATTTAAATAAATTATACAAGTTTCATCAGAAAAAAAGAATTTGAATATTTGATCATTTCGATATTTAAGTAAATTTCATCTTTCATAATCATCAACTGAACAACCTGAATGAAAAATAAATACAGATTTTGCATCTATTTAATTTTTTTCGCCAATCAAGAATTCAGATCTTTTCTAGATACTTAAATTTTTGCCTTGAAAAAGTAAAATCCTAAAATTTTTAGAAATTTTCATAGATAAGAAAACAACTAATTCTGACTTCATTTAAGAAAGACTTTTTCAGTATCTGATAACCCATCAAACAACTTTGTTGAACAGACACAACAATTCGATTTATGCTAAGAACAATGGTTCATTCGGTTAAAACATTCAAAACCGGCAAAATTCTCGTACTATGCAGAATTGGGAAAATTTACATAAAGAAAACTTCAACTTCTCATAAATCAAAAAACCTCGTGGTGTTCGTGAAACTTGATCATTGAATTAAAGCTTTTGTTTTCAAAATCTTTGTGATGTTCACTTATTTATTTAAAGATAAAAAACACAATTATTTGGGATCAGCGCCGCGATATTATTCCAAATTTGCTCTTACATAATTCGCACATAGGAAAAATATGAATTTTATTGCCTTGTGAAATCGATTTCAGATTGGAAAGAAAGAAGATTTTTCCATTCTTAGAATGTTCATTGATCGAAGTCATGGTTGAATTTTTCAAATCATTCAAATCAGTTCATCATCATCATTTAACCATTATATTGAAAAAAAACCTGCATTTTTTTTATTTTAATTGAAATGCTCATTCAAAAAACTGGTTGGAAATAAATAATTCCAAATTTGGTTTTAAAAATTGATGTATAAACACTATACATTAAACAGAATACACAAATTTAAAAAACATTACAGATCAAAATTAAGCTTAAAAGTAGCTTTGTTCTTCAAATCACTTTTTTCACTATAAATAAATTCCAAAATCATGATCGATTCGAAAAAGAAGATTTGGAAAAAAAATAACATAACTATTACTTATTTATGTTTTGAAGCGAAGGTTCATAATGATTCTGCTTAAATTTGGATTTTTTTGAGGACTAAGTCTGAATATTTAAAAATAAAAAAGTCATTTTGTCTTTAAAACATAAAAATTTGGAGGTGCAAATTAGATTTTTTAAATTGACAAATTGATTTGGAACTCCATGATGAATATGAATAAAAAATATTAGTATTTTACCAGTTTAGAAGGAATTGTTCTGATTACATATATTCAGCATTTTAAAAAACCTATTTTTAAAACTAAGTTAATATTTTATAAAAACCCTTCAAAGCGTGGAAATGAGCATTTAGAACAACAATTAACATAAATGAAAAGTTTGAGATTGAAATAGGTTTATTGAAGATTTTTTTGTACCTGCAGAATATGTATCACGACATACGTTATTTATTTTCCATTTCATCAATTAGGTAATTAAAGTGAATGTTGGGGTTTCTATATCTGTTTGCTCATTCAGTTGACTGTTTTGAAAATCAAATAATCGGACACATGGATTCAACGTTGTTGATATGTTAAATTAAGATTGAATAAAGTTGAAACGGTTGGTTTGTGATTCTGATCTTGTATACACTTCTTAAGAAAAGCTTAAGCTTAGCTCCTTTTAAAGGCAATGTAGGGGTTTTGAAAGACAAGTTTTATTGCATTTTATTTCATAAACAAGCAAATCGTTACCCGGAACTATGCATATCATGGAACTGCAATTCAAAATTTACTGTAAAATCTTGGTTACGATTTGTCAATATCTTTTTCGATGCGGTTTTTTTTGCAATATTCTCCACGCGGTCTTGGTTCTTCAGAATTAGTTTTTCAGTATCAGAGTCAGTATTCGATATTCAAAGTCTTTTTCCTCGAGATATTTCTCGAATTGGCAATAAATGATCGATGGCATGAAAATCCTACGATATGGGTATTAGATGAAATAGCCTTACGAGTAAACGTTGAAATTCGTTGTTCGCTTAACTTTTAAATGCTGTAAATGACTGGAAAATTGCATGAAACCCCTCATATATTTAGATAGTGGGTAGAAGGAATCACGGAAGAATTTTAATTTCTTTGTCAATAGAATAAACCAAGATATAAAAAGGTAAAGTAAGGTGAAATAATACTAAACTAGGTACGATGAAAACATGATAAATCAATATCAATCAAGGTTAAAAAAGAATAAATAATAAACAATAAAAAACCCACATAAATTTTATGTGCATCAAAATGAATTGAACTCGTTTGAATTGAGGCCTTGCAAAAGAAAACTTTATTGTAACATATATGATGATACTAATCAAAATAAAAACCTAGCCACATCGCCAAAAACCCGTGATCGCACGATCCTTAGCAATGTTTCTTGGAATTTTGATCCATGATCAAGCTCTGAACGCTAATTTTGACATATTCTCTCCTTTTTATAGAAGAAGAGTTGAGTATAGGAATTTTCATGTCTTTAGATAGAAAACATTTCCCAAAATCTATTGACATATAAAAATGTGCAATTATCACAAACTACTTTAAGTTACTGTGTAAACTCCAATAAATGTGATGAGTTAGCGTGAGTTGAATACTTTTATCCATCGGTGTAAGTAAATAACATCAATTTTGTAACAATCCAGTAGAAACTACAACCAAAAACTACCACTGCGGTGAAAAAATAATGATCATTTGATATACTGAGCTTTGACAAACAATGGCCAAAACTGAAAATAACCACAATACTTTCCTTGATTGTTTTCCAAGCTGTTAAAATCTTAATGGCTTTGCTCCGATTGATATCAGTTTTTACATCTCTCAAGATTGTAATTATTGGTACAGATTTTTTGTGAATCAAAGTCTTCAAATTTCCATTTAAAATGTCATTACTTTTCACAATAATATTCGATTTTAATTTATCTGAGGATAGAGAGGAAACGTAAAGACTTAGTGAACGTCAGTTCTCATCTGTTATAATACTTACTGTTTTAATCGAGGAATTGAAAGCAAGTTACTTTGAATTGAGTCAGTGGCATAGGTTTCCTTCAAAAAATGAGTAAAATTATGACAGAGTGCATTTTGAAAATTTATTCCAAAATTGAATATCAGAGTGCATTTTAACCCCCCGAAACGAGGGGTACGAGCGGAAACTTCAATTATCGAGAAATTTTGACCTTTTCTGTCAGAGATGATGTTAATGTTTGTTAAAAGATTGTCTGTTGGCATTTGTATGAAAATGTTATAGAGCTGGGTATCTTTGTATTTACTATTTTTGAATTCTTTCAGTCCTTAATTAGCGCAACAAGTTTTATTTTTTTAAGGAAGTTTGTATGGGAACAAAAATGTTTTCATTCAAAAATCACAAGAGATGTACTGAGATTTTAAAAAAATATAACTTTGAATCATAAATATTTCTTGGTTCTTGTAATTACATTTCATGTGAACCAACCGTAATCCTAACATAAACCCCAGAAAAGATGTTCGGTGTTATACAAAAATAAACTCAAAACATTTTTTTAGCTTAGCGTTTTAACGGCAGATTTGAAAGCTTTTTAACCGTAGGATTAAAATAAAATTCACGAAAAACTGCTTTGCGTTTGGCAAAACATTTCAAGAAGTCTTGAAATCTCTAGCAAGCAAAGTCTGCCAGTAGTTAATACTTTTCAATTGGTTCAGATTTTTCATTTTGAAGTAGTTATAGCTTTTTTCATGAAATACTTAACTTCTTCTCATGCTAGCAAAAAATGAAGCTCAGAAATAGGCAAAACCAATAATGAAGGACAAATTCCATTTTAAACTTATGTAAATTTTCTGGATGATTAAATATGTTAAAATTTCTTCTTTCATACAATTTTCCATAGAAAATCAAAACGCGTTGAGCTAATTTAGGCTTCAACCAAATCATCTAAAATGTTACATTGATGCTTGGTGCCTCAAAAGGCATAAAAACCATATGGGAGCAAAAATTCACGCTGCAAAAGGTCTTATATTGGGTTTTTTTTTTATTTTTAAATTCTTCAAAACTATCGTCGAAAAACAAATCATCTAAATTTTAATTTGTTGTACATGGAATGGCACTTCAGAGTTTGATTGAATTTATGACAGAAGGGAGTTTACTGGGACAGCTGATCTGATAAAAGCAAAAGCAATAAAAATGTTGATAATTTACATGAAGGTTTTAACAAACAACTTTCGAATTTAACTGCAATCTTTATAGGCGCCCAACGGAAACAATCTCTGAGCTTACATTGTAACTGTATGACATTTTCATACCCTCGGCCGAGAAAGGTTGAAAAAGCCACTGACATTCAAATGGCGATCCCCACAGTAGCAGCAAATGAAGTCCAATAAACTTCCTCTAACAAACACATCGTTCGTCGTTTGGTCGGTCGCGAAAGTGCATTACGCACGCACAATCGCGAATGCACAATCCACAACACTCATCAAAGAGCGCGCAATTGCAACGGGTGTGGAACGCAAAAAAAACACCAATTGCAATAAATTCAATTGAGTCGCTTCCGCAACAACCTACCTCGCGGCGAAGAGAAAACTTGAATAATAATAATAATAACAACAACTAACAGCATCCGTGAAAAAGACGACGACTGCAATGTGCATGTTTCAGAGTAAAAAAAAACAGTGCTCTCCTCTGATCTTCCCACCGATCGGTCGCGAACTTCTGCCGCATTCCACTGAAAGAAACAGAAACCAGCAACAAACAGCTCATCAACGGCAGAAGCAGCAGAGTCCGTTCAGTCACCCACTTCGCGCCGCCATCAGAGTGCAACCATCATCATCATCAGAGAAGAAATGCACTTTTACTGTTTCGCCCGGCAAATTTCATCCTCAGCACGAACGTGAAGCAACCAGTGAGTGAGCGAAGGAGCTGAAAACACAAAAATCCCACATCAAAAAGCGCTCGAATGGCCAAAACCTGAACAAAAAAAAAGTTCACCGCGAAATGTGACGGCAAAGCGAAGGCGACTGCAAACTTCACCTCATCACATTCAAACAGAAGAATTAGCAGCGACGTCGCCAAGCCGGGAAGAAATCGTCCAGGAGCTATTCCGAACAGGAGGGCCGGGAAAACTTTCCTCCCAGATGGGTTGGGCAGCAGGAGAGAAGGTGAGGAAACCCGCGACCATACCGTGTCGTCGTGAAAAGCGCAGTCCTGCCCGAGCGAGAGAGAAAGAGCGAGCGAAAAGGGTGAAACAGCAAAATACAACCTAGCAAAACAACTTCAGCAGAACCTTACGTCGTCGTCGATGCGAGCGCAAGAATCGAGGGCAACATCCTCGATCAACCTTAAATCGGCATGGAAAAAAGGCTATTGCTCTTTTGACACACATTTAATTATAAAACCGGCATATCTTGCGTATTTCTGCTTGTGTAACAGTTTGTGTGTTGAACTTTTGGCCACGTTCGGTTGTATGAGTGTGTAAGTCGGGGGATTTCCTATACATACACACGACTTTTCTCTCGAGCAGCGACGACGACGAGACGACACACGGTCACGATGGGTTGTTTTATTTTCCATCCCGGCAACCCAATACCAACCCAGCCCACCCAGCTCAGCAGAAGAAAAAAAAAATCGGCTTTTCAATTTGTTTCAACTGCTCTCGGGATTCCTACTCCGGGAGCATTCAGTTGAGCGGACTTGACTGTGAATGAAAGCGTTGCCAGACGTTGCAAACTTCCTTATGGGATGGAAATCTCGGTTTCGCTAATTAGAAAACCGATTTTTTATCTTTATTTACTATTCTGAAAATATTATGAGCTTAAATAAAAGAGAATTGAAGTTTAAAATAAAAGAAGACAAACATCAAAACATGGAATTTTATATACAACTTTATAGCTGATAATTAAAGTTCTTATCGATACTACAAATCTCATTATCAGGCTGAAGTTATTCAGCCTTCCACTAGCACTGATGAAAAATGCGAATTTCTAGAACATTCATATCCTTTGCCGAATTTTTTTTCTTGACAGTTCAAAGAAGCTTCAACGTTTATACAAATTACAAACGCAGCATCTGGATTATTCTGGATCACCCGAACTGCATAGAAGTTCCGAATTGATACCATATGGAATTTTAAAGCCAAACAATAACCTGTTTTGAACTTTTAAAGTCTAAAGTCTGGAGTCTGTGTTATAGAAATGGCTACAAGTTTACCGAGCGATTTTTTCTTTTAAATTATATAGGATACCCTAGCAAAATGTGGAATTCGAATGCTTCTGATGATAAAATTTTGTGCCGTTACTTTTGACGAGACTGAGTCGATTTAGGGTCATTATTTGATTTCTCAACCATGGGGTCTAAAAAGTTTCGTTTTGGCTCAAAACTCATCCAAAATTTATTGTAGAATTCTTAAGTAACGTTTACATGAATAAATTTGAACATATAACTTTATATCTTATTAGACAAAGAAGTCATTAATTAAAAAACAATAAATTCAATTGACATCACTGCCGATGCATTGCGAAGTTTTGCATGAAAAGAGATGACTAGGCACCCGCAGTGAAGTCAAATGAAATTATTGTTTTCCTATGCTTAAACACCTAATAACGTATTTGTCAAATAAGATACGAAGTTACGGTCTTCGACAAAGTTGTTTGGCGAAAATTTTCTTTAACGAATTTTTAACAAAGCACAAAAATCTTTAGCATCCTGCTTCCACAGAAAAAAAAACAAATATGATGTTGATTTTTCAATAAAATATATTCATAAAAATTCAAATTTTCTCATGTAAAAGTTACTTAAAATTTTTCTCGGGGGGCCCCTATGTTTCGCTTTTTCTTATAATTCTATCCCAGAACATTTTGAACGTTTAAAAGAACTGGAGGTGAGTTCAGTATTTTTTTTTTTTTAGTTGGTAACCACAGGTGGTAAATCCCGGTTTACGGATTGTATTCCAAGGCACGGCGAGCCACCGCGTCCCCCCAGTTTGCTACTCTGGGTCCATGGGTACAATGGGAAGACTCATGATATACTCCGTGTATACCCCCTACTCCCTAAACTCCACCTGGGGCCGCAGACCTGGTTCCCAGCTCGAACTGTTTAGTACACTATGCTTCAATAGTGGGAGGTCTATTCGCGCTAAAGCGCTCAAAGGCAATACTCATTAACGAGACCACTTTCAGCAAAACCTCTCATCCTTACGACTTGACGCCTGAACTCTCCTCTGACGACTTGAGAACCGACATCTCCTCGCAATGACTCGAGATTCCCACACAAACCTCTCCTCTTCGCGACTTGAGGCCTGATCTCTCCTCTAACGACTTGAGATCCGACCCCTCCTCGCATCGACTCGAGGTTTACCTCTCCTCTGCACGATTCAAGGCTCGATCTCTCCTCTAACGACTTGAAATCTGACCTCTCCTCGTAATGACTCGAGGTGACCACTTGTACCCCTCCTCTTGTTGGTAAGGGGCCTGATCCCTCCTCTTACGACTCGGGACCCGACCTCTTATCATAAAGACTCGGGGTTGACCACACAAACCTCTCCGCCTGAAGGTTTGAGGCCTGACCTCTCCTCTAACGACTCGAAGCCCGACCCCTTATCTTCAGGGTTCGAAGTTTGCCACCTTGCCCGTCGTGTGCCTGATCGAGAGCAGCTTATCCTAGACTCGCGCCTGTCACGGCACACGCGCGGGACTCAACGCAACGACTCGGATGATTCCCGACGAAGACGTCATCCTACTCCGACTCGAATAGCTCACCCGGCGTCGAGAACCACTCTACCCGTGGGTATTCCCCGAACGTGGAATAACCCTTTCCCAACGATTTCCACTGCGAAGAAGGTCAAGTCTTATCCCCGCAGCTTCTGTCGTTGAGAACCGCTCTACTCGGATACTCCCCGAAGGTGGAGCATCCTACGCACGAACGCGGCGCACCCACGGCATCCGCTACGCAGAAGGTATTGTCTTATCTTTGTAACTTCAAACCGTGGGGTCGGACGCACTCTACTCGACAGCCCCCCGTCGATGGGGTCAGTCTACTCCGACCGTTGTCCGGTCTTCTTTATCCCCCTTGGTTGGCAACCCTAGGATTTTTGGCCCACGGATTTTCCTGCCCGTTGTGTGCCAGATCGAGAGCAGCTTATCCTAGACTCGCGCCTGTCACGGCACACATTTGGGACTTGGAACGCTACGACTCGGATGTTTCCCGACGGTGACGACATCCTACACCGACTCGAGAGGCTCGCCCGGCGTCGAGAGCCTCTCTACCCGTGGGTATCCCCCGACAGTGGTTAACCCTCTTCCCTCGAGATCCGCTACGAGGAAGGTAAAGTCTTATCCCCGCAGTTTCCCTCTTAGGAAGCGGCACAACTCGGATACCCCCCGACATTGGGGTATCCTACACACGTTCGCGGCGCACCCCTGACCTCCGCTACGCAGAAGATGATGCCTTATCTTTGTAGCTTCGATCAGGGGATCGGACGCACACTACTCAGATGCTCCCCGCCGATGGAGTCATCCTACACCGTTCGCGGACTGCCGTTGGTTCCAGCTCCTCTGCAGGGCAGTCATGATCCGGGTGAACCCATCGCTGACCGCATGCCAAGTGTTGGAATCCGCACACATCCTCTGAACAACGTTATCTGCTGTCGTGTCAGGCCCACAGGCGGCAAATATGGAAGTACGTACCGCCGCAAACCTCGGACAGACAAACACCACATGTTCGGGTGTCTCCTCTACATCACCACAATCTGGGCAATATGGCGAAGCCACATGTCCAAACCGGTAGTGGTACTTCATGAAGCATCCATGACCAGTCAGGAATTGCGTCATATAGAAGTCCACTTCACCGTGCCTTCTTCCGATCCAGCTCCCGATGTGCGGGATCAGACGATGGGTCCACCTTCCTCTCGTTGAGCTGTCCCACAGCTGCTGCCAGTTGGACATCGAGTCCTCGTTGGCGAGATCTCGAACGTTGGGCGTGTCTTTGTTGTCGTAGCAATAGACATCCTCCTCAAGCAAAACCGAGATGGGCATAACACCCGCTACTACACAGGCGGCTTCGGACGACATGGTCCGGTATCCGCTGATAACCCGCAGGTTCATCAGCCGCTGAACGCTGCTAAGTCGCTGCAGGTTACAGCTTCCTCCCAAGGCCTGCCTCCAGGCCGCTGCTCCGTACCGCAAGATCGAAGTGGTCACACTTGCCAGGATCCGCCTTTTGCTGCTTTGGATGGCCGAGGAGTTCGGCATCATTCGTGTGAGTGCGGCCGTGGCCATTGCCGCTCTCTTGCACACGTATTCGACATGGCTCGTGAAGCTGAGCCTGTCGTCAATCATCACCCCTAGGTACTTGATTGCGCGTTTGGACACGATATTGCACGGTCCAACGGCAATGGTACCTGTTTGGGGTGATTTCAGGTTGGTGATAAGCACCATCTCGGTTTTGTGGTGGGCTAGACGCAGGCACTTGGAGTGCATCCAGCGTTCCACTGCCTGGATAGCTACCGTGGCCAGTAGCTCAACCTTCGCTGTTGAGGAGCCCCTCGCCAAGAGGACTACATCATCTGCAAATCCTACGAGTTCGGCTCCCGATGGGAGGCTCGTTCGTAGGAGTTCGTCGTAAGTGATGTTCCACAGAACCGGGCCGAGTATTGACCCCTGTGGAACACCCGCCGAAACCTCTTGTGTTCGCAAACCCTCGCCGGTCATATACTGCAGTTGGCGATTGTGGAAGTAACTTTCCACAAGCCTATACAGGTATGCCGGGATCCTCATTTGGATGAGCGACGTCGCAATTGCTGTCCAACTGACACTGTTGAAGGCGTTCTTCACATCCAGAGTGACAACCGCGCAAAAGCGGAGCCCTCTCCTCTTGGTCAGCCTGGCTCTGTCCGCTACCTCGATGACCGAGCGGATGGCATCTACGGTGCTGCAACCTCTACGGAAACCAAACTGTTTCCCCGAGAGTCCGCCCTCACTTTCCGTGTATCTCTGAAGTCGGTTCTGAATCACCTTCTCCAGGACCTTACCCGCTGTATCCAGTAGACAGATCGGCCGATATGCCGATGGGTCTCCTGGACGCTTACCCGGCTTTGGCAGAAGAACGAGTTTCTGCCGTTTCCACGTGTCAGGAAACACCCGTTCCGTCACGTATCGTTGCAACGATGTTCGGAACATATCGGGGAATTCCCTGATCGCGGCCTTCACCGCGACGTTCGGAATGCCGTCCGGTCCGGGGGCCTTCCTCGGTTGGAGAGACTTGGCGATCTCGCGAAGTTCTTCCAGGTGAGTTCAGTATACTGTCTTCAAATAGCTATGTTGTCTGCGTAGAAGATAGTAACTGGTATCTTCAAATAAAATTTGTTAATTTTGCAAACATTACGGAAGAGTCTAGAAATTGCAAAATGCAAAAATTAATTCTATTTTTTTTTTTAATATTCTTATCACCAACTTTAATTCTCTGATTTAGGAAAATGACCGTCTAGATGTTTTAAATGATTTTCATAGTGCTTCATAGAGAAATATTGACCATGATGGATTTAGTATGGTGGTCTCACTTTGTCAAAAAGTAGACGAGGGTTGGAAGCGGTGGAGGGGGCGAAACGCAGCCGAAATTTGATAGCTGGCTGTTGGCTTTGCTGCTGGCTGGCTGGAATGCCAGGTGCTCTGATTTTTGTAAAACACGGAGTTTTGCCAATCATCAATTGCTCCGAAAAAGATTTCGCTTTGATTTTTAATCCATTGAAGCGAAAAAAAATTCTTCCGGCAGAGTTTCGGGCTGGTAAGCAAAGCTAGACTTTGGACCAGTAGACGACGGTGCCAGCTTTATCGGTAGCGGTGAGTAACATTAATTTTCCATTACTTATAACAGATTTATACTTTTTCAACACTATTTTCTTCCAAGAGCTTTCAAGAAGCAGCAAAAAGTCATCGAATCGGATGGTAACATGTTGCCATCGCTGCTTCAGAAGATCCAATCGAGTAATCCGGATCTGATGGGTATCATTTAGGAAAACCAGATGGAGTTTTTGGCCCTTTTAAACGGGGAAACCGATGAGCTGAAGGGGGTGGAGAGGCGGTGGCAGTGTCGTAGCGCATGATGTAGCCTCGACTGTCGCTTCGATGGTGAAAACCCTGAGTCCGACCTTGATGCCATCGATCGGAGAAGCAACATCCGGTTTGGGATTTTCGTTGTTTGGTCCACCCTTAAAAGATTCTTCTTATTATCACGGTCAATTACAGCTATTTCGAAGCATCCGAAAAGTGCAGAGTGTATTGTAATTTAAGATACAAAAAAGTGTTTCAAATAAAATAAATTCATTGAATTCTCAAATCATTTCTTTATTTCCGGAAGTTTAGTTTAAATAAAATAAAATAAACTAAAACCAGTTTCGTTTTAAATACTTCTACGACATGCACAGATATACACTCAGAAAAATACTATTATATATATTATAAGATTCTCTTATGAAGTGGCGCCATAAGAAAAATCTATGAAATTCATAAGATTGTCTTATGAAGCGAATGAATTCTTCAGATGAACACCTGCTTCAATGAGAGGTTGTTGCTTTTTATAAGAGGGTCTTATGGAAACAGAAAATTTTACGTTTGAAGAAAAACATCAAGATTATTCATGTTAAAAACGATCAGTTTATTTTCTGGGTAATTTGTTGTTTGTTTTATAATAACATCATGATCACCACATCACCATAAGCAGCACATCAAGGCACGGTTCCAACAGTCATTCTGCCGCACCCAGTCCATTGAACTTATCCTTTTCGCCGGTCAACATGCTGGAGATAAACATAAAAATATGTGTTTACGTTAACAAATAATTTGAACGTTCACTAAAAAATAAACTTACCATGTTAAATGACAAAATCACTTTCAACTTTGAAAGAAAACTGATGGCTCCACAACTGGTTAGTGCATGCTTGGTACAACGACGAGAAAATGACTGATGGAAGGAATGTGTTCATTATTTTTTTCACAATGCCGCTTCTTCTATTTTTCATAAGAACTTCGTATGAATATTGAAAGAATTTCATAAGACTCTTATGAAAAATTAGTTTGGACGCAAAAAAGCGGTTCATAAGATGTATCTTATGAAATATATAATAAGATTTCCTCTGAGTGTACATAGACTTGTTCCAAATTTCTCTGATTTTGTATCTCAAACACCTGGCATCCCTGGACCCCTTTTTTCGTAAACACTTCAGTCAGCTGTCAAAACTTTTTTTGCAATATGGCTGAACGTGCGATTTGGCATGTGAGACCACCATACTAGATTCATCATGATATTGACCTAATGACAAATGGGAAGTATCATCAAGATTTGAAACGAAGAATACAAAATTGAATAAAAAATAAACAAAATAGTTAAATTCAAATTCTATAGAGATACATACTTATATAGGAGTTTAAGAAGTGATAACTTAAAATCAGGTTATATTCAGAACCACCAATCAGTGTCTTAAACCGAAATCATAATTTCAAATCAAATTTGAATTAATGATTTTAATTTAAAATAAAGAGAGTCAAAGTTACAATCAGAGCCAAAGAAAAAATTGCACCAAATGAGAATTTAAACTTTAAATCTTTGAAACACAAAGAAAAACCTTTTCATGAGATGGAATATGATTTACATCAGATGAAAAAACTGTTATCAAAATGTTATTCTAAATGTAACAAAAGTTTCATTCGATGCCCTCAAAGCCAAAGGGGTATAGGTGCAAAAATGATCGATTGTAATAAAAATTCCAATAGAGAGATTTAACCGTTAATTCTCAACAGTCAATTTTAGAAGGCAAAAAATCTCACTAAAGTGCAATGTTTATTTGTGGTTCCAAGCAAACATCATAAATCTTTACAAAACAATAATCGTAGCAGTGTTTATAACTAGAATTACACCATAGACATAGACAACGGGGTAATTATTACTATGAGGTAATATAATAAGAATAATGTTAAAAAGCTTGGCATGTGACTTTCTGGTAAACCAATAGTCCATTTTAGCCTGGGACACGTGAGATCAATCATGTTTTATTCTTCCTATACAAAGATTTAGTAACTCTACCGTAAGGTTGCCAGAATTTTTTCAGCATGTATCGGGCCGGACAAATCCGGACTATTTTATCTAAAAACCCGGCAAAATCTGAGCATTTGATTTCAAAATTTTCGATCAAAAGGGCTTCCAAAAATGTTCCATGATTATTTGTATAAGTTTTTCTTCGCAAAATTTTGTTCTGGAAATGAAAAAAATGGAACAACACAATTTGTTTTTTTTTATTGTGCAAATAAAGTGAATAAATCTAATAAAAACTTTTTTTTATGAAAACCGTGCAACACGGGCCGGACCAGACTTTTCCTAAGTTTTCTATCAAGTATCCAGCTGAATATCAACATGAAATATATTGATAGTCAATTATTCCTATCAAAATGAGATATAATTTAGTATTCGTAGGATGTTAAAATATGTCACATTATTTCCATGCAAGAATAAATAGATTAAATCATCCCTTGAAATCATTACCTCAAGATTATAATTCAATCAGACAGGATTTAGACCACCAAAAAGGACCAAAATGTTGTTTTCAGACAATGTTTGCTTTGAACTCAAGTACTTGTATGAAAGTTTGCATTGTCTCTTGCCTTCCTGATCAGGAGAGCATATCAAAATTGCTACTCAAACTACTACTGCTACTCTTTTTTAGATATAGCTTTGATATTTATCGAAATCTTCGTTATTGTCGTTTCTAGAGAAAAACAGATACAAACAGTTATTTTTCCTGCCTCAAATTGACTCGTAAGACATCAAAATAATTCAAATTAAAACAAAAATCTATGCAAGAATAACTAAATAATATCACCCTCTTACACTGTTAAGACAGATCAGGGCATAGTGGCCACCTTAAGAAGGACATTTGTATAACCATAAAAAACAGCTATAATTTGTGAATTACATTATTGTTTCGTGTTCGACACTACAAAATCTATTTCATAACTGGTTTAATTTGAAAAAGTAGATATAACGTTTTAAACTGCATTTTGAAATTTTTTGCTGAAAGGTGAAAATCAGTCAGTATAGGTGCATAATGAGAACCTCCCCTGGGGAAGTATAAGCACCATTAAACGAGGCACGATGATCGTTTTCTGCCATAGAATCTAACAGCGAATTCAACTCGATGTCCACTGAATTATAGAGCTACAGCTTGATTTGTTTTATCTGACTATTTGGCCTATTGGTAAGGTGTCGAAGAGATAATCAGAAGACTCGAGTTTGATTCCTGGTCGTGGAATTTTTTTTCAATGATCGATGCTTTTTGCACTGAGTCGTAGATCCATCGAACAAAGCAATAACAAAAAAAAATGTAAGTCTGTTTGTAGAATACAAACAATTACTTACAAGCCGTAAAATATAATATAACATAACAATCAAAATATTCGATCATGAAAATTAAATGATAAAAAAATGCCAGGAATCGACCTCGAGTCTTCTTATTACCTCTCCGACACCTTACCAATAAGCTAAATCGTCAGATGTAAACTAGACAAGCTGTAGCTCTATAGTCCAGTTGACTTCATCGAGTTGAATTCGCTGCTTGATTCCATTTCAAATTGGCATGTGCCTAACGAAGAATCGATTTCTGACCACAGGTTTATCCATTTTGAACACTCAGGTGAGTTTTTAGAAACAATTACATTCAGAAACCCAAGAACAACTAATTGGGACCTATATTTGGAGCATATTGCTATTAAATTTCATGGATATACACCTGAAATTACTACTCCTTCTGAGTTGGATGAAGTGGTTGTAAAAACAACCGAAATTATTTTAAATTCTTATGAAGAAGCGTGTCCCGTACGAACGTTGAAATTCAACAAAAACAGTACACCATGGTGGAACTCAAATCTCAGTAAATTACGAAAAAACTGCAGACGCTCTTGGAACCGAAGGCGCACGGAAGGTTTTGATGCCTTCAAGTTGGCTCGCAGAGCTTACCGGAAAGCAACAAGAGCTGCCGAACGCTCAAGTTGGCAGAGTTACTGCACAAATTAAACTGACTCCAAATTAAACTGGTCTGATCACATCGAATTCAGAATCAAAAAAGCATGCATGGCCTTCGGACAATACCGACGTGCTATCGGAAAAAACTGGGGACTCAAACCCAAACATATTCATTGGATTTACTCCACAATAGTAAGACCAATTCTGGCCTATGGGTGTCTAGTGTGGTGGCAGAAAGGAGAAGTTGCAACAGTTCGGACTAAACTAAACCACCTTCAAAGAATGTGTCTTTTGGGGATGTCCGGATCGTTCACTACAACTCCTACTGCAGCACTAGAGGCTCTGTTTTCTATCAAACCTCTACACTTGTTTCCTAAAACAGGAAGCCTTCTCATGTGCTTTTCGTCTACAGGCAGTTGGTCTCTGGCTGTCAGGAAATATCGAAAAATCATCGAGTCATACAAATGTGTGGCCTGAATTAGTTAGATTAAACAAGTTTAATCTAGCGCCAAACGATTTAACACTCTCGAATAGTTTTCCCTACATGGGGTTTAAAGTCAAATTTCCTTCTCCCCAAGAATGGTTATCAGGTTTCGTAGAGGACCAAATGTCCTCTCATATTGTATTCTATACTGACGGTTCATTATCAAACGGCCGTGCAGGTGCAGGAATTTACTGTCACGAATTGAACATAGAATATGCTCAACCTCTAGGAAAATATTGTACAGTCTTTCAGGCTGAGCTATATGCTATTATGTATGGAGTGCAAATTGCACTTCAAAAGAAGATTATGTTCAGAACAATTTACTTCTGTTCAGATAGCCAAGCAGCTATCAAATCACTCTGTGCTTCCAGTTCTAGATCAAAACTGGTAATCGCATGCCGGAAAGCAATCGAAGAACTTGCTGAAGGCAATGGATTAAACCTTCTATGGGTACCCGGACATAAGGGAATTTTCGGAAACGAATGCGCCGACGAACTCGCTAGAGCTGGGTCGGAAAAGGAATTTTACGGACCAGAGCCGGCTGTCCCAATATCACCATGTTGGTTCAAAAACCAAATTCAAACTTGGTCCTCTAACCAGCATGAACGATACTGGGAAGAGTTGGACACTTGTCGTCAAACTAAATTATTTTTAGAAAAACCATCTCCAATCATATCGAGTTACTTATTAACTTTAAATAAATCTCATTGCAGCATCTTGATCAGAGCACTCTCCGGTCATTGTAAACTCAACTATCACATGCACAACATTCAGCGTGCTGAATCTCCAGTATGTGGTAGTTGTGAATCAGATGTGGAAGATCCCTTCAATCTTATATGTAACTGTCCCTCATTTGCCAGACTACGTTTTCGTACTTTGGGATCTTACGCTTTAAGCGAATCTGAGTTTAAGAAATTAAACTTAAAAAACATTCTATCATTCCTTACCGAATGTAGAAAAGAGCTTTAATGCTAATAATCCCTAGTGGAAAGGCTTTATGCCATCTTAAATAGATTGAATTTATTTCCTCCTTTTATAGGTTTTTCAGGTTTCTCAGGTAAATGATGAAATCTTGGATAAAAAAAGGCTAGACACAATTTTCCCGTATGTTTGGATAACGTGCCGCTATTAAGCCTACCCCCATTCTGATACCTGATACCTGAAGTCTGTTTGTAGAATACAAACAATTACTTACAAGCCGTAAAATATAATATAATATAACAATCAAAATATTCGATCATGAAAATTAAATGATAAAAAAATGCCAGGAATCGACCTCGAGTCTTCTTATTACCTCTCCGACACCTTACCAATAAGCTAAATCGTCAGATGTAAACTAGACAAGCTGTAGCTCTATAGTCCAGTTGACTTCATCGAGTTGAATTCGCTGCTTGATTCCACGGCAGAAAATGCTCATCGTGCCCCAATTAATGGTGCTCTGTTCGCCCCGAGCCAACAAGCTATAATAAAAATGCGTTTAAAATTTGTTTACGGTTAAAAATCAAAAACTTAATGAGGGTGGAAATTGAGGAAAAATGTGTATGTCATGTTGGAGTGTGTACATTATAGATCAAGATGAATTGATAATCATAAGAGCTTATTTTCCGGTTGTTATAAATTATAATATTTTCGTCGCTTGGGAATCTAGTTTTTTTTTTAATGTTCTGAAAAGTGATAAGGAGATTTATGTTTTGTTGAATAATTAATACTATAGGAAGTACGAAACAAATCTTCATTAAAGTTTATTTAAGAAAATACGTACTTTTGTACTGAAGAGGAATGCTTACTTTGCCCGGAGGCTCGTTATGCCCTTATCTCTGCTATATCAAGATTATAACTCAATTAGATAGGATATTGACCACCAAAAATAACAAAAATGTGAGTCTTACATACAAGCTTTCATCCAATGTTTGCTTTGAACTCAAGAACCGTCATGTATTGTTTCAAACTTGCACAACTCTTGAAAAACTTGGGTACAGCCAGGAGAGATTCGAGCCTTGACCTGCCGGTTGGGATGCGCGCACGCTACTACAGAACCATGCTTGATGTATTGGAATGAGAGCTTCAGAATTCCAATAAAAGCTTTCGACGGAAGCAAATTGAGACAGGAAAAATAACTGTTTGTTTAGAATGAGATACCCAAATTTTTTTTTTTTTTTTTGAAACAACAATAAAGAAGTTTTGGATATCAAAGCTATATCTGAATAAGATAATAATATCTCATTGAGATGGGTTGGAGTAGCAATGTTCTCCTGATCGAGAAGTTCCGTATTTCTGCAAAGGCCAATAAACGACATGGTCAATTCGCCGGTCGCTGTTCATGAATCGGGTAAATCTTAATATGCTTTCTAGATGCTAGAGTATATGCTAGAGTTGATAATTTTAAATTTATATCTCTAAATTTTATGTTTAAGTTTTCTTGTGAGTAAAGAATTAAAAAAGTAAGTTGAATTTTTTGTTTCTAAGTTTTATATCTCAAAGCTTCAACTGGGTTTCGAAACTTGAAAAAACACCTATGTAATTGGTCTGCTCATCTCAAGCATAGAACGACCAAAACTTCTTCGGGTCAAATTTCCGATTTCGCTTAGACCGTTTTTTCACGGTTTTATGATGATTTATCTTTCCGCAACGCAAAATTAAACCCATTCTCGAGCGGAACGTTGTGGTCCGGTTTAATGGCACCCGAATCCCGAGGGGCCCTTTTTCTCGGAACTATCACGGACCGATCGAACCCAAATCCATCACGATTGTTGCACCACCGCAAAGAGGAAAATTCCGGTGAAATGATGATGCAGTCAGAGAACGAAAAAAAAACCTGAGAAAAGGTCCATGAACTTTTCGAAGAAAGGGAAGCCTCGACAAAATTTGGATGGTTTTTTTATGTTGAGCGATTTTTCTCAACAAAGGATGTATAAATTTGGTAGGAAGCGTTTAAGCATCAATAAAGGATTGTTGGATCTTAAAAGAAGAGAAAAAGTTGAAAATATTTGTGAATTTAAATCCCACATTTCGAACAACAAATATTCAAAGCAATTTATCTTAAATATCATATTAATCAATCAAGCTCTTTATTCTCTTCTTCTTTCGTACAAAAAATATCTGATTTCATATATCAGAAACGAATGCAGATCGAACTGAATAGCAATAAACCCTTTATTATCAAAATTCTGGCGCGGTAATTCACGTTCACAACTAAGATGTAAGTGCATGATGAGTGGTTGATTGTTGATTGCATTGTCATTCGTCTTGAGCATACCTGGCTGGGAGCGAATAAAGTCTCAAGTTCCTCCTTCTTCTGCTTCTCGAATGATCAAAGACGCTAGAACAATGGGGGCCGCACGTGATTCATCTTGCTTTTGATATTAAACTCGTAAATGGGATTTCTTCCGATAGGATTGATGCCCATCCATTGATGGTTTCAATCTACCCACTTATGGTCTATTTCCGTTCCCATTAGAACTCCTCATCGGAACTTCTGCCATACTCTCTTATTTTCTCCTCCAAGAAAAGCGTAAATGCATCCATTCTATCCCTTCGATTATGCTCCCAGACCCAGAGCGCTCCAGAACGCAAACAATAAAAGGAACCAAAACGTGACAAAGGAAAAAGGGCTCGCCTTTCTTTTTCCAACTGACGACGACGACGACGACAACATACTTACGACGAACATCCCCCATTCATTCAACCCAATCCGTATACCCAAAGCTACATACAACACACAACTCATATATGCTCGGCAAAAGTGCATTGCCCTTTCGTGTTATGCTCTTGTTATTGGATTTTTTTTCTCCTTACTCCACTTAGTTTTCTTCGTCGACCGAAGAAAGCATCGAAGAAAGGTGTGCTTCAGTTAGTTTGGTGGAATACCCTTCGCGTTTGCGTTTGCGTTCGCGTTCAATGCGATGGATGCATCACCAACTAACTGCAGGAAAAGCAACCGGCAGCAACAGCAAAAACAACAACGATGCGTGCTCATGAAGGGATTGAACTGAACTTTCACGTCGGTGCAACGACAATAGAGCACTTCGTAAGAGAAGTATCACTGAGGCTACACTGAATAAAATCTGGCTATGAGGTTTATCGGGAATTTTAGTGTTTTCGCACTAAAGGAAAATCCAATACTTTTTACCAGATGCCGATAGATTTAATTTATAGGAAATTCCAATGAATTCTAAATTAAGCCAAATTGATAAAATTTATTGTTTTAGATAGTAAAATGAATGTTTCCATCAGTGAAATAAAAAATGCTTATATTAAATTTTATTTTATTTTATTTACAAATACTACAAAATCTGAACAAATTCTTAAGTTTTGTATTAATTTACAGAAACTTGCTAGCGTATGTGATACGACCAATAAGGTAATTAACAAAAGCTACAAAATTAAATTAAAAGTTGCTGTATTTTAAAAAGTAATACAACTTTGCTTTTGGCACTTCAAGGCACTCCTTGTAAATCGGTCGGAACATTGAAAAGTGTCGTTACCCGGGACTCCTCCTGCTCAAGCTTCATCCATCTTGATCCAGCTCAGTTCGTCGATCATTCTGACGGAATATTTTTACAATCTGTAAAAGAGCAGAATTTTGTTAGAACTGTTTATCATAACATTAGCCAACAAATTCTAATTCACCTCCAGTTCCGTTTCAGCTTAAACCGGTTCCGGAAACCAAACTAGACTATAACTGGGCAGTCGACTGAAGAATCTGTTTGGCTTACTTGAACTTGCATGGTGATTTTTACATGCATTGATGGTGTATGACAAGGTCAGGATCCGGATGCTGTGACAGCAAATACACTTCTCTGAACGCACGTGAAGCTCGACGAGAACGAAATATTGAAGCGCTTCATCGTACAGACCACAGGCGAAAATAACTTGGCCAGTAGCACTCTCGTCGATGACCGAGTTCAGATACCGATTGGTATCGGTCAGTCCCAATTTGGCCTTTTGGTTGTTGTCCTCGATGGGCTAATGTTCCTCCAGACAGCTTACCACTTCGTCCTCTCCCATGAAGAAATTCGGGAGAATTTCTGTAAATGTGAAAAAGTTATTATAAACAAAAAAAAACAACATTGCAATGATTATGCCATGACTCACCAACTTGCGTAAATTTTGAACTCATCCGCTCTATAACTTTGCCCCATTTGGATTCTGGTCGACACTGCTCGGTCGAGGTTTACAACTAAGTTCCTTGGCTATTCCGGTTATGTCCAGTTCATATGGTTCCGGGGAATATGGTTCCGTTCCAATCTTGTATTCAAAACGTTAGTAATCATTTACAAAACTTGCACAAACCATTCGAAAATATACAAAATAGGAACTCACCTGTTTGTTTCCTTCACATTCACTTTAATTTAGTATCGATATGGACTGATATTAACTAAATATTAAATTTATCGGGCAAATTGAAATACATTTGTCAGTTGACAACGATCTGAAAAAAAATTCATAACCCAACATCACAGAGCAGATAAAATAGGTATGTCACACGAAAGTAATAAAAGTTATTGGATTTTCCTATGCATTTCATCAAGTGGGTGAAACGGATACAATTTATTGGATTTTCTTATATCTTTGAAAGGATAATTTAATAGCTTAAATTTGGCTGTGTACAATAGAATTTATTGGAATGACCCTATACATTGAATCACAATATTTGTTTTGATAATTATTGGATTTTTCTTTGCATTATACCAAGTGAGTGAGGCAGATACAATTTATTGGATTTTCCTATATCTTTGAAAGGATAATTTAGTAGCATAAATTTGACTGGGAATAATAAGATTTACTAAAATGACTTTATATATTTAATCGCCCAATTTGGTTCAGTGTAGGGCAGGAACAAGCAGCATATATTGGAAGTTTCAGTTGTCGGAGACTATAATCCGAATGCCAATTTTATAAAAAAAAAATAATAACGAAAATATCTGTAAACCACTTGACAAAACATTAAAAAGACAAGCATATGCTTAACACTAGAAAGATTGGCAATTTGAATGTACCTGTTTGGACCGTGACCAAAGGGTTAAAGGGTGACCGTGGTAAGGGGAAAATTTTTTTATAACATATAATTTTGTTTTTTTTTATTCTGATATTATTTTTTTACTCGTTTTTTAATATTTTTGTTATAAAATAGAAATATTTTTTCATCATGGATGCATGGAATCACATCGTTGTGGCATAGTTGACAAATACGTGTATGTCATAAAATGAATATTTAAAATAATAATTAAAAAATTAAAACACATTATCAATCTTCCTAGAAAATTGTATTATATGGTTATAAATATTGACTATGGGTGCACGGTTTCACTTCAATTTTGTCGAAGTAGATATTTGCTAGCACTCATCGCTCTGAAGTTTTTCAACATGTTTCTGATAAAACATACTTGATATTGTATGCTTTAAAGAGAAATTTTCATATAAGTAGAGCAATTTACCATGGGTGCACGGGTTCACCGTCGTTCATCCAAAATCAACTTTTTTGCATGCTAAAGGTAAATAATAAAGGCTTTAGAAGATTCAAAAAGAAAATTTGTGTTATATACATGGTTTTTAACTATGGATGCACGGATTCGCCGCATTTTTATCATATAGGGTAACGGACTTATTTTGCACCAGGGGACCAATTTTGGACCACCCTGTCTAGCTCTCTTATAAAGCAAGTAATAATTAAAAAAATTGGTGCATTACATTAAGTGCCTGGGCTTCAACAATATTTTCTAAAAATTTCATGATTATTTGTTTCATAAGAGAGCTAGACAAGGTGGTCCAAAATTGGTCCTCTGGTCCAAAATAAGTCCGTTACCCTATTGGGTTTTTTTTTGGAAATTTTTAAAAAGCATTTTGACAAATCTTTACCAAACTTGAAAGCATGTCTCAATATGCATTTTAAATAAACGATTTTTATTTTAAGTTATTTAAATTAGATAAGTGATAAAAAACAGGTATTTGCAATCGAATATTTATCTGATAAGAGGGTAACCATCATCCAAGAATTTGGAGAACGGTTGCCATTGACTGAGTAAATTTCAGGAATTGTGTGCATCAAGTTACGTCGTGCGACAGAAAACTGTGAAAATAAAAAATAATGAATCAACATTGTAAAATTTACACGAATATTGCATTTCAAATATCTATCAGATGTATCTAATTTGCAAATAAGTTAATAGATTTAGGACTCAACGAGAAGCCCTGGTCACAATCATTGACCACAAAGTATACAAACAAAACTTTCCTTTGGCTTTTTAAAAACATTTTTTTAAGTATTGTTTTTTTTTTGGTACTGTTAATTTCCGTGTGTATCAAATGACATTTCAGTTGATTAAAATATTCTCGTTTCCCAACGTCTGAATCAAAAATATTTTTTATTCTGAAGCAAGTTGAGAACTACATATTTCACTCTATATAATTTATTACGGCAAATTTGCAGCCATTCCGTGCACCCATGTAGAAATATCATTTAAATTATTCAGTTTCATAACTTATGTCTTAAAATATGAATAAATTAGTACAAAGTGCATAACAATTTTACTCATACAAGTTAAGTATAGAAGATATTTCTCGGGTTAGCTATCATTACGTCGTATGAAACAAAATGTAAACAAACAGTTTCATTACAAAAAATACAAAAAACTGGCATGAACTAGTCGAAACTTTCTTCCATTGCAGTCTGGACAACATATTCTATGTGTGCAATACAAATTTTAAAGCTGTTTTGGTAACTTTTGCAGCAGTTTTCTGTGAATTCTTAAAATGTTTTATGCTACGTAATGAAAGCTCCCGCGATATTTATCACGAAAAACTACTCATTTACTCGAATGGATATGTATTAAATCTAACATAACTTTTACAAATCTTGATGAAATTTCGCCTAATTTCGACAGAAAATTTGATTATCATAGATCAACAAAACAGACTAATAAAATTGGGAGTGAAGTGCTTGAAGCGCCACACAGCGGTCAATTCGAAAACTTTTTCCACAAATTTTTTTGACTTCGCTTCGAAAATTAATGATTTTATAACGAACGACACACTTCTGCCCATCATAAATCATCTAGGGCTCATCGTTTTGAATGTAGGCTGCAAATAAAACCAAAAGAAAGCGAAAAAAATATATCTTGTTTGAGTTATAGGGTTGTGAATTTTACCAATCATTTTGACTGGTCACGGTCCGAGTGTCCAGTCTAGGGAAATAAAAAATACACAGATTTGTAGAGATTCAAAATTCATTAAAAAGTCCTATTTTTTGCAAATTTTCAAAACGAAGTATTCAAAAGATATTCAATGAACAAAGTGTCAAACCAGTCATTTTGACTGGTGCGGTCTCTCTGGTGTTAAGTCTCTCTCGGCTGGTTTTTTTATTATAGCTTTTCACGAAGCTTTTATTATGAGAAAAATCTATTCCCAAGGGTTATGACGATAAATATATAAATTGTAATTGTCGGTAATACATTCTTAAAACCCCGTTTATTAAGCTTAATCACTGTTTTATCATAACTCTAATCGAAATGCGTTCTTCAAATGAAATATTTTCATAATAAAAGCCTTAAGAAAACTCGAAATAAATAAATCGATCGATAAAGATCAAAATTATTGGTAAAAACTGGCTTTTCATGTTCCTTCCGAACAAAATCCACATAATTCCATACAAATTTCTAATTTGGTGCACGAAAAGAAAGAAGCTCAAGAAATAAAAATCGTTAAACGGATAATCAAGAACATTTCCTACTAAGGAGTGTTCATGAACGAAAGTGGACACCTGTTTTTTAACTTTCACTAAGTTTTTGAGAAACAAAAAGCCAGTTTGCAATACCGTTAAAACATGTACTTTTTAACAGATGCATGTGAATTCAAAGCGTAAAGAATTTTTTTTAAATAGATTTTGTGAAATTTTACTCAACTTTGATTGGGATTTAAGCGCCATTTTTGACTTAATTAACTCGAGTTTTCCATGGCGATGACTTCTGTATCATGTTTCTCAAGGCGTATGTCGATTATAGGTCAGTGCCTTTCTGACGAAGTTGATACACTCTCGTGAATTTTGGCATTTCTCGATAAATTTGACTTTTTCTTGGATCAGCCAATTTTTGGCATAAATAGTAAAGTGAATGAAACACAAATCGGGAAAAAGCAATAAAATTATTATTCAGTTTACAAAAATAACCCACTTACACTAACTTACTTATATACTTATTTTTCTTCTCTTCAACTATTGTGAACAATGTGAAAAATGCAGAACTCTTCAAGCTTTAAATGCAATTTTTGTATCCCACTCACACTTATTTTTATTTTTTTTAAATAATACCACTGTAGCTTATCAAGAGTATCCTATATTTAAACAACATTGAAAAACTGTTTGCCAACTCGTGTCCAATTTGGTAAAAGTTTCATCGTTTTTCAGAAGTCTTGGTGTCAATTAAAAAAAAAAGAGATCGTATAAACATTTTGATCTCTTACATATAAGATTTTTTTTACAATATTTCTTTAAGTACATAATGTTTTTTCATTATTCAAGCTCGAGTGACCTTTTTTCAATTTAATTTTTTGCTGTATTGTGATAACTATGAGCAAATATTTTGATAAATTAATAATATGAAAAAAAAAAACTCGCTTTTTGGAATTTTAGTGCACGGTATATTTCAGAAAACAAATCAGAAGTCGCAGTAGTGGTGCTTGAACCTGTGCGGAATCCATATTGATGCTCATATTATTTTGTTGAAGAAAGTCGGTAGTTCACGAGACTAACATTTTTTAAATGAGTTTACTCAAGACTGACAGAATTGAGATTGGACGATAGTTGTTGGAGTCTGTCTTTGGTCCTGTTTATGGACAGGGACAACAATTTTGAGGAAATCTGAGAATCTTCCTGTTGCGTGGGATTATAGCCCACAGATAGGGTTTCCAGTTTGAGCGTGTAGGAAAAAAGCGGTAAACGTCAGATGGAAAAAGAAAGGAAAATTATTGTATTTCGGAAATTCGTGGTAACGTGTTCGAGCGTTTTTCAATCTTTTAAATTGAATCGCATTTAAGTTGAGTTAAATCGTAATCACCAGACTAGCCTAGATATTCTTCATTACGAGTAAGTTTCTCTTGTAATCATTCAATTGCATTGTATTCATTCGTTGGTTTTCTTAGGAATCTGCGATTCATCAGCTTTAAAAGGCAACGCATTTGCGTTAGAGCTTCCGGAAATAAATTAGGCGATTTGTCGCAAGTAAGTTTATTTCCTAGTAAAGTGTTGTCTCAAACTAATTAAAGGAAATTTGTTCAGGTATTAGACTTTGTAATCCGACGTAGCACTCGCTAGATACAGGCAACAGTTAAGGGGAACTATTTGTAAGTATGTAGTATAACTCGATATCCATATGCATTGTCAAGGTTCTAAATTTGAAATAAACATTTTACAGTTGAGTCCTGTCGAGGACAGTTTCCCGTCAATAAACGGAATTCATTCTGTCGGAGACAAACTATAAAAACTCCAAACACTTCCATTTGTTAGACTTTCATTGAAAACATCTTTGATTATAATCTTAAAAGTTACAAAAGTGATTTATGTGTACGTTATATGTGACCTAAGTGACAAAAAGTGCACAAATGTACTCAAAACAGGACTTAAAAGTCTCAAAAAGTGCATTCAGATGCATCTTTCCTGGCTGGCTGGTTGAGCTGTATGCCTACAGGTATGCTACAAAATTATATCACCACTTCGAGTTATATCTTTATCATCGAAGGCAAAAAAGTTGTTGTGGACCTCCCAAAGTATTTTTTTGTCGCGGAAAGTACTTAAATACCGGAAAGTCTACATTGTGTCAAAGGTCGATTTTTTGTTTTGAATTCGTTCTAAAGAAGACACTGTGAACTCGGAAACCAAGCTAACAGCAGCACGATTTCCACTATGCTTTGTACCAACACCCACGGTCTGGATGTCAGGTGCCCAGATTTGTCTATAAAACACAGACTTTTGACCATTTGTCCAGATATTGTACAGACATATATTTTGCCCTGATTTTTGCCCAGAGTACCCATATTTTACAGACTTTCAAAATCGAATGTAGAAATCGATATAAATATATCGAATATGATTCAATAGAGCCAGATTATACTGGAAATCTCGCCTGCATGCATCAGTATTTCGCTAATAGTTTTTGAAAATTTGTTATTTTAGTTAGATCGGGGATTATGCGGTAGAAAAATGTGTTTGTAGGTTATTTATTTACTCGAAAATAAGAAAATAAGAAACCAAAAATTTGACCAAAAACTAGTCTTTCTATTCAACAAAAACAGTATCTAAAAGTACTTAAAATAGTAGGGAAAAGTGGGGAAACGTGGACCACTCTACATATCTCAGCTGTGTATTGAGATAAAAATCTCAATCCAACTTTTATCGTCGTCGCTTTGCGTAAGCATCTATATGTTGCTGACCTTTGTACGCATCATATGCTTCTTTTTTTAACTAGCTGAAAAAAATATACTTACATAATTAAACAAGCACCCGCAAATTTCATTGATGAGAAATCTTAACTTCATAATAAAAATATGATAAAAAAAACCTCTGGAAATCCATTAATCAACCTACAAGAAGTAAATTTTAAGGAATCAGCGCATTTGGACGACTATGCTATTGTCCTGACAATTTCTTTACAAGTAGGTAGGTCGTAAATCGTACTTTTCCATGCAAAAAACAGTATCGAAAAGTAGGAATTGGGAATTTTAGAAGGTTCTGGAATAATTGTCACTAGCACGGACATCTTTTTCAAGCACTTTTCAGTGCTCGGTTGTTAAAAAGACGGTTATTTCAAATGAATTTTAAATTAGATTTAAAATTATATCCAAGTTAAAAATATCTGTGAATTGAGGATGCATTTCGGATCTCGATTCTGGTTCCTGAATCTGGACAATGAACTTTCAATTTGACAAAATTGAATAATGAAATTCAGATTTTGAATTAAATATAAGAAATTCAGGTTTCGAATCCGAAATAAAAAATCTTGAATCTAAATTAAAAATCTGAATTTATTATTTTTAGGCGATATGATATTTTACTGAAAACCGGTTTCTGAAAAATTTATCATAGCAATCGAAAGATTCCTTTCAATTCAATCATGGTAGCTTGTCTGAATTGTCCTTAAAAGTACCTTGGTTGAATTAGAAGGAATCTTTTGATTGCTTTGATTCAGTAGAATATTCAACCAAGCAAGACAACACATACATATTAGAGCACGGTGCCCCCCTGGACCGTTATTATAAAAAAAAAAAGTGACCATCAAAACCAAGTATAGGGCTCGATTCCTTAGGTAATTCTACACCTCTGGACAATTTTTTAAAAAAATCCCTAGTCGAATTTTCGAGAAATCTTGAATTGAAGTTTTTAGGTCAAAAAACGAATATAAAGCATGGATCACCAACAATCTGGACGCATTAAAAAGGGTCTATCTCGGAGCTATGTAAACGAAATAAAAATGTTTTATACTCAAAATGTAGGGTTTTTATTGCACTTGAAAGGAAAATAATAAAAAAAAATATTCCGATGTTTTTTTGATAAAATTTCTAACTTTTCATCGAGTACTGCTCATCATAGTTTGGACACTCTATTCGCTGCGCTAGCGGCCCTTTTGTTCCACAATCTCTTCATCTAAGTTGCATCCCGAGTCGTCCTACCATTCTTCTTCATATTCTGCTTGACAATTGCCCAAATTTTTTTCGATAGAGTGGAATTGGGGGCAATTTAGTTGGGATGTCCTTTTCTACAAAATCCACCCCGTTGTCTCGATACCACTGGCACTGTAGCACCTCTTTGCTGTAGTGGCAGCTTGCCAAATCTGGCGAAAACTTTACTGGTCCTTTGTGAGATCTAATGTACGGAAAAAAACGTTTTTCAGGCACTTCTCCTTGTACATTTTGGAGTCCATGGTCTTGTTTTTCTCAAAAACCGGGATTTTTCGTCCGCAGCTGCAAATACCTTGCCAGATAAAACACTTTCTTGCAAACTTATCGGCAAAAACGAATTTGAACTTGGCGGGGACATCACCCCGACCACTGGCTTGTAAATTTTTTGGCCAGGAAGCCGCCCAAAATCCATCTTCACGTACGTTTCGTCATCCATGCATCGGATGCATCGTCGTTCTTCGTTAGAAATTTGTAACTTCCGGGCCCGATCTTTGGCTACTACATTCTGCTTCAATGTTCGTATTGGTTGCTTACTGGCCCGATAAGATCGTATTCCTTCGCTTGATAAGTGCATTATAGTAATCTTATATATTAGGATTAGCTTCTTACTATTAGTCTGTATCATTAACGTTTATTTTACGTTTCTTCATTAAAAATCACCATTACTGAATTGAAAATCATTCATTATTTCTCATTTCAAAGAAAGTAACACTTAAGTTGAACTAAAACCATTAAACCGTATAAACAACATACTTAAGCCTGTTTAGTGAGTTAAGTCAGTTGTAAATAATTACAATTGTAGCAACGGCAACATGTACCTTTCGGTTGAAAACATCTCGGAAAAATGGTTGGACCTTTTTGGAGGTATCTTGGCGATATTAAGTACTTCGAATTATGATTAAAGCATGGATCACCCAAAATCTGGACGCACTGTTTATTACACCTTAGCGCTCCTAGTTGTCGGATCTGGAATGTTTTGACAGTATTTTGTTTGGAAATGTTTCCTCTATCAGTGCTGAAAATTTCATTACGATTCGTTTTGTTCCAAAAAAGTTACACGTGATGGAAGCCGTGAGACGAGAATTAATTTTGGACACCCACGTCAAAAAGCCGACGTGGCCGGGTTCAAAAATCGCGAAATCTGTAAAAATGGTCAAATCATCCGTCTGCAGCGTTGTATGGTTCCGTGAGATGCATACTATCGATCGGCAGGTACATACCCAGCGTCATAGTGGACCTGAGGATCGGAAACTGCATTTGAAGGTGTTGAGAACGATCAAGGTAAACCCAGGGCAGTCAGACTATGACATCGCCAAGAAATTCAAGACAAGACGGTACACCGTTAGAAGGATTCGTCTGCGCGAAGGAATACGATCTTATCGGGCCAGTAAGCAACCAATACAAACATTGAAGCAGAATGTACATAGTAGCCAAAGAACGGGCCCGGAAGTTATAAAACAAGTTTCTAACGAAGTACGACGGATGCATCCTCATGGATGACGAAACGTACGTGAAGATGGATTTTGGGCGGCTTCCTGGCCAAAAAATTTACAAGCCAGTGGTCGGGGTGATGTCCCCGCCAAGTTAAAATTCGTTTTTGCCGATAAGTTTGCAAGAAAGTGTTTTATCTGGCAAGGTATTTGCAACTGCGAACGAAAAGCCCCGGTTTTTGTGAAAAACAAGACCATGGACTCCAAAATGTACAAGGAGAAGTGCCTGAAAAACGTTTTTTTTTCGTACATTAGATCCCACAAAGGACCAGTTAAGTTTTCGCCAGATTTGGCAAGCTGCCACTACAGCAAAGAGGTGCTACAGTGCCAGTGGTATCGAGACAACGGGGTGGATTTTGTAGAAAAGGACATCCCAACCAAACTGCCCCCAATTCCACTCTATCGAAAAAAATTTTGCAATTGTCAAGCAGAATATGAAGAAGAATGGTAGGACGACTCGGGATGCAACTTAGATGAAGAGATTGTGGAACAAAAGGGCAGCTGAGGTCAGTGAATAGGGTGTCCAAACTATGATGGGCGGTACTCGATGAAAAGTTAGAAAATTCATCAAAAAAACATCGGAATATTTTTTTTTATTGTTTTCCTTTAAAGTGCAATAAAAACCCTACATTTTGAGTATAAAACATTTTTATTTCGTTTACATAGCTCCGAGATAGACCCTTTTTAATGCGTCCAGATTGTTGGTGATCCATGCTTTATATTCGTTTTTTGACCTAAAAACTTCAAATCAAGATTTCTCGAAAATTCGACTAGGGATTTTTTTAAAAAATTGTCCAGAGGTGTAGAATTACCTAAGGAATCGAGCCCTATACTTGGTTTTGATGGTCACTTTTTTTTTATAATAACGGTCCAGGGGGGCACCGTGTAGAGTGATCACAGTTGCAAAAAAACTCAAAAGCAGATATACTGAAATAATATAAAATTCAGCGCAATAAGAATGATAATATAAATTTGAGTAAAAAGTACACAGAATCTTAATTCTTTTTAATCTCGAGAAATGTAACTCTGAACAATGATTTTTATAAAAGTTATATAAAAGTTTTATAAAAGTTAAGGTTTCTACCTAAATGTCAGCTTTTAAAGCAGGACAAAGCAAACTGCATTCAACCTGAATATTACAGAACTAACAGGAGCCAACCGTTCTCCCTTACCATATCGCAAAAGGCGCATGTCCCAAACCCCAAGGATGGAACCTCAAAAATTTCGAGCTCCCCACAAGTTGTATAGGGGTCGACATGTCGTCAAACAAAAAGATTTGCCACACACAATCTTTAACAATTGTGGCTGCTGGCTATCAACAACAACTACTAGGTACTAACCTTGACCATCAAACAATCCACCAAGAATATTACGATGATGTATTTTATCCTTTACAAGTTCTCGGGGTGCTGATTAATTTGCTGTTTTTTTTCTTCTCGGGAAGTAGAGACAGTTGTAATCCAATTCAATCTGGCCACCAATAATTCCTGGTTCGAATGCTTTTCTTCTGTCACAATTCACACTGTATCTTTTTTTGAAAAAAAAGTTGAATATTATACACACAGGTTTTTTTTCTTCTTTTTGCACGTTGGTTTTCCGATTGCAAGAGATCACACTTGCAAAATTCTAGAAATGGCACACAACAACGCTGTTTTCGTATTTACACTTTTCTTTGATTTTCTTCTCTTAGATTTAATTTTTTCATCAACACTTGTTTCACTTTATTTTTTATTTATTTTCTGGCAGTGTAGTGGAAAGAGGTTTGATTTTATGTGGCTTTTAAGAGATATTTTACTTAGTATTGCTTAAGCATTTTATTATTTCTTTTCTTATTTTCTTGTGTTGGTTCACATTTACTAAACAAAACACACGGAATTGCTTTTCACGCACGCACTGCAGGATAGTTGAATTTCAACCTTAACACTGAATTAATCGGCTAGGGATTTGAAAAATAGATGGCTGGATTGGATCCAGTGACCCCTAGGAGGGTCCCTCCGCTCCAAATTCTTATCATGGCTTGCGAAATGGCACTAGGAGGGGTGGTCACCCAGTGAGCTTCACTTTACACTTTGGAATTTTAGACTAAATTTTAAGATCCCAAGACTGCCTTCCAAGATTTCAAGTTTCAATTGAAGTTGGGTCTAGGAATAACCATGGCCCTGAAGGATGTGCACCAAATAATTCGCCAAAATTCTTCCGTTTTCTGTTGCCGGGTGAATTTCGAGTAGCTTTTTTCCACGGCCAAATCAATCCAGGGGCTTATCAGTTGTCAAAGCCGAGGAAAAAAGGGAGAATGTGCTCCCGCAGATATGCCGAAGAACGATTTCCTGCGGTGTGTTTCCTATGCAGTCATCGCAGCAGCAACACCACAGAATATACTTAGAGCACTGACGACGGGATAGTACCAATGATAGTTAGTTGCAGGCGGTGCTTAATTAGTAACTACACACTCAACAATAGTTAGTAGAGCACAGAATCTTTCAGAAAAACTACCGGGACACACTAGGAAAAAGGTCTTGAACGCCAGATAGAGACCAAGAGCACTGTGTGCGGGAACACGACACGGACTTTTCCGGCGAAAACCAGGCAGCGGCCGATAAACATTAGAGACTATGAAAAAGTTGTGACCGTTTGATCAACTATGATGAGAGAAATGACTGTACGATATAATATGGACCTCGGGGTGAACGACCGTTCGAACGCGTGTGTTTTTTGAGGCGCACCAACACCAATGGCGCGCTCGAAACCCGTCGTACAGCTGGGAGATTCCGTCCATACTACTCGTACTACTGCTGCTGCATGTGTCAATCGGACCGAGCTCAACACCAGCAAAGAGCCGGCCAGAGAAACCGTTTCCGCACACCAACAAACCCAAACAAACTCCTTTGAGATCGGGGAGATGGATCCTGCTAATACGGACGGAAGGCGGCCCCTTTTTCATTTTTCACCCATAGCCTACTCACACCAACAATCCCTCAAACAAACGTTTACAAGCAGCCTATGCTTCAACGATGGGACAACATAAGCATATCGAAGAAGCCGGCGAGCTCTCTCGCACGCTTTCGTGATGTTGTGAAAACGTGAGAGAGCGGTTCCCGTCCTTCCCGTCCTACCCAAAGTTCGTCAAAGAAACGCTCATCAAACCACACAGCCAAGCATGCAAAGAGTGACGCAACAATTTCTTCTCTCGAATTCGAGTACCTGTATCAGTCTGGCTGGCTAACTTCTAGCGATTTAGTCGATTTAGTACAGTCTCTTTCCCCTCTCTCCTATCTTTTTTTATGAACGCCATGAACTTGAAGCAAAGCAACTCATACATCTTCAACCCACCACACCGGCACCAACATGGATGTTGCATGGTGCGGTCATCGGCTCGATCGGCGCTCTCTGTTATGTTGCACAGCAGTGCAATGACCGACCGGTGATACATTTTTTGCCGGATGGGTTGGTTATCGGGGATGGTGCTAGCGGTCATTTTTGGGATCTGGTTAACGGGTAACTGGAAAGGAGAATACGAAAACGATTGTAGCGGCTCTAGTGCCGAACATTCGAAGTTAAACGGTATTCCGGAACGAGCAGTTTCGATAGATGACGAATAGGTGTCGCTTTAACGTTCATAGTAGAGATGGTTCGAAAGTTGTTTTAGTAACGGATTTTCAGATTTTAAATTGCATTTAAATAATTACTACAAAAATATAACTAGATCAGTTTTTTTTCACTAACCAAGTGCTGAAAAATCGAGTTTTGCTACGAGTTGCATACACGTTTTTGTCAAAAAGATAAAAAAAATCAAAAAGTTAAAAAATAAACAAATACAAAGAAGACAATAAAGACAATAAAAAACAACTAAAAAAATTATATCGACAAAAAAAAATTGACTAAAATTGTAGAAAATTGACCAAAAATAACGTAAATGATAACAAAAATCGTTATTTTGAAAAATAAAAGAAACAAATTAAAGAAAAAAAACCCGTTTGATTTTGGCAACATTCGATTCGAATGTTCCGGCATGTTGCCAAAATCTAACGGAGTCGGTACCTACCCAAAAACCCTTTCAAATAAAAAAAAATGTCGAAAAAAACCTTTCTGACACTGTTTTGAAATCTGTATCGAAAAGAACGACATTTCGACATTGTTTTTTCGGTAGGAAAAGCAAGCCGTTCATATGATTTATACAACGAGGTTGCAAGAAGAAGGAAAAATTTCTAAACTCCTGAAATTTTTCGAATATTTTCTAAACTGTTCCAAAAGTCTACAAGAATATAAAAAAAAACAATCGAAGGTTTCGATTATTTCGATTTTGTGGCCACATCTACAAGAGAAAAGAAGATGAAGTATTGAACAATCAAGTGTATGTGCATCAAGTGAATGATCAATAATAATTGATCGATCAACAATCACTTTCTGGCATCTTACCCAAAAATTCTGTGATAGTTTTCTGAGATGCTTTTTCCACTAATTTAATTCTAAAGTCATATCAAATTGCGTCTTTTTACATTTTACTTGAAAATAATCAATGAACATTACCAATTTTATCATAATTTTCCAATTCAAAAATCATTATCTAAAATTTATGTTGACATAACGAATTCAATTTAAAAAATTCTGTGAAATCTGTGAATGTTTTCAAAATTCTGTGTGTTCTGTGATACAGATTCTGTGATAAAAATTAGCTCAAAATTCTGTGAATTACAGATTATATATTTTTCTGTGATTTCGACCGTTGGAAAAACGACCTCAAGGGGAGGGGAGGGGGGGGGGGGGGGGGTGTGGTAGGGGGTTTTCGATGACCTTTTTTTCTATGATATATTTGCTCAAACAACACGAATTACAAAAAAAAAATCAAAGAAATATTTCTAATTACATTTTAATAAACCATTTTTACGTTCTTTGACATCAAAAGTTATATAAAATACATAGAAAATTTTTAAAATACATCTGAAAATCTGTTAATTGGCCTGTTTGTAGATTAAGTTTAAAAAAAAAACACTTCGATTTGTTAATAAAAAACTTATTGTATGATCAAATCAAAATACCTAAATCTACCAAACTCTCGAGCAAATTCGAAGATTTTTTAAATGAAAATAAATTAAATTTTCAAAATTAAAATGATTTTACTGATTGAAGTTTTGCGGTTCAAACCTGATATTTGCAATTTCGATCCAAATTCGAGTTTTGGTTTGAAAATCTGCAATAATAATATCACATAATATTATTAAATTTTTTATTTGAAATTTATCTCTAAAACGCATTGATATTCAAGGAAAATTCCTTGACTGCAGTTGTGCTAAAAATTACAGGAAATCAGCTCAGGATGTTGTTGAAACTGATTTTCCAATCATATGTGAGTTATTTAAGAAGGTATGCATAAAAGTCGCACTGTTGTTTTGAAACACCATTATGCATTAAAGAGTTAAGTTAATTTCAGATCAGACTTTGAATTCTAAATTTCAATCTCAACCTTTATTTCTTACCTAAGCCTTAAATCCCAATTGTTATTCAGAATAAATTTATGCATCTCACACCCAAAATAATCTGCACGTAGCGGCTACGTGAAAAGCTACATAATTTTTATCCAAATGATTAACGCGTCCCTATAAGAATTCGTGCTTCATGGAACTCACCCACAATTTACGTGAATTTTAAGTACGTTCTACGCCGTGTATTTGTAAAAGCTACTGGGAATATTTTTAGTATAAGAATGAAATTCATGTTGTTTTTACTTTGTATTTTCATTTTGTTTATTATGATGAAAAATAAAACCAAATTCAATTGAGAATAAACTTTATTTTCACACCAATTTTATCACTTTTCCTTCAATTCCTGCAGCTCGCTTGGTTTTTGGAATCCTGCAAAAATTTAAAAGTATGATTTAATTAAAAAAAATATTATTGAAATAAAAAATAAATTACCTTTGTTGCGTTCATATGTTCTGTTGAAAATATCTTTTCCGTACAGTCCAACTAAAAACGAGCGATCGTCTTCAGGTTCAACGAAAGATGAGTTGTGTCCATTGTTAAAAGGGGATGAAAAATGAAAATAAATTCATGATTATCATAAGCATCATTACCACTTACCAAAAAGACAAAGCTGAATCCACAGTTCCATTAGACACAAAAATTTTACAACAGCTAACGAAATCAGTTGGCTGACAATTCCCTTTTCTAATAAGAATTTACAACCACACTCTTAAGACAAATGCACAAAACGGGTTTAAATCATTCACTTAGACTTTACGTGAAATTCATGCAACAGTTATGTGGAAGTAAAGTCGTTACTACCAGGGCTTCCGTTACACACTGTGTTTACTAAAAACACACGTAAAATCGATATTATGCAGCAAAATCATAGTTTACGTGAAAAATCCCGTAGAAAAAATTTCTTTATTCTCTTGGGTGCAATTATGGTTTTGATAGAATATCTTTAATCAATAATAATTTCCATCGACTTCTTTTCTGGATTTTATTATACATTGAATCAGAATTTCTAATTTAAAAGAAACTTTTGTTTTTCTACCTTAATTTCAAATTTAGATATTCTCATTTAATTTGAGCTAAGATACGAAAACCAAGTAAATTCAAATTGCATTTTCTTCATGAACACTGGAGATCTATTTAAAAAATCTGAAATATTTTCCATAACATCTAAAGCTTGATCATTTTTAGTCATCATATTTAGCGGTTCAAATTTTTCAATCCCAATAGATAACTCTAATTTGAAATCGCCTCAAATAGCATTAAGTTTTTTTTTATATATAGTATAGTGTATATAATAAGGTGTTTTTGAACTATCATAGGTTTTTAACTTAAACGATAAACATTGCAACAAATCTAAGAAAGCATTGATACTAAGTTCAATGAATTTAAATTATAAGATTTTATGAAGGGCAACTTTGAAGTAAATGAGATTATGAGGAATTGTGAAAATCAAGATAATAAAAATTAATGAATTTCGAAAAAAAATTTGATTTTACACTTTAAAAAATTTTGCAGTGGCAAGATTTTATTTAAACATTTTTAAGTTAATCTTGCTTTGAAGCGAGATTCAAAAAGTTTTAAAGAAAATTAGCATTTGAGTCTTATAGATTGAACACATTGAAGATTCCTGAATTTAAAGCGTAGAAATGACTTTACAGGATTTCGTGTGATTGGGATTGTTTTATATTTCCCATTATCAGCCGTATTCGAGATCAGGGCCGTAGGAAGAACCAGCTCATGAGGGGGGTTTTGATGACATTTTTTTCTATAACATTTTTGCTTGAACAATGCAACATTAGTGAAACAATGTATATGTATTAAGTACAAATTACTCAGGTTAAAGTTATTTGCATTAAAAGTTATTTATTTTTGAATATAAGTCCTAGGAGTTGAAATTTTTTGTTCTAATGAACTTTTAAAAATATGGGGACTCGTGATTTTGCTCAGTTAGTAAATCAGTTGCCTCCTGAGCTGATGTCCGTGAGTTCGAGCCCATCGAACATCGAACACATTTGTTCTAGATAAGTTTTTCATTGGCTGGTGCGCCAACTGCATCGTTGATAAACGACTATAAAATCGCAAAAAAAGGATTTTGAACGCTTTTTTTTAGTCACTTAAACTAGCAAGCTAATTCTTCAAAACCGCAAGTATAACCATTTTAAGCAGGGGTGAAAATGTATAAAATATTCAGAAATAAAAGTAAATAAATATGTTTACGATTCAAATAAGGTTTATTTTCTTCTATTGTAAACTCGATTAAAATTTAAAATTTTTAGATTGAACCTTTGATTTTGAATCTGCAATTTATGTAGATGGTGTTGAATAAAATTTCCTGCAGAATTTTTACTTGAGGATAAAAAAACAAGTTCAATAACTATAATTGATTATATAAAATTTCATAATTTAAATCCTGTGATTGAAGTTTTCAAATTTAAAATCTAGATTTTTCAAAAAGCAAATTCTTTGAAATGAATCCAGATTATATTTTTTATGTGCGATTTTAACCAGGTTTGTGTTTTTAAACTAATTTTGAATAAATTTATAATTTTAATTTTGAATCACGAATCAACGTAATCCAACTGCGATCTCCTTCAATTTGAATCCTTAATGAAATTTTAGCATTGATATTTTAATATTGATTATAAAACATACATTTGAGCTGAATCTAAAACCTTGGACTTTAGTTCTGCATTCGTGCAGAATTCTGCATTTTGAACCCAAATTCAAAACCTGAATCTTTATTCCAGATAAGAAGTCCTGTTAATTTGAAACCGAATAGCGAAATTTGTATCAGAAACCCTTAACCAGAAATCTTATATTTGATTCTGAATTCATAGTTTTCAAGTGATTTTTCAAATTATTTTTTCATAATTGAACTTTGAAATTTAAATAAAATTTTGAATGATGAAATTGTTCCACATGTTTCAATTTCGGGAAGAATAAACCTACTTGGTGAAAATTCCCTGAGAAAAAAAAAAACATTTTTCAATTTTGGACTCATGAAACTTTCTTATGTTTCAACTTTGCATATAAGTTTTGGATATAAATTTCAGATCCAATTCTTAAAAATGGTTGGAATTTTAAATATTTTCTTAAAAAAATATTATTTATTCCGAAATTTTGAGGTTCGAATATGGAAAAATTATCATATTTTAGATACACCAAGGTTCGAAGCAGGATTCTATACCAATAATGAACCAAACTGAAAATCAAGAACAATAAACTGAATACTTAATAGATATTTTTCCGCAAGTATCCGAGCTGGGAAAATCCAGCCAATTTTATCCTCAAACCTTGCAAAATTATGGCATATTTTTTTCAAAGTTTTCCCAAAAATCTGGCCAATATGTCAATTTTCCGAATTATTGCATTAAAATTATGAAGAAAAACACATGGAAAACTGTTTTTTATAAACACATCAGCCGATTCAGAATCATATTTAAAGCTTCCAAAAAATCCTGAATGTTTATTTTGACAAAATTTGTTGAAAAAAGGATCTGGGCGCAAGATACATAATTCTTGGAACTCAATTGAAATTTTCGTTTGACTTTGCTAATAGAATTCGAAAATCTGATCAAAATCCTGACTATCTGGTAAGCTTAGTCTAACTTTATTAGGATTCAATATTTGGGACTCATTACTATCAACAAGTGAGATATTTTTTGAAAACTGTTGTACAATTGTGGACCTGGAATGAGATTTTGAGGTTCTGGAGTCGAGATTGTTACACTATTATTACTCTTGAATCATTTTCGTTGTTCATCAAAAATTGATTAGAATTTCAAATTTTATGTTTTAAATAAATAGAATCACTTGGCATTTTTCGACCTTCATGGGGGGGGTTTAAACCCCCAAACCCCCCCCCCCCCCCCGTTCCTACGGCCATGTTCGAGATTCATAAGTTCTACAATTTCAAAGATTGACGAAACTACAAAAAACTGTAACTTTTCAAATTACGAACGTTTTTAAAATTAAATTAACTAAATTATTTAAAAGGGTATAGAAATTTTTTAAAAAGTCAAATCATCTTTTTAAACTCAGCTTCTAAAGGTTCGATATAGAAACAAGTAAAAAATTGTATTTGTTTGAGATTTATAAAAAATTTGAAACTGTTAAGATTCCAAAAGTTTTGAGGTTCTAGAGGTTTTTATTTTTATTAAATTCAAATAAAAGGTCCGTAATTGTGTGTGTCAATGATTTTAAGTTTCGAAAATTTCTTAAATTTCTAAAATTTTATTTGATTCTAAAATTTTAATATCACAGGTTTTGCTAGGAAAGTTGATTTTTTTTATGTTTATAAAAATATAGAGATATTTGAGTTGTGAAGAATGAATGGAGGAAAAATTGAAAGAAATGTGAAATTTATTTATTTTCTGAGATCAAAAAAAAGTTTTTTCATAGTTTGTGACTGAAAAAATAATAGAAATCGATTAACATTACATTTGATCAACTCGGACCTTATTTTCTCCTTGTATGGCGATTGTTGAAATTAACTTAATGGATCTCTACGCAGTCACCGTCGATTTTGATCGATCATTAAAAGTTTTTTTTTTTAATTGTGTTCTCTGTAAACGACTAATTTTTTTTAATTTTATTGCAATGAGTTCATTCAATTATACCATATAAAATACATTAGAAAAGATCAGTTGGTTTTTGTGATATCAATAAATATTAACAAATTGGCTTAAAACACTCAATATTTAATAACCTTAGAATAACGAGCATACTGTTAGAGTATGAAATATTTTTCACAGCCTGACGCTACATGTGAGTCACGAGTTTGTCATGTTTCTGTTCTCGTCCCGCAGCTTCTTCTGGGAGTCCACCACTTCGGCCTGAAAATAGCAAATACAATTATTAGAAGATGCGTCCAGAGACTGGAGGACTGTCAACAACGATCGTCGAGGGTGGTCAATACCTTGACAGGTACACGAGTTACTTACCGGTTCTTTTTGGACAGGCCGTTTGTTTGTTTGTACTAGCGGCTTGAGTAAATTCATGAATGATAATTCAATGCTAACGTGCAGCATCAAGGCGGCGGAAAAAGTTATGAATAGTATCGCTGATGTGAACATTATCTGAAAAATCAAGACAAGATGCGTACGATTAGTGCTCCGTTTGAAGGTGAATGGTGAAATTGACTCCTTAACATTTAATTTTTTTTACATTTTGGAAGGTTTAAAATCTGTTGATTCACAAAACATGGTAGAAATTTCTTAAAACTGACGAAAGCTGCAAATTAAATGATTCCGTGCATTAAAACTAGGATGGAATGGCAATGTTTGAATGGGATAAATTTCATCATCAAATTTTGAAAAACGTCCATATACATTTTATAGATTGGACCGAAAACTGACCTGTTCAAAATTTCAGCTCAATCGGACATGATTTAGAGTTACCTCAAAGAGTTCAAAGTTTGGATTTTTCGATTCTCATTAGGTAATAATCAAAGTGGAGATCATCGGAAAAATCGAAATTTTTATTTTGAAGGACTTAAAAATGCAAAAAAATCAAAATCTGGTGTTATCTCGAAAAAAAATTGTTAGAAAATAGACTACAAAATTTTAAAAATTACCTATACGGGGGACCATAGGGAATTCGGAAAACTGAAATTTTAGATGTAATCTCATGACTTAGAAATTCATGAAAAGTCAAAATCTAGTGTTTCTCGAAAAAAAAATCATGCATTTCACGTTTTATGCGTTTCTAAGTAATTTGGCATCAAAAGTAGAATTTAGATTTTCCGAATTCCCTTTATCCTCCCTTTGGTAATTTTTGAGAGCAAAACATCTAAACTTTGAGCGCTTTGAGGCGCTCCTATGGTCGGTTTACTAAATTTGACATGCCCGATTTAGCTGCCCTTCTAATATAAACTTTACAATAATATTCTTGTTTTCTTCTGTTAAAACGAATAAATAAAACTATATGGTGAAGGCATAAATTGTATGTCGCCAACTATTTTTTTTTTTATCTTTTAGAAGTCTTATAACCTTTTTTCAAATTCGCATCTCCTTAAAAAATTAAAAAGAAGATGAAGAATTAAGAAGCTCAATTGTTCAAGCCAATACAAAATTCATAACTATTTGCTCGTGATAAGCTTAGGCATCAAAGGGAATGGTAGTGAGAATTTGTTTTTTTAAGAAGCCTCTACATTTTATTACGTAGTTTTGAAAGTGACAAGGAAGAAGAGTTAAATGATAAGATAGAAGCAAGAAGAAAGAAATGAGTAATTTGAAACATTTGTTTGTTTCGTTAAACAGGGAGGTGAACCGTACAAACTTTGAGTCTACTTTGAATCTTAATCAGCAGTGAAAAGAGATATAAATTAAATTGTTTATTGCTGATTGTTGTTAATTGATGTGAAAAATGTGAGTCCTTAAACCTAATTTAAACTGCAAAATATTAGAAACAATAAGTGAAAAGAAAGTTATGAAATAAAAAGGTGTGAAGTGGATATTTGATTTCATATCCATGCATGCGATATCTTTAGTTTTAATTGAATTTGATCAGAAGTTAAGTCAAACTTGAATTATGGAACTCCCTATGTTCTGACAAATACTGTCTGTCAGTATTATTATAATAATAATCTTGGCATCACTGTCTAAAGTAGACGCTCGTTTCGCCCGCGATATATTTTCATAATTTTTTTTATTCTGGTTTCAACTCAACTTAAATTACGGAACATAGTATAAAGTGGAAGAATATCTGTCTAACAGCAAGAGACTCTCCTTTTTAAGTGCTAAACATTAAAATCTGGACTTAATAGCAAAGTTTTAAAATCGCACACTTAACCTCAATTCGAAGCTTGACTCTACTGAGGCTGTGTTAAGTGTTTATATGTCTGTGTGATTGTGTGGAATTCGTGGTGTGTAGTGCATATATCACCATCATGAGCGACCGTGAAGTATGTGAATGCTGTGGTCGGAAGAATCCTCCCGTCAGAGGATCCAAAGGAGATACCAAAAACACGAAATCTATCGGATGGATTGGTTGCGAAGCATGCAATAAATGGTTTCACACTCGATGTGTATGGATTCAGGATTCACTAATACCCGATTTAGACAACTACGATTATGCCTGTGAAAACTGCTGCTTACGTGGAATCCTTACTCCGACTCGTACGAGTACACCTACTATCCCTTCGAGTCTACTTTCCGACCAAATTCGTGAAATAGCTGAACTGACATCCCATCTGAAGAAATAACAAGAAGACCTAGCTAATCTACGTGTCAACAACAAGAAACAGATAGACAATCACCTGTCAGAAGCCAATCGACAAATGGAACGACGTAGCATCCAGAGTAAATTACTTGACAACGTAGGTAGTAATCTTGAGCAAATTGAATCTGCTGCTAAGATTACCAAAATGTACTCCCGTGACTTGAACAATTTTCGAATCGCAATCAACAAAATTCCCTTCCGTGGTAACGAGAACCTGAAAGACATTATCTTCAAAGTTTTGAGTCTTCTCAATATCCCCGAAGCGATGTCACACGTAACCCACTGTTTCCGTCTTCCTGTCAAACCTTCAAAGTGATCAGATCGTTCTCTCTCTCCTACGATAATTGTCATTCTTGATGACTGCCATCTGAGGAATAAAGTACTGCAACAGTATTATAAAATGTTCAAGGATAGCAAACTCTGTAACCTGGATCCAGAAACTTCTCTCAATTACCGATTTACACTAAATGAAGTTTTGTCCGTTCCTGTTTTTCGTATCCGTAATCTCGCTCTGCGACTCAAACATCAAAAGCTTGTGGAATCAGTTTTCATTCGTAAAGGGAAAGTTTCTTTCCGCCTACCAAAACAACATCAATACATTTTAGTCAAGAATATTGAACATCTGCAGGAACTGACTCGTCAAGAAAAAGAATGCAACGATTCATCTGTTTTCTACGATGCAGAGGCTGAACTATCAAACTCTACACTAATATAGCTAAAAACGCACTACTATCCGTCGAAGTTTTTCCAGTTACTATCATGTCTAACTCTAACTCATCTAATTTATGTATTGGTCACCTGAACGTTCGAAGCCTAGAGAAACATATTGATGGAATTAAGTTGCTTCTCGACAAAAAACAGTACCTATCATTTTTTTGGATTAACTGAAACTATGCTGAAACCATCATCACCTGTTGGTCCGATCCGTATTCCATCCTATAATTTCATCCGTCACTCACTTCCTAACAAACATGAGAGACGCACGAGGTCACACGGAAGAATAGGGCTTTATGTGAAAAAAGGTATCAAAGCAACACCGATCCTTAGGTCCGTTCATGATCCTGCTATCCCTGTGAATCAAAGACCAGAATATTTAGCCGTTCAAACTAAAATTAATCTACTGAACATCTGTGTCGCTGTCATCTATAATCCATGCGGGACGAACCCACATTTTGCACAAACGTACGAAAAATTTTTGTCGGATCTACTTGCTTTCGACTTCGATAGAATATACATCTTGGGAGAATTCAACATCAACGTGGTGCCGCAGCAGTCGTCACCAAACTTATTAGCACACAACCGGATTCACTTATCGTTCAACCTTACCATTTTACATACCCCTCCTACCAGAATAACCGAACATTGCTCTACTACTATTGATCTGCTTATCACAGACACTCCGCAACCGCAACATGCGTTAAAAGCAAGGACTGCCACTGCCAACTCCATCTCGGACCACGAAATTGTATATTTTGTGGCTGATATTCGTGTCCCTAGACCTTCTCCACAAAGTTTAAAAGTGCGCAGCATAGAAAGAATTGATTTAGCCCAGCTACACCTCGATTTCCAGAGAATCGATTTTGCACCGTTTTTTGATACTCGTGATATAAATCAGAAAACCGAACATCTATCAACCCAACTCCAGTCCCTTCTGAACACACATGCTCCAGAAAGAACTATTAATGTTCGTGATAAGCGTACACCCTGGATCACCAGCGAGATAGAGCGTACCATTGCACTTAGGGATCTAGCATACTCGCTCTATGTACGTAATCCCAACCGGTTCAAAGGAGATCCTCAATGGACTGATTACACCACAATACGCGACAGGGCCAGAACTTTGATCTCCAAGGCTAAGAAGCGATATGCCGACAGATGTTTTTCGAACGACTTGCCTCCCAAAAAACTGTGGTGCAATTTACAAAGAGAAGGAATACATAACAATTCCAAGACGACTACTCCAAGCCAAGACTTCGATGCCAACGTTTTAAACAACTTTTTTACAAACGGACATCTTGCTCTTCAGTCACAACCTCAACCGTACTCAAACTACACTCATGCACTCGATGCAGACGACAACGAAAATAACAACAATGGTAGCAGTGATTTCTACTTTCAAAGCACATCCGTTAACGATATTTCCAAAAAGCTTTACGAAATCCAATCTAATGCGACCGGCTCAGACGACATTCCAGTAAATTACTACAAGATGTTGTGTCCGTTTATTCTACCTGTACTATGTCATGTACATATGAGACGGAATACTATGTAAATAAAAAATAACTATGTCATTTGTTCAAAAGCATTATAGCCAACAGTAGATTTCCAAATGTTTGGAAAAAGGCTATTGTAACACCCATCCCGAAAGTCAACTGCCCAACAGGTCCTAAAGACTTCAGACCCATAAGTGTTCTTCCTGCTATGTCCAAGCTGCTTGAAAAGGTTCTGCTAGCACAAATTACTGAGTATCTCACACAACACAACCCTCCCCTTCTTGCCGACAATCAATCCGGATATCGCAAAGGTTATTCCACGACGACAGCTTTAGCAAAAGTAACACACGATATTCAGAATAACCTTGATAATGGCCAATGCACAGTTATGGTCCTAGTCGACTTTTCCTTGGCATTTAACTGTGTCAACCATCAGTTGTTAGCTAGAAAGCTAAGCTCGGAATTTGGGTTTTCCATACCTGCTGTAGATTTGGTAGCATCTTTTCTATCAGACCGTTGCCAAGTGGTGCGCTGTAACAATCAAATCTCAAACGAACTACCACTTAGAGATGGAACACCACAAGGCTCATGTCTAAGTGCTCTACTATTTAGCCTGTATATAAACAGCCTTCCTTCCTCATTGAACTGTAGTTACAGCTGTATGCTGATGATATACAAATATACACGAATGGAACTGTGTCTGAAATCGATCGACTTGTGGCGTGAATTAATTTGGATGTGAGGAAAATCGAACAATGGAGTAGGAAGAACTTTCTGCCACCGAATCCCAACAAAACCCAGGCAATAATTTTTACCAATATAGGCTCAATGTGCCCATCAGAAAACATAGTTTTTTGTAACCAGCCTATTCAGCTTACGGAAAAAGTAAAAAACCTGGGCCTTACGATGGATCACAACCTAAATTGGGCCAACCACGTGAACGAGATATTAGCGAAAGCTTTCCAATCCCTCAGAACTTTCCGAAAGTTCCAACCCGTCCTCACGGTCCCGATTCGGTTGAAGCTAGTCCAAGCTGTCATCATCCCTATGTTCCTATATTGCGATGTAGTTTACTTTCCGGGTTTATCAGCAGCCAGAAAAGACCAACTGCTTAGGTGCTTCAAATCAGCCGCTAGGTTTGTGTACAGCCTGAGACGATGGGAAACTACAGAGGTCGCCAGAAAACGTATCCTTGGTTGCGATCTCCTGGACTGCTATCAAAGACGCATATGTTGTTTTAAGCGACAAGGATACAACGAATGCCTGCCAACATATTTCCTCAACCATTTACAACGTGGAAGAAATGATCGAGCCAAATGCTTTATTATACCACAGCATACTACGACATCAAGGAAAAGTGTCCTGATCTGCGGCGCTTCATGCTGGAACTCCCTGCCTTTATCGACAAGGCAGGCTAGTTCATTGACTGCTTTCAAAACGGCCTTGAATCGAGTTTAGTTTAGTTGATAATATAGTTTGTTTTTCTTTTAATTATTAACACTCAATAAGTAGAATATTTTCAAGAATTGTTTTCCTTAACCTGACTATAAAGTTAATTGTAACTAACAGGCTACGTTGAAGTTGATATTACAAACTACAAATTACTGTGAAATAAGGTTTTTCTTCTTATAAAATCGTACGATTTGTGCAAGGGTATTTCGTACACTGTGCTGATTTTGGGTCTTTTTTAAATTTCTCAAACCCTGTGATTTAGCTTCGTTTTGGTTAAAACTCATCCATGATTTGTTGCAGAAGTTTTAAATAACGTTTACATGAGTAGATTTGAACATTTAGGTTTGTATGGGAAAATTCGATATTTTGTACTGAAAACTCAACATCAGTTTTGTTTCAAATGAGGTTCATTATCCCCCAGCAGACGATTTCATTCTTTTTTGGACGGATGTTTGTATGGAAAACTTCGTAATCCATTTGTTCTTGGTTTTTTCTTTCTCAAAAGCAAAATTTATCACAAAAAATGTTGTTAAATGATAGGAGCTTCATTCCTGCTTTGTTTAGAAATAGATATTGTTCCATCAGACCTGGTATTTAAACAAAAGAGCGAATAGAATACTTGCTTTAATTGTGTATCAAATTTGTTTATCGGTATAATAAGCAGGTTTTTTTTTTTTGTGATGGTCCCACAGGCCCAATTGGGTCCTTCCTCCACCCCATACGCTTCTTTAGAAGTGGGAGGGACAGTTTATCCTATGGATAATTTTGTTTGCATTATTTTATCTAATTCTGTACGACTTGTTTGTCTAACTCCCGCGTATGTCCATCACCGTACAAATTTATATCTGGTATTTCGCCAGATCTTCATCACAAGCATATGATCCTTTTTAGGATTAGTCATTATTTCAAATTGTATGTTTAACGTGTTGTATTGCCAGTTTCTTGAAAATGTTTATGTTTGAACTGTCTTTGATATTTTGCGGCAGGCTGTTAAACATTTTTAGACCGTTGTAGAAAACTGATCGTTTTGTCAATTCCTTCCTCGTATTCGGTAATCTGAAATCATGGGCTCTTCTCGTATTGTAGCTATGTACATCGTTGCCGTACTGCAGACCATCCATTAAGTAAGCCGGTAACATTCCGTTCTTCATTTTATATATAAAAATCAAACTGTTATACGCAATTCTCTGTTTCACTGACAACCATTGAAGTATGTCGAGCATCAATGTACTTGGTGTGTATCGATTACATCGTATCACTACTCGCATGATCTTATTTTGAATTCTTTGTAGGCGCTTTGTTTGTGTATCAGATGCATGCAGTAAAGTTGTAGCGCAATAGTCGAAGTGTGGCATGATAACAGATTTAACGTAGATTATTTTCGACCAGAAAGTCATATATCTACTTACTCTACAAAGTACACCATATTTCACGGCAATCTTTTTGATTGTGTAGTCTATGTGAGCTATAAAATTCAATTTTTCATCGACTTGTACTCCTAGGTATTTGACTTGACGAACCCTTTCGATCTCACAACCATCGATTAATAATTTAGGGCTTACTCCTATTTTGCGATTTCCAATAATCATCCAGTTGGTTTTATCAAGATTTAGACATAATTTCCTGTGTTTCAAAAAATCTGCAATATTTTTCAAATCAGCATTTGCTTTTTGTACAACGAGTTCTAGGTCATTTCCACTCCAATAGGAGACGGAATCATCTGCAAATAGCTTGAGACGGCCGTGATTTAAGCACATTTTCATGTCATTGATGTACAATATAAATAACAAAGGACCCAACACACTTCCTTGGGGAACTCCTAGGTTATTTTCTCTGTATCGCGAGTAAGATGAACCATATTTTGTTCGTTGCATTCTATTCTCCAAATAATCTTTGAACCAGCTCAGAACCGTACCATTGATGCCAATTTTTACCAACACTTCTAACAGTAGTAACCGATCAATAGTTTCGAATGCTCTCTTGAAGTCTAGAAACACAGCCACTATGTAGTTTCCGTTTTCAATATTAATCTTCCAATTTCGAAGTATCAAGTTAACTGCAGATTCAGTTGAATGCTGCTTCCTGAATCCAGACTGTTCAGCAATCAATATGTCTCCACCCTCAATAAAGCGTAAGAATTGCTGTTTTACTGCTAATTCTAGCACCTTTTCTTGAATTTCTAACATGTTTATAGGACGATATAAAGTCGCCTCTTGTGCATTTTTCTGTTTTTCAATAGGAACTACAGTAGAACACTTCCACGTTTTAGGTATTATTCCTAACTGCAGACTCGTGTTTATAACATTTCTCAACGGGTTGGCTAATACCAGCAACGAATCCTTAAAAATTTTTAAGGAGACATTTTCGATACCAGCTGTGGGTTTCATATCGTTTACTATTTCGTCAAAATCTTGACTACTTATTGTCTCGAATGTGTGAAATTCTCCACTATTGTACATACTCTGATCCACGTAGCCATTAGAGCTTACCGGGATGCTGTTATGAATTTCCATGACGCTATCAATAAAGAAGTCATTGAACTTCTCTGCTATTTCTTTTTCGTCTTTGACTTCAACTCCGTTGAATGTGGTACTATTTGACTTCATCAACCTTTTTATTGTTTTCCACAATTGTTTCCCATTAGATTTGTTTCTCTCCAACTCATCTTGGATAGATTGGTTTTTAGCTTCTTTTAATTTTCGCGAATATTCGTTTCTCACAACTTTGTAATTTTGCCAACTCCTTGAACATTTTGATCTTAAAAATTGTTTGTAAAGTTTGTCTCTACGTCTTTTGATTTCAATTAGGCTTCTGGAGTACCATTTAGTACCACGTTCAGTACCATTGAGTACCATTTTTTTACGAACAAGTGCATTAACACTATCTTTCAATAAAACATCGATACGTCTTACCAACTCATTAAAGTCAGCGCATTCCAATGTTGGCAAACCTGCCTCAAGAAGCTGTCGAAATACAATGTTGTTATACTGACTCCAATCATTCACAATCTGATGGATCTTAGGTAGACCATCATTAGTACCAAATCCAACTTCAATATTTATAGTCTCATGATCTGACACCCGAAAATCAGGAACGATCTTCGCCTCGGCTCTCTCCACATTTGTGAACACCAAATCTATCCTAGAACTGCTGGATACCGTGATTCGAGTGTCTTCCATAACAATTTGTCGAAAACCATATGCCTCCATGACACGTTTCAGATCCCTACACTCTGCTTCATTGTTGAAATTAATGTTATAATCACCACAGAAGATGTTATCAATTTCGTCTACAACAGTTTGACTCAGCCAACTATTTTCCAGAATATCTAAAAACCGAGCATCGCTTGCACTCGGAGAATGATAAATTCCTCCAACAACGATTTGCCTTTTTCCATCATTGAGTTTGACTGCCAGAATCCAGTTCATTTCAACACCTGCATTTAATAAAATGTCGATTTTAAACATCTTTCGTACGTACATTGATACTCCTCCAGTATGTCTTGAATGCGAAAAGCAGTGAATCATGGTGTAACCAATTATGTCCAAAGTATTAGAATTCAAATCCTCCGTTAAGTGGGTTTCAACTAGCACTAAAATTTTAGGCTTTAATTCTTGAGCCACTACGCAAATTTCCTCGAAGCTACTTAACAAGCCGCAAACATTTAAATATAAAATATCTGATTTTGATTGCTATTTACCGTAATCGATGAACATTTTTGCCTTAGAGGCTTTTCTTTTATATATTTCACACTCATAACTCCATGCAGGGTGGCAAGTATCAACTTGCTTCTGCAAATCTAACTTCACTGTGCTATTAAAATTAATACAATTTATACACTTTTCAAATTGTGCACTGCATTCTTTTGTATCGTGACCTTCGCCGCACTTAGCACAACGAGTTGACTCTCTGCAAAATTCAGCTTTATGACCATAATTCCAACACTTATAACAACGCAAAACATTAATATCTTCAAAAATTTTGCAACGTTCCCAGCCAATATTTACTTTACCGCGATTTATCAAAGCACTAAAAGTTTCCGAATCAACTTCCACAGTAGCAATCATCGGATTATGCTTCCATTTCTTATTTTTTTCAATATGAACCACCTTTATTACAGAGTCATTTAAGCTGTTCTGTTTTTTAAATAATTCGACAAACTTTTCATCATCAAATTTATCTTCTTCTGCAAATCCCACTACTTTAATCTTAGGTTTTGCTGGTTGTTTTATTTCTATATAATATTTCTTTCCCAAAACTTTCAAAGCGTTTGTCATGAAATTCTGTGCCTTTTCCTTTGAAGCACATCTCACCAACACTTCCGCTGTTGATTCTATGTAACGAACTGAGGTTACTCCCAAAGAAACCGGATCTAACGAAGATTTCAGATCTTTACGCGTTACATCCACACTCTGTTCTTTAATTGGTTTCAAACGAACTGTTTCCTCTAATTTAGCTAATGAAGCATTTTGTATTTTGTCATTTTTAGCAACGATATCTCGTTTGGTCGAATTTTTATCATATGCCACTTGTTTACTTAAAACATTTGACACTACTGGTGTTTGTGTCGTTTTAACTACTCTAGCGTAAGTTAATGTTGGCGTTTTTTCGTTATCACTTAATTTTCTTTTTTTCAGCAGGTCATTTCTGAAACTCTGTTCTTCCTATTTTGAACTCTGTTGGAAAATTATCTCTTCCAAATTAAAGCACGAATGAAGTTTTTATCAATTTACAACATTCTTTGTGATAAATTTTGCTTTTGAGAAAGAAAAGACCAAGAACAAATGGATTACGATGTTTTCCATACAAACATCCGTCCAAAAAGGAATGAAATCGTCTGCTGGGCGATAATGAACCTCATTTTTTACCCGTCACCATTTTTGATCACGTTCATCGATTTTGACGAAACTTGGCCTGGTATTAGATAAAACATTTTTACATCTTTGTACCAAATTTCAAGATTTTTCAATGAAAATCACCGAAGATACAGGAAATTTAGTGACTGAATTCCAAATTTCCCTTTTTTACGTGAATAGCTGTATCTTCGTTTTCCGTCATTGTAAAAACTTCAAATTTTGTAGGGCGTTTGTTGGATATTTGAACTAGATTGGGTGAAATTTTCATATAAAAATATCAACCGAGATAGAAATGGCAGCTTGTCAAAGTTGGAAGTGGGTGCGCAGCTTTACGCGATTTCATTCTTTTTTGAAATCGCGTAAAGCTGCGCACCCACTTCCAACTTTGACAAGCTGCCATTTCTATCTCGGTTGATATTTTTATATGAAAATTTCACCCAATCTAGTTCAAATATCCAACAAACGCCCTACAAAATTTGAAGTTACATACACTGTATCAAAAAATTGTCCGTACAGCACGTACCTTGAAATTCAAACAAACAAAAAGTGCACTTTTTCATTCAATAAAAATACTACAATTACATCATTCGCTGCAGAAATTAGTCCTTTTTGTAGATCAGTATTAAAAATGTTTATGAATTAAACCTTAAAAATAAACAAATTCATTTTGTATAGAAAGTCCCAAAAACGACGTCAAAAAATTGTCCGTACACTGAGGCCTTTGTCAAATAATAGTCAAGAAAACAGTTATATGTCAGTCTGTCAAACGCAGAAACGTGAGTTGAATCTCAGCAAAGACAATTTCCAGTGGTCTGAGCGATAAATTCGGTAAAATGAAGTTTATCTAGCATAAATCAGTAGATTTTCGTGTTTTCGGATGGCAACGGGTATTTTTTTGTGAAAAGCAGACATTTTCCTGTTAATTAAATCCACAAATATTAACAAGAAAATGTCTGCTCCTTACAAAAAATACCCGTTGACATCCGGAAACTGATTGCTGACCTGAAGAATGACGGTAAAAGGTTGTCCGAAATTTCAGGTATAGTAAATCGGCCACGATCGTCGGTTCAGTATGTCCTTCAGAACTTTAAGAAGACTAACTCCCTGGAGACCACTCCAGGAAGAGGCCGCAAACTGAAGTTTACAGATCGTCACTATCGCATCATTGTCAGGGAAATCAGTCAGAATCCTAAAATCAGTGCCCCGAAACAAGCAGACAGCCTGGAGAATTTTGAAAACATACAGGTTAATCCTCAAACGGTACGGAACATACTTCATGAGAAAAAAATACCGAAGTCGTGTTGCTCTGAAGAAGCCGTTTAAATCTGCTAAAAATAAGAAAAAGCGGCTGGAATACGCTCAAAAGTATGTCCTGGAACCGGAAGAGTTCTGGCAGAACGTCATATTCACTGACGAAAGCTAATTTAATATTTTTGGGTCTGACGTAAATGTAAGAGTAATCCAAATACTGAATTAGATCCGAAAAAATTGTGACGGACAGTTAAGCACGGTGGTGGCCATGTAATGGTGTGGTATGCTTTCAGCGCAAATGGCACCGGAAATTTGACATTCATTCACGGAGAAAAATAAATAGATTTATCAGTCATATTACGCGTCTACAGGAATATAAATATGATAGTTTGGTTCTCACCCGAAAATACGATCAAACCAACCATCAGCTTATACGATTAGTCTCCAGGGAGTTAGTCTTCTCAAAGTTATGAAGGACATACTGAACCGACGATCATGGCCGTTTCACAATTCCATGCGTAATTCAAAGACAAGTAAATAAATAAATTTGATTGCACCTGGCACCACTGACTCAGGCGGTATTATTTATTTGTTTTGCTGCGCCGGGAAAACTTTCGCGGATATTTTATTCTATTACCTAAACCTATTCTACCTAAAGCAGCAGGAATAGATGCAATCAGCATGCCGGGCCATCAAAGAAGGAAAAACCTCGAGAACATTGTTTCAGGTTACGCCACCGGAACCCATCAAAGTTTTACTCCATGCTGTGGATTGCTTGGACCGGAACGACCTACGGGCATGCAGATCGAAATGAGGAGGAGGAGGAGGAGGCAGTACAAAATGATCAGCTGGTGCAGTTAATTAGTGATATTAATTTATGTGATTGAATAAAATTATGGAATTGGAAAAAAAAAAAAAAATTTCGGACAAGCTTTTAACGTCATTCTTCAGGTCAACAATCAGTTTCCGGATGTCAACGGGTTTTTTTTGTGAGTAGCAGACATTTTCCTGTTAATTTAATCCACAAATTGTTGAAATCTACTGATTTATGCTAAATAGAGTTCATTTTACCGTATTTATCGCTCAGACAACTGGAAATCGTCTTTGCTGAGATTCAATTCACATTTCTGCGTTTGACAGACTGACATATAACTGTTTACTTGACAAATATTTGAAAAAGGCCTCAGTGTACGGACAATTTTTTGACGTCGTTTTTGGGACTTTCTATACAAAATGAATTGGATTATTTTTAAGGTTTAACTCATAAACATTTTTAATACTGATCTACAAAAAGGACTAGTTTTTGCAGCGAATGATGTAATTTTAGTATTTTTATTGACTGAAAAAGTGCACTTTTTGATTGTTCGAATTTCAAGGTACGTGCTGTACGGACAATTTTTTGATACAGTGTATGTATATAAAAGGTACAGAACTTCATAAACCGCGATGAGCGGCAACAATCGACGGCTAAAACTTGGGCACGGAATCTCTACGAGAAGATGCTGACAAAATATGGCTGCTGTGTGATGGAAGACGAAACGTATATATAAAATCCGATTTTAAGCAAATTCCGGGGTTAGAGTTTTTCACCAGCATGAGCAAGTTCGATGTGGACGACAAATTTAAGAAGAAGAAAATGTCGATGTTCGCCTCCAAATATCTCGGATTGAGGAGTGAGCCTTTCGTGATAACTGTGCCCTTTATCACAAAAGGCTCACTCCTAAAATGGCGAGATTTACAAATTCGAGTAACTCGAGAAGCGCTGTTAAGTTTTGTATTAAGGTACGAATCATAGTAATCCTAGAGAATTCATTCTATGACGGCAACATAGTTCATTTACCATTCCTGTATGTTTATTCGGTCTCATGTTTCACTTCTTGTACAACCAGTGACCAGAGTGGACGGTTTTAGTGTTAACATAAAGAGTGGTCCATCGAAACGGATACGAATTATCGGTAAATTTTTAATTTTTGTTTTTTCCTTCCTATAGCTTTTAGGTCGATAATGGAAATTGAACTGGATATTGATATTGGGTCAATGGTGCTGTTAACTTTGATATTGGGTCAAAGTATAAAAAACCGCAAAGAACTCGACATTGGGTCGGTTCAAGTTGAAAATTCTTATTTTGGAAGCGAACAAACATTGGCATTGGGCCGATCAAGATGGTAGACTTCGATATTGGATCGAAGTTTGAATAATAGGAACTATTCGATATTGGGTCGAATAAACTTTGATATTGGGTCAAAGTGTTGAAAAACTAAAACTTATTCGACATTGGGTCGAAAACTTTGATATTGGGTCAAAGTTCTGAATGCGATAAAGAAACATTTTGATATTGGGTCAAAATGTAAAACGAACTTATTCGATATTGGGTAAAAAAAAATTGATATTGGATCGATTTCAAACACGCATTTTGAAAATTGTGATATTGGGTCAATATTTTCAAACATATACATTTTCCCGAACGCCGATTTGTGATCGGCTTTGCTTGAACGAAATGATTTGGGCTGTTCGAACATGCTTTCCAAAATGACGATGATGTGTGTTTTTGATTCAAACTGGAATAAATTTTCATTGTTTTCCTGGCTTGTAGCATATCCGTCACCTAAAACCCAACAATCTACAGTGATGGATGACCATTCGATAGGTCAAATTTTTACTATGTTGAATATTTAATATCAAGCTTACCCAAGAAGTGATTTCGAATTACAATATTTCGGTGGCGGTGGAAGTTTGCAGATAGTTTAATGGCCGGTCTCCTTTAAAAAGGTAATTCAGAAGTGTTGTCCTAACATCGAGCCACAGCGTGCTCCTGGATTTGCTAATCAGTAATCCCTTAACCAGCTGGCAGACGCAAAAATTTCATTTTCGACTGGAGTAATGATGAAATCATAGACCAATTCCTACGTTGAAATAGTTGGCGGCGTAGTCGTGCTTGAAAATAATGCAACCATCATGCTAGAGCGAGATGTAAGAAAAGACGCACAATGGAATTCATTCAAAATGAATTTTTTCTCGAAAACGTTAATAAATAAATCAAAGCAAGCTTTTTCCTCGCCTAGCAACCGCCTAGCGACAGACATGCACAAACCGTTGGATAGTTTGAAAAGGTGGCTGTGTAGGAAAACGCATATGAAATCATGGTGTGTCGAAATACAACTGTAGTTTTTCTGTACGACAGGGATATTTCTTTAGGTATGAAAATCAAGTGGGATTTGAAAGCCCACGGTAAAGAAAGATAATTTTCATGTTTTGGGATCATATCGTTTCCAGAAGAAACATGTTGTTTAGTCAATCAACATGATCCATTGGGTCAGCTCTTTTCATCACTACCTACTTGGTGCTCCCTGCCTCAGGTGGCAATTATATTTACCCGACATTAAAATATCATCTTCATAAAAAAAACTCAACGGACTAGAATGATAGGGGAGAAAGCTTCTCCAATGTTGAGTAATCACTGCATGAAACACAAAAAGTGGTTCGTTAGAATTGCAAAAAAACCGATGAGGTTTGCAATGTTCAAAATGTCGTCTTTTTTCCAGCATCGCCATTGAAATTATTATTCGAGGAAATTAGTCAAGTTCCTCCATATAATGTCAAAGAACGTTGACTGAAGAAGCAAATTTTTACCATAAGTTGTCAATGATTCTGTCTTCGAATCACGTATTTCAACAAGATATTTTTGTGATGAGATTTATTGACATCTATAATTGCTGCCACGGCCGTCGAAACTTGGAACTTCGATAACATTACTTTCCAAGGGAAGAATGCAGTTTCCAGCGGGTTAGCCTGAAACTAATGTAGGTAATCAATGAATTTCGATTTTTCTCGAAAGAACACAAAATTAGCGATATTTCACAATATCTCTAGGATATGTGACTAGGCCTAACAAACCAAAACCTTGGGCATTGAAGTCAGAATGATCTGGTAAATTATTTTAGTGGCCTCGAAGCGTTCTTAGCATCTTATGCTTGTTTGTTTCGATTATAGTCGCTTTACCATCTTTTTGGTATTCGCGACTTTATATCAACATTGCAGTTGGCGGACAGTTTTGGAAAAATTGATTCGGTATAACTGTGTTCGATGTTTACTCTTGGATCGAACTCACGGTAATGGGCGGACCATTACGGATGAACGAAAAGACAATTTCTCTTGTGAAGGACAGGAAATTTATTTCATTTTTACCATCATTACAGTTTTAACCGCGAAAAAATGTATCCTTTTTTGAGGAAGTTTACACATTTGGCAACAGTCAGCAAATTACATAATAATAAATAGTACATGGACTTCAAGTTAAGGTGATTAATATTGTCGAGATTCATCAAACCCCAATAAGACCCTCTGACCATAGTGAAAACTTAAAAGGTTTGTTGGTTTATTTGTCTGAGATTTTTACACTCTTGTGTTTTTCATCCCTGATCAATCAAGAAGGAAATATTGTTGTTGTGTTGTAAGAAAAACAACTTCCAGTGTAGGTAAACTTGAGAAATAAATATGTATTGTCTACGAGTAGTTTAGAAAATTACCGATCTAAGAGACATGAACCGTCTTAGCCGATTTAGGATCTAAAGAAACAAATTCTATTTGTGGTCAAAGATGAAATTTTTATTAATATTTGGTGCAGTTTATTTTAAATTTCAGATTTGCGGCGTGTAAGAATTAAAACCAAACTATTGAAACATTGGGAATATTATAGTGAACGTTAGCACAACAATCAAATCTATTTTAACGAGGAGTTTTATTGCCTACATTAAATTTCTCCTCAATCACCGAGGAAGAACATCTACTTAGGTAGGATGACAAGTTCAATAGCGAATGTTTCATTTGATCAGTAACCTCTGATAACTCTATCTGAGGACACATTTCTCATTCACAGAAATTCGCAACGACCACATAATTAATCTTCATGTAAATTTGCAAACTTTTCTACACATGATATTATGAATTACAGAAGCCTGCAGAAGAATAAAAATGATACTTAAGCTGCTTCGCCAATATTCAAAATTTAAAAACATGATAGATAATATGAGTCTTGGAGCTTATGTATAGAATGTGGAACTACATAAATTGGTGTTTGTAAACTTGACATTTTCAACACAATTGATGCTCAAAGATTGTGAACGAACCACCTCGAATTGTGAAAAGCCGGACGACTTTCTCTATCTCAGTTAGATATATTAAGAACTGTGATGCAGCTTTCAACTTCACGCGTTATAAAACGAAAGATGTGTAAATAGAATAAAAAATTGAAAGAAGCATTACCGTTGAAGTAGGTAATACATTAAAAGTGATTCCAATAAGATTATATTCGCACACAAATTAGGAAAGAGTGGAATATCAGATCCAATAGGCGCTGAATCTTTAGTTAAAATTTGAATATATATCCACTGCAGTGAAGGCAGTTAACGTTATCAACAAGTCGAAAGACGCTTATATTCTATACTTCATCACAAACATCAGATATAGCAGATTTACGCGACTTCATACAATTGTTTCTTGGTCTTCGGATCGAAGAAAACGAGATAGAAATCTTTTTTGTCTTAAACGTCTATTCGGGCGGGGGAGTATGTTAAGTTTTGTATTAAGGTACGAATCATAGTAATCCTAGAGAATTCATTCTATGACGGCAACATAGTTCATTTACCATTCCTGTATGTTTATTCGGTCTCATGTTTCACTTCTTGTACAACCAGTGACCAGAGTGGACGGTTTTAGTGTTAACAAGCGCCTTTTGTCGTTCTTGTAGCAGCACGACAAAGCTCCGCTATTTTGGCCAGATTTGTCAGCATGCCACTATTCTAGAAGTGTGCTGGAGTGATATGAGGCAAATTCTGTCCATCTTGTTCCTAACGATATGAACCCACCAAACTGTCCGGAGCTGTGCCCGGTGGAGCAGTACTGGGCAATTATGAGCGGGAACTTTGGAAGAGCATGAAGACAGTCAAAAACGAGAAGGACTTGTTAAGAAAATGGAAAAAAAAACTGAGAAACTGGTACCGGATAACACTGTACAGACTTTGATGAGGGCATCAAGCGAAAATGCGTTCAATTTTACACTCAAAGTTCCATCGATTAACTTTTCTTCTGATTTTTGAAGTAAATATATTTATAAAAGTACCCTAAAATATTTTTTTTATTCTTAACTTTATAAGAAAATTGGCATGACATTTTCGGTGTCGCAATAATTTCGTGTTCACCTTTTAATCTATTTAAAAAAATCAATATAAAAATTAAAAAAACACGGTACCATAGCATCGGTGGTAGTCCACTATCAAACTATTGACCGTAACGTTCTGCAACCAAGCCCCGGTTGTAACGAACGCGATGATAACAAAACTGAGAAGGCTTTACATCGATAGATCCGTCTCTGAGTTAAAAGGAGTTTATCTGAGCGATCACATTCCATCTTTTTGTTCGTCCGCACTGCAAGTTTTCGCTTGTGGGGCGAACCACGCTTGGCCTACTAATGTGTGGTGGTAGATTTAACTCTTTCTTCACCTGCATAGGCTCGTGCTGAACAAAAATTTGGTATGTGATGAAAATGCTCAAAATAAAATTGTAATCGCTAATTTTCACCATCTTTTATTTCTTCTAACTTTCTATCTGTCTATAAAATTTCATAATCTTAGGATGTTCTTACTAAAAAGGAACTCACTTTTCACCAATAAGGCCGATAAATTAAGTAATAAACATAAATTACGGTGATTAATCTCTTCATAAGTTTCGATTAAAGTTATTTTAGCATTTTTGTGAAATTCGCGACTTCATATCAACGATGGAGTTGGTGGACATTAAAAAACTCACCCGGAACAACATTGTACGATTTTTATACTACTTAGCTTGAACTCCTGGACATCGACACGTGTTTTGTCAACTTAGCTATATAACAAGCACGATATACCTAAGATGATTAAGCCAGCGTGTTAAATCAATTTAAAAATGCAACATTTCATAGCTATCGATTGCTAGTATATACCGGGGTAAGGTTAGTTCGTTAGAACAACGTCAATGTTTTGGATGAGTCTGCATTTATTTCAGGTTGATTCAACTATATGATATTTGAAAACGGTCGATGGCTAATGGAAAACAATTTTATATAAATGTTGATTGAAAGTCTGTGTTGGTGTTAGGCATATTCGATGCAAAATTTTTAAAAAGATGATACTGTTTGGTCCGGTTGCCCGGATATCGTGGAATAAGTCCTTTTCTCGCACGGATTCATTCACAAAAATATTCAAAAAACTCAAATTAAGTTACGATATTAAAAAAAAAATTTGAGCTCACCCTTCTTTTCTAAATATAAAATAATACATACCTTATTAAAGGTATTGTTCATAATAGGATCCGTAACGTTCCGATAAGTCGCATAAACTGTCGTATACTGAACAACGTACACACAGTAGCTAAGCTTAGCGGCTACCAACATGATTGGATGCTGAAGAAAGCTGGTTAGCAGCGAACTTGGATTCAATGCCAGATAGAACATCAAACACGCTACCATTATTCCCCAGGAACTTTTCAGCAGAGATCCAAAAATGGCCAGGACCAGGGAACGATCTGGCAGGTGATCAAGAGGCAAGAAAATCGTGAGCCCGTTAAAGGCGATGAATGCGATTGCTGCTATCAGGAACGCTGAATTGAAGTTTGAGAATTTAACTGCTGAAATCAACTTTGTCGTTTCTGAATATTTGCAGTAGATCATGCCAATGATCATTCCGAAGATGTAGTTTCCTGCATTACTTTCGAAGGTGACGTAAACTTTGAGGTAGTACGGTAGATTACGAATTTCCTCGGTAACGTATCTGGAATGAAGAAAATTTAATTAAGTTTAAATTTGTTAAAAGATAAAATAGGAGGAAATAAGCTCAAACCTTGTCATCATCATAACGGTGGCGTCCAATTTATGATAGTAAATCATGCAAACAGGAACTATAAACGCTAGTATTACCAACACATATAGCAACGATTTTTTATGTTTTGGGTATCTGGAAGTTTGAAAAAGATCTTGAACATTAAAAAAATATACAGAACTTAAAAAAAAAATTAAAAAAAGAAAGATTGCCACACACTGCTCCTGCATCAATGATTTGAAGTCTTTAAACTTATTTTCATCCAAAATCAAACAGAGCATAATGATTAAAGCAAATATTGATCTCACCTCCACAGCATCATCATGATCGTGGTTCCAAAAACATACAGCTGAAAGTCGGCACCCAAATACCAGGTGAATTGTGAGCACTGCAAAAGACAACGGTCAAAACGTGTTCGGGTCTGTTCTGTCAATATTTTCCAACGCATTAGACCTACCGGTTCCCCGACGTTGATGTAATTATTCACAAACAGAAGATTGGTCCACCAGTTGACATCGCAATGATCTTTGTAGCGTTCCGCGATCGGGCCCTGCTTCAAGTGCCGATACCAAGAGGCTTGGAACAAGATCACAAAAGCGTAGACTGGAAGAATTCTGCCATAAGTGTGATAATAAATCAAATTTGTTGTAACTTTTCTGCACTGCAGTGCAGTCACGTGACTTACCGAATCAATCGATTGACAATGCGTTCGAAAAAGTATCGTGTCTCAAAATTCGGACTGGATTTAACGTGATCCAGGAAATTGACCGCCAAAACAATTCCGCCTATAACGAAAAATATTTGTACTGTGTAGGTGTTGCCAGCCAAGGCAATCGGGAACCAGAATTGGTCGAACTGGGACTCGAAGGATTCTGGATTTTTCAGCGGTATTCGGATCATTGGGATCGTTGCATGGCACAATAGAATTATCAGCATTGTCAGTACCCGAGCTCCATCTAGGAACAACAAGTCCTGCCTAGATCGCGAATTCAGTGCTCCCAGTTTCTTTAAATTTGTTACTAATGAGAAAGATCGTACGACAATTGATCCTTAAAATATAAATTTAAAAAAAATTCAGTAAATCTGTTCCACAGACCAAACTCAATCGCAACCTTGAAAAGATAACTTTTTGACCTCAGCTATCGTACTCGTCAAAAGCAATCCAATGATGACGATTCCAATTACAACGAATACGATCTCAGGAAAACCTTAAAAAAAATAGTTAAAAATTATCACCTTGTTATCGATTTTTTCCGTTTGCTAACTACCTATTGATATCGCCGAATCGTCGAATCGGACGCAATTCCTAAAAGCTGCCGTTGAATTGAGGTGATAATTCGTCCAGACACGATCGATGGCGCATTGCTGGGATCGTTTGGTTTGATCGTTAAGTTGATCATCATCGGTGCTGCATCGATCCAGACAGATTCCAAGCTCCAAAACATCCCGCCGATAGTGGCGGGGATCGCTGGTGTAGAGCTGAAAGATGAAACAATTTTCATAAAATCAGATTGTTTTTGGAATAACTAAAACGGGTATATCGGAAACCAACTTTTTTCGATTTACAGAACAGTCCAATAATTTCTTTAGCTGTCTCAATGATTGTGTGAATTTTAAGAATTTTTAATATGAGATTAAGGTACTTGTGTATGGGAAATTGCTAAATTTTACTCTCTGAACAACTGTAAAAATTAAAAAAAGGACTTTTGAAAATATTTATGGTCAGTAGGAAAAATAAGTGCATAATGAGCACCCGGGGTATAGTAAGTAACCCTCTTTTCCACAAAATTACGTATTTTCTCAAATAAATTTTCATAAGGAACAATTTCGAACTTCCTGTAGTATTAATCTTTCAGAAAAAATGCGATAACGAGCACCCGGGGCATAGTAAGCACTTATCTTTTCTGTACGCATTTTCTTTACAAAAAAAATGTCATGAGGATTTGTTTCGTACTTCCTATAGTATTAATTTTGAAGCAAAAAAGAAATATTCTTACCATTTTAAAAATTCAGCTAGGTTCTAAAGTGACGAAAATATTATAGTTTTCAAGTACCGGGAAATTTCTGATTATATTTTATCAATCTCATAACCGTTAAATTATCTTGATCGCACTGCAACATGATGTACACAGTGTTCTCCCATTTTCACCATCATTAAATTTTTGATTTTTTACTTTAATCAATTTTGAATGGCTGTTTTTCACTTTAACTTGTTGACTCGGGGCAGACAGAGCACCATTGGTCGGGCACGATGAGCATTTTCTGTCGTAAAATCTAGCAGCAAATTCAACTTGATGAAGTCAACTGAATTATAGAGATACAGCTTGACTAGTTTTCATCTGACGATTTAGCCTATTGGTAAGGTGTCGGTGAGGTATTCAGCAGACTCTAGTTTGATTCCTGGTCGAGGTGATTTTTTATGCCCTATAGTGACTGATTTTCAGCTTTCGGCAAAACATTTTTTAAAATGCATTTTTAAACGTTTTTACCTACTTTTTCATGTTTCAGCCAGTTAGGAAATAGACTTTTAGACTTTTCCAGGGTCTGAACACGAAACAATGATGTAACTCAGCTGTTTTCATGGTTAAATAAGCGTCCTTCTTAAGGTGGTCATTATGCCCTCATCTCCCCTATCACAAAATTTTTTTTCGCAAAATACAAAAATTAAGTTTATTTTAAGACAGTTTAAGATACTGAAGTCAAAAACTTTCTCGTTGTACTGATGTTTATGGACATTGTACGATTTGCTTGGCCAGTGTTGCTAGATTTTTTTCATAAGAAAGACTACTTTTTTTGAGAATGTCATAACTTTTTTCATGCTTTAATGCTTCTAAATGAATTCGACTTATAAAATAAACAATAAAATCTAGTTCAAAATCGTTCATAATTAAAAGTGATGTGGGGGAAGGATTGTCCTTTTCCTCAAATTTGATCTCATTTAACTTAATTTAAGGTATTTTGAAAAATTCCAAAATTAGAGATGAAATTGAAACTTTTTAACCCATTTTCTTATTAAAATTATTTTGACATTCTTTGTCATTCTGCGGAGCTATTATTTTCCTCGGGAAAATATGTTGATAAAAAAGTTATTCGTATTTTGTATACCAGGAAATTAAAAAAAGACTCACTAAGGAATCCTTTGTGATAAATGTCATTTATTAAATAGAATAATACACTTTTTGTTCAAAATAAGAAAACCACAAATTAATTTAAATGATTCTATTTTTGCAACAATACGTTCGAAAAACACATATTTGAGATAAAGTTTTAATAATAGAATTTCTATAAACTTTAAACTGATTTTAATACCGTGGATTTAATTTTGTTTTATTTTCCAGAATAGCGATTCGAAAATATCGTATTTTTATCAATTTTGAAATTTATTTCCCATTGTGCATTAAGATCCATAAATTTTATTTCTGAATCTAACTTTTATTCTAAAAAATATGTATTAAAATTTCTGAATTTCAACAATTTTTTTCAATCTGAAACAAATGAAAATATAACTTTAAACATTTGTTTAGAATGATAACAACTTTGCAACAAAGATGGTTTAAATAAAATAAAATATAGTTTTTTTTATCCCTTGAAGGTCACGATTTTCCCTATGTTTTGAAAAGATTTTGGAAAAACAATTTAAAAATATGAAATGAAACAATTTCTGATAGCATAAGGAATTAAAAACCACATGGATGAAAAAAAACTTAAGAGCTGATTTTGACTGGTTTAGAAGTGTTGAAAAATTTGCGTATTGTTTGAATAAAAACAAACTGTAAGCCTACTACTATAAGCGCTAATAGTTAGATAATTTTCATTTGAATTTTCTTAAAATTGTTGAATTTCATGTCGATCCGGTTGCCCAGATTTGATTGAAAAATGATTTTCCCGGAATGTAAAAAAGAGTATCTAACTAAACAATTTTATTATTGTGACCAAAAATCAAAATTTTTAAACAAGTTTTGTCAAAATTAACATGAACGATTTTATGAAAGTATAAAATACAATTTAAATTCGACTGATGGGATTTCTTTTTGCCATTTAAGCAATAATTTATGTGTTTTTTTTCCAAATTTCCCCAAATATTTCCCGGTTTTGAGTTCAAAATTTTGAAATCAACTGCTCGGGTTTTGCCAGGTTTTTAGTTCAATTAGCCCTTTTTTTGTCTGGTTTTGATATGATCGGGAAAATTCTGGAAACCTTACTCTAAAGCATTGTATCTTTGAAATTACAAAATGTAGGCAAAATTTGGACCCTTCATGAAATAAAGATAGTAAATTAATTTACAATCAGTATTTAGTTGTAATGTAGGTTTTTTTAGTTTATCAATTGGAATTTAATAAAAAATGCTCATTTTTAAGCCATTGCACCAAATCTTGAAGTGATAGACAAAATATTCGAATTCATGACGCCAAAATGTTTCGAAACAGCTATTTAAACATATGCACCTATTCCCCTAATAAGTGTTTAGCATTTCAATAACGTATGGAACTCAAAGTAGAATTGTTATACAAACATGAAGTATTATTAGATGAAAAGATCTAAATAAGAGCATTTTAGGTAGAAAAAATGGAACAGTTTAAAAAAGTGAACTAGAGCTTTTCTGTTGTGGACAATTTACTACTTGTGTGATTCCTCAATATAAATGCATCTTCTCAATTGAAATAAACATATTCTCAACTTATTGGAGACATATGAAGGAATTGACTAAGCTACTGTCCGATTCAACTTTTTTTGGGTGAAGCTTGCCGTAAATGAATGATAGAAAATCACTTAATACCAACGTGTTTACGATGGTTATTGAAAATGTCTTAAAAATCGATTTGGATTATCATTTCTATTACGATTTCCTGTTAGCTGGGAAGCTGTTTTTTTAATAAGGATTTTTTTTTATAACGAACACACACATATAGGATCTCAGTGAAACTTCATATTTCTTTGAAGAGATCTAAGTTTTACTTAACTCTAAGGCGTACATCTTTCACGGATATCATGGCTAGCATCTTATAAATGCTAAAACCACCAGACCACAGAAAGAGTACTATGTGTGCCGTGATCGGGATTCGATCTCATGGACTCTGGCTTCGAAGACTGGCACGTTATCCTCTAGGCCACGCCGGCGGATTTAATAAGGAGTGTATCAAGAAATTAAGAATTGAAATTTATTTGAAGGTTTTCACAAAACAAAATTATACCTTTATTTTAAAATTTTCAGTTTTTCTTTAAAATCCTGTTTAACAGGCAATGAAATTATTTTACGGAAAATAATTGAATACAAATTCTTTTGCCTTGCTCTGTTATGAATGTATGTTTTTAACTATTACTTTATGAAAAAGAAAAACAAAAATTAAATTTTACTAACCCGCTCTTCTGGAATCAGTATAAAACAAAACCAACAAATTTCAACTTACGCTAGGTCAGGCAAAAAGCAATTTTGCTTCAGCATTTTGGCAGCATTTTTTCTTTTCGACAAACAAATGAGCACTTTTTGAAAAGATTTGTAATCGTTTATTATAAAAATTCGTGCCGGAACCAAACAAAATCAATAAAGCTGTTGTTTCATAGATGAGGCATGCTCAGTTTGGTGAAACTTGTAAACTTATCCAATGCAAAATTCTGTCAACGACTTAAAAAAGTTTTAAGGATGGTCATTCTAATGAAACAAAATTTGATGCCTGCTCATTGGTCGGTGATTTAATAAGATAAATTTGACATTTGAGCGCCTTTTTTTGTTTTTTTCTTCTGTTTTCCACCCCTGGAACTTACGTTTTGCGCAGAATGGTTCAAAACAGATTGCAATCCATACTAATGGAAACCGTTTGACGATGAGTTGTCAAAGGCTACATCTAAGAAAAGTAAAATTTTCCTTATCGAACAAAATAATGAACATACCCTTATGCAAAATTAGGATGTAGTGTAATTAACATGTAGTGTTAAATTAGGCACTCCAAAACATTTTAAAAATATTGGATTGCTCGTAATAAAATAAATAAATATTTAAAACTTTCAAATAGTAAGGATAAGAGAATTTCGAACTTAGATAGCAAAAAAATATATGCGCATGAGTTGATGTTTGAGCCTGGCAATAAAAAATCTAAAAAAAACATGACAAAATATGGCTCACCTATCCTACTATGTTTGTTTAGTGAGTCTTTATATTTTTTTTTCAGAGCGACGAAAAGCTTTAGTGAATTATGCACAGCTTCTCTGCCAACTCCCAAATGGATAATTTGCGTGTGATACGGTATGCAGTTGGACCTCTGAGACGGACTTATTTACACCGTAAAGTATTTTCCCCATTATCTATGGACAATTTACCACAATGCGGCTTGTACAAACATAGCCCCGAAACTTAGACCTAGGTCGTGGATTGTGTTTGCCTTCAAAAAACAAACAAATTTCGGCGGAGTGTATCTCGGATAGTGCTTCAGTGGTCGCGTCAATCGAAAGCACCCATTGACTTTGGTCAAACTTAAGCACTTCCTTCTTCTCGATGACAATAACTGGGCATTGAAACTGGTGAAGATTTTACGATACACAATTCCGAACGAACATTGAACTTCAAGTGTCAAGTACCCGTGAACGCCTCTAATTAAATAGTGCCTTCCACGTGCAATAAACTTTGAAAACCGAAAAATCCAATGATGCTAAATAATATGAAGGTTTCTTGTCGTGGGAAGAACCTATGAATTTGCTTACCGTTGAAAAGTAACGTTTCGATCCAGTGTCGAAATTAGGAATGACATTTCAAATTCAGACAGAAATGTCATAAATGAGAATAAAATCATAATTTTCAGAAAGAATCTCTTCAGTTGTTTTTGGTGCAACTGATGCTCAATTTGGTAATTTTAATTACATTTAGTAGTTTAATGAACATTTCTTCTTCGAATAAATTCAAATTTTTCTCATTGCCATCGCAAGTGAATGCTGAATCAAATTCCAAGGGAAGGGAATGTTGTAACCCTTGAAAAACAGAGACTACATATTTTTAATTAACTTTCAGCCCTCAAGCCAAAGTTTCACGCTAAGGCAAATGATCGATGATGTTCGGTTTACATGATTCTCTTTTTTTAAAGCGATAGTTTCATGTTGTCTCATCCATGAACATCTCAACATCGGCTCTTCGCAAGCATCGAAAAACGGTTTTTGGCAATTCATGCTTTCAATCTCGTTCAGCGATAAATCGAAGCTTGGTTGAATAGTTTGGAAGACATCACTCAGATTTATTCATTATGTAATAATGATCTATATCTATAAGATGGTTTAGTCAAATTTTATTTCTTTTTTTCTTTGTGATAAAAATTTGTACCTTCTCAGATTTCAAATTTCGATATTTGATGATTTGGAGGCTCATTTTGCACATTTTTCTTTTTGGACATATGATATTCAGTCTGATCTGTTACTTTGTATTAGAGATGTACCTACCGAATAGTGGTATTCGGTCAACTGAAGATTACAAAAGATATGGGAGAGTGTCGTGGACCATGGGGAAACGTGCACCATCCATAATATCTTGGGTTTGTGTTGAGATAAAAATCTGAATCCTACTGTCCTACTCTGCGTAAGCACATATTTCCATATGTTGATAACTTGCGTTTTGAAAAATTTAAAAAAAAACTTTTTTTTCATAATTAAAAATTATTCAAATTTTAAATAAATCAAAACAAATTGGACCAAAGCATTTATGCAACAAAATAACACTACATCGAGAAATAGATTTATCTAGGATTCAAACGACGCTCATAAGACCGGTTGTTCCGTACGGGAACGAGACATGGATATTGCTCGAGGAGGACCTGCGTATACTCGGAGTATCCCAGTGACAAGTGTTAATAAACATCATAGGTGGCTTATAGGAGAACGGAGTGGTGGTGAAGGATGAACCACGTGCTCGCGTGACTCTACGGCGAACCCAGTATCCAGAAGGACGGATACGCTGGGCAGGACATGTTGTGAGAATGCCGGACGACTGTGCTGTAAAACAGGTATTCGCTCCAAAACCGATAGGAACAAGATGAGCAGGATCGTAACGAGCGAGGTAGTTAGACTTTGGTTGCCAGATTTTTTTCAGCACTCCTCTAGGCTATTTTATCTCAAAACTCCGAGCATTTGATTTTAAAATTACCCATCGAAAATCCGGCAATACTCGAAAGAATTTTGTTAAAATTCAGGAATTACCCAACAAAAATCAAGAGAAAAACATGATTTTTTTCATCTAAACTTTTTAACATATTTTAAATCGTTTTTAGGCTCCCATAATACCTTTCATGATTATTTTTATTGACCTTGCTCAAAAAATTTCGTTTTGGATAAATTCGCAAAACATTTTTTTTATTTTTAAGATAAGTTAACCACCGTTAATTAAGTTTTTGTAAATTATTTTTCGGCATATCAGTGAAATGTATATTCTTGGAGAAAGAATATCAGAAATGAAATTGATGAAGAGGGATAGGAAAATGAGAAGAAAATTTACAGATGTTGAAAAGAGCGAAAGAGCATTTTTGCGAGGAAAACTTAATAACGTACACCATACTTTACCCCGCAACATTTCATTATTTAGGAGATACAATGAAATCTAGTTGGTCCGAAGTCTACATGTGGGGAACACGTATACTCCGGACGGGCAAAATATGGCGTACGTTAAGCTCAAGAAATAATTGGATTTAAAAAATCAAATCAAATCAATGGTTCAAAAATAAATCGGGCTTAGCCAAATTGGACCGTTGACCCTAATGATTAGCACTCATACAGTGCATTCATGCCGTGATAACGAAATATCAATACGGCTAGCGCATCGATGGAACCATTGCGCGATATAGGGAAGCTTTCAGCTATAGCTATTGTATAGGGTAGTGCCACCTATATCCCGGTACTACTTCTCCTAAATAATGAAATGTTGCGGGGTAAAGTGTGGTGTACGTTAATAAGTTTTCCTCGCAAAAATGCTCTTTCGCTCTTTTCAACATCTGTAAATTTTCTTCTCACTTTCCTATCCATCTTCATCAATTTCATTTCTGATATTCTTTCTCCAAGAATATACATTTCACCGATATGCCGAAAAATAATTTACAAAAACATTTTTTTTAATTTTTTGTCGATTTGGTAAATAAGTTGAATATATCCGGGCAAAATCCTTTTTCGATAAAATCTACCGCATTTTTTGCAAATTTTTTATTAAATATCTAGGCAAACTCGGATAAAACCGGGCAATCTGGCAAGCTGGAGCGTGATCTGGCGAATGTTTAATGTCCGAAAACTTGGAGAACGGTTACCATGGACCGAGTAAGTATTAGGTATTATTTTCATCAATTCATGTCGTGAGATATGAAACTATGAAAATAAATAAGAATTAATTTAATGAGTCTGTTTTTTTTAATACTTTAATGAGAAAAATCTCAAAACTTACCTTTTTATAAATTTTACAACGTTTTTGAATTATGAATAGAGAAATAAGGGCTATTTAAATCCTAAACAATATTCCTTTAAGCTAGTTTTGAACAAAGAAGTGGATATTGAGCTTATTAAAATTCAAATTTTTACTTTTCCAATGGATACATCTATATATATAAAAATGAATGTTTGTCTGTCTGTCTGTTCCCTATAGACTCGGAAACTACTGAACCGATCATCGTCAAAATTGGCATCTGAAAGTTTTTGGGGCCGGCGGTGGTTTCTATAATAGTTACAACCCCATACGACTTAAGGGAGGGGTGGCTCCCATACAAAATTTGTAGTTTTTAGATTCAAATTAAAGTCATGACATACATTTTCTCGAGATTTTTTTTTCCATTGGGCGGTTTGTTTTTCGTCTCCATGGTAGGGGCGTCGCGACCCAACGTCGCGAGAGGATAGTAACCATGGCATAGCATACTGATCAGTGGGAATATTTTGGCGCGTATTTTCCAACCAAGCATATTTTCAATGCACGTGGTGGCGATATGAAGCCTTGATGTGATTTTTTTTCTTTTTGATTCCTAGCTCATATGTACAGCACATGGTTATGAATGACGCCTAGATGTGACATTTTGCCGATCGAATAAAACATATACATTTTTTTTGTCAAAATCTGAAATTGAAAGTCATGGCATCCAAGGTTCTTAGATACACTAGGTTCTCCGACTTTCACAGTAAGTAGGCGAGGAGTGAGCGGGGCTCTCAATGAGTTTGTTTATTTTTTGCTCAGGTTTTCTGTGGTTTGTTGGTAAACAAACTTCATGAGTTCCGCATAGTTGCATAGCCTACATAGCCAAAATGGCTGAATCGGGAATTCGTTATTCGGGAACACCTCCTGAATATATACCCACCTTGATGGCATCCATTTTTAGAGATTTTCTTTTCTTCGAGTAGGGTTTGTTTTTCGTCTCTCTGGTCGAGCAAACGTCGTCGCAAGTAGATAGTAACCAAAACATACTGTTCATTGATCGCTGGAAAAAATCAACAATTGGGCACCTGATTCTAAACCAAGTACCTATATTTCTTATGCACTTGGGAGCGATATGCAACCTAGATGGGTTTTTTCTTGCTTAATTGTACACAGCACGTGGAAATAAATGACATCTAGATGTGACACGGATTGGTATTTTATCAATCGAATCAAAACCAATTGAAAGATTTGCATAAATAATCCCATATTTAGTTCGTGTTAATGTAGGTAGCATTTGTTGTCTAAAACATATAAATTTAGTTCTGATGCTAATAAAATAATGGTATGACACTTTGAGGACAATTGAAAAAAAAATACAAAAACTATAGAATTTACTTACAATTTTTCAATCCATTTCGCCTACAAGGTTATTTTTGAATCATATTGATAAGAGAAATATGAATATGATGTTTTCTACAGAGGTAGATCGGAAATATTTTGTTTATCATGTAAAAATGAACTTAACTGAAGTTTTATCAAGCGCCATTTAAAGTTAAAGAAGATAAAAAAATCCGATCCGACACATGAACTGATCAAGAGCCTTTTCTTTAAATTGGATAAGATAGGACTGACGTGTGCATAAGTGAAAGATATCAGTGAAATAAACTGATTTTTATTGACCAAAAGTGAGGGAATTTATTTTCTGAAAGAATTTTCATTCAAGAAACACTAGAGCATTTTCAAACGTTTAACTTTTCTCTGTTACAAAAAAAAAATGTTTTCTTCTAGAAATTGTTACCTCGGCCCAAATATACAACTAAAACGAATCTAGAAATGAAAATGGAAGCTTTTTATTTTAAATAATTCTAAAAAAACATCGTACTTTTTACTTACATACCAATTCAAGTACGTACTTAACATGAAAAGTGTTCTGTGTTACATGGCTGCATAAAAGAGACTTTTGATCCGCTTCTTTTTTGAAAAGTGAGACTTTAAAACCGATATACAACTGGAAGCAAAATTTTCATGAGAAATTTTTAGTATACCCTTAAAGTGTTAAAAACAATATTCCCTCCTGTCAACTGGTGTAGGTGGGGCAAGGGCAAACGTCGAACTTTTAAGAAATTCATCTTCAAAAAGATTCAAAATGTTGGAAAGACCAGAAGGGGTATTCCGAATATTGAAACTGAAGCGGATATTCAAAATTCTCAAATGTCTTTGTAAATGAAGGTAATTTGCTTTGAACAGCATTCGTTAAAAGTGAAGTAGCAAACATAAATTTATACGGCAGGAATACTGCAGATATATCAATGAAACTTGATAAAACAAACAATCAGAAATACGTATCTATTAAATCTATTTTAAAGCCTCTGACGCATCTGATAATAAGCTTTGCATCTACACTTACCCCAACATACGGGATGAATGTTAACTTAAAAATTTGTTTTTGCTAACATTTTTGAATATTTGACTTTCAAAGTGAAAATAAAGAATGCTGAAAATTTATTTAGTGATGCAGCTGATATTTTTTTTAAATATTTATATTTTTTGGTTCAATTAATTTATTAAAAAAAAGAAATTTGCACTGTTTAAAATCGATAATTTTCATACCATGATAAGTGCTGTTTGGGAAAACTTCAAGCTATAATTTCTCATGTCCACGATTTTGGCATATGGCGAAACATTTTTTTTTCATAATTTTTGCGCAAAAAGGATAGATATTCAAACTGCTCCGAAAGGCGAGGATGATGAAAAAAGCTGTTTGAAAATGGTTATTAAAAATCTTTTTCATCGTTTTTGTTTTCAAATTTCTATAGCTTATTTTTAACTTCAATAAATACACCATCTAAATTCTAGAGCTAATCGGGAGCTGGAAGTGCTCATAATACAGAAAATTAAGAATATATTCAAAAAACTGTCCCGGTTCACGCTATTGATCGGTTTTCAAAATTCGATCTCCATAAAGTACAATATGCAATAAATTCCAATATGCGAATCTTTTTCTTTCAATTAGAAATTTATGTAAACTCGAGCCGGGTAAATCAGCCTACCTTCTTCAAGCAGTGGTGACAAAATTTGAAAAGATGGGGGAGCTCCCATATAAGTTAAAGATAAAAAGCTTTTCAAAGAAGAAACCATTCTGTTGTGGTATGAGCCTACTTGGTTGAATGATTCAACTGAATCAAAGCAATCGAAAGATTCCTTTTAATTCAACCACGGTAAATGAAAAGTTCATATACCAGTATTTCGATAGCAACTTACTACCTTCTTCAGTGAACGTTTTCGATTGAGACCATATTTTAAAAGAAGGTTTTTTTTGCGTATGGATATTTGGCATAACTCAAAAATAGACGTGACAAATATGTTTATAGAAGTTCGTAACTTCCCACTTTGGGAAAAAAGGTGGAAAATCCATAAATTTTGACATTATTTAAGTCATTATGAAGCTTCAAAAACAGAGTACAAATTTCAGATCTTGAAAAACAAGTAAAGAGATCAAGTTTTAGTAAATAACATATACCATCTTTGAATTGCAATTCGGAACTCCAGCTGCAGCTCTGATTTCAAAGTTGTTGGTTCTGAACTATGATGAGGTTTGATTTAAAAACATGCTTGAATAAATTTTTACAAATTACATTAATTTTTGGAAGGTGTAGCAAAGCACACCGGGTCAGCTAGTTTATTATATTTCAAAATGTAGAAAATTCATTGCAATGGACACAAAAAAGTACAGTCAAAAAGAGCATCATGCAACAGCATGACTCGATGCAACATTTGTGTACCACAACACTTATTTAACTTTTATTTTAATATCTATATATATAAAAATGAATTTCTGTCTGTCTGTCTGTCTTCCTGTCTTTCTGTCTGTTCCCTATAGACTCAGAAACTACTGAATCGATTTACGTAAAACTTTGCAGGTGGGGGTATTGGAGGCCGGGGAAGGTTCCTATTATAGTTTGGGACCCCTCCCCCTAACAGGAAGGGAGGAGGGGCCTCCCAAACAAAAGACAATTTTTTGCATAACTCGAGAACCAATCAAGCAAATGGAATCAAATTTGGCATGGGTTGGTATTTGGGAATGGAGAATATTTCCATGAATATAAGGTACCCCTCCCTCCTCTCAGTGGGGTGATAGAAAGGGGGGAGGGGGGCTACCTTACAATTTTTCATGTAACTCGAGAACTATTCAAGATATTGGATCCAAATTTGGCATGGGAAGGTATTTTGATACGAAAAATATTTCAATGATTATTTGAGACCCCTCCCTGCAGTTGAAAGGGGGAGGGGCCTCTTTAATATTTTTTTACTTAACTCAAAAACTAATAAAGCAAATGGAACCAAATTTGTCATGGGAAGGTATTTGAATACGGAAAATATTTCTATGATTATTTGAAACCCCTCCCTCTTTTCAGTAGGGAGATTTAAAGGGGAGAGGGGCCCTCTTTTTAATTTTTAAATAACTCAAATACTAATCAAGCAAATGGAATCAAATTGGGCATGGGCGGATATTTGGGAACGTGACATGTTCTAATGATTGTTTGAGACCCCTTCCTTCTTCCAGCGGGGAGAAAGGAAAGAGGGAGGGAAGTTCCATATAATTTTTATTGCATAACACAAGAACTACAACAGCAAATGGAACCAAATTTGGCATGGAACGATATTTGGGTACGAGAAATGCTTCTTTGAATATTTGGTATCCCTTAATCCTTCAAAAAGGTGGATGAAAAGGGGGAGGAAAGGTCTCCCTTACAATTTTCAGTATAACTGGAGATCTGATCGAGTAAATTTGCACCATGTTTGGCATGTGAGGCTATTTGGATACGAGAAATGTTTCTATTATAAATTGAAGCCCCACCTTTTTTCCGCGGAAAGATATAAAGGGGAAAGGGGGGCTACCATACATTTTTGAGTACAAAAAATCTTATATATAAAAATGGAAGCGTTTTCTTTGTAATACATAACATCACGTATAAACGGTTGGTCGGAATGAAGTAAAATTTGGTATCCGCGGGTTTTTTGGGTCAGAGATGGTTTGTATAATAGTTTCAAGAATCTCACTTTTTATGGAAGGGGGTTCCCCATACTAAATCAACTTTAAATGGGAAAGCTGTAAAATTTAGTACGATTTTCAAAAAATTCGATTCGCGAGCACGATGAAGTTAAGGACGTGTGGATGAAACAAAACATTTATTACGATTTATTTATTTAAAAGTAAAACGAAGTTTACCGGGTCAGCTAGTAATGTAATAAAATTATCATTTAATGATACAAATCGATGATCCCATAGTTTCTCACATCGTGAGATTGTTTTTTGAAATTTTTGATTCTCATAAAAAATTTGAAAGATCGAAAATTTTTACATATTTTGATGCCGTAAAAAACTTTACACAATGTGACGGATTGGCCTAATGATATTACCTACAAACTTTAAATTGATTTTTATAGCAACACTGTTGGTGTATGAATATTTTTCGGACAATCATTTAATTTTTTAAAATAAATATTTTAAATTCCGTTACCAGTCTGGGCTAAAATGTATGACATGCAAATTAATGATTCACAGTTTAAATTTTGTTTACATATGCTAGAATATAATGTAAATTTTTTGTGTAGAATTTTTTATCCCTAAATGTATACAGCACCGTTATGCTTTCTTTTAAAAAATTTTTTTTTGACAGAAATAATATAAACTTTAATTCTAACAAAACCGAAAAAACTGCTGATCGTGCTTCATGCGTAACGACATCACAAATATGTCAAAAATTAGAACTATTCAAACTTTTTTTTTTGATTTTATATTAAAAACAAAGGTTTTTGCAACTTACCCCTTTTTCTTAGTAGGGTGAAAATCGCATGTTTTGTAAATTTAAAAATAACTGGTGGAACCAATTATTTTTCTGAGTACGTAAATTTGATGTCCCATTAACCTTAAAAATTTTTGATGTACAAACGGTAGGATTATCTGTGGACATTAGGTTTTTATAAGCCATTGAAGTTGAAAAGTGTTGCATGATGCCCTAGATGACGGTATACAACGTATTTCATTGAGATTTTTTTTTTTAACTTTTTGTTTCGATTCTGTTCTCGTTGAGAAACTCACTTTAATTTGATGGTTTCTTTCTCTGTCGCGACGGGTGGGTTCTTTACAACCTGGGGAAAATATTTTTTCAACATTTGTAGCTTCGAGATACACTGAAGTAAAAAAAATCATGTGTTATTAATTCAAAACAGTTTATTTCTACAGATCGTTGAAAATTAAATTAAATCACAATTCAATAAATCAAATTTATATCAAATACATTCTATGACTTTGATATAGTTTGGAAAACTTTGACTATGTCCATAATTAGGAACACATTGAAAATAGTGTTTTTAATTGTGGACATATGCTTTTTTTAGTTTTTACACGAAAAAAACATTGTTCGTACATTCTTATTCCTTCAATCATGATAAAAAACAATCCGAAAAAAAATTTTAAAAAAAATCGGTTGACAAGTTCAGCTTTAATCTTCCATTTCTAAACAGGTGTTTTTTAAGAAATTTGCTAACAATTCTATTCAATTTGAACATACTTTGAAACAATCCGGATTTTACCAGAAATCATGTGAGTTATAAAACTAATTTGATTGTAAAATGAAAGTTCACATGATCCTTTAAATTATCATTTTTTAAATAATTGTGATAAGTGAAAAATAACGTCAAAAACAGTCAAAATCGAACGGTATGTTAACATTAGGTACACATGCCAAATTAGGAACACCTACCCTACAATTATATAACTTAATATTCAAACTCCAACTTAACTCATTAGTTTATGCCAGTTTACTAAGTCAAGACAAAGCTAGTCACAATTTTTTTTTTAAATATTTTCAAAAAAATCATTGAAATGAGTGAGAACAATAACAGAAAGAATTGGGATCTATCAAAATCTGTTTTTAAATTAAATGAAAACTCTCATTTTTTCAGGATTTTTTCCCTTTTTCGAGAAATCAACACCACGGTCATTCTTCCCTGTTATTGTTACTTGCTTTTCTTTCAATAAATTTTAAAATTTTTTTTCAATTTACGTGACTTAAAAAAGTTAGAAGGTCAACCAATGTTTATGAACGCAGTAAATTGTAAATAGAACCAGCTGACATTTTCAGAATTGTTGATAACTGTTTAATTAGTGACATACTAATGGTGGCGCATCTTGCCCGCTCTGCGCATTTTGTACCTAGCTCCCCTATCAGTTTAGGGTAAAATCGATCAAAGATTCAATTAACTAATAAACCTACATGGAAAATTAAATCACACTTTGAACCTATTTATCATCCTACATTCAATCAAGGATTTAGATCTTCCAAAATGTTTTAATATCAGTATTAAAACTTTATGATCCCGCGTCGATTTCTCGTCACAAAGGGCCGTTAATTCAGAAATACAACGCTTTAAAAAAATAAATTTTATAATTTTGAAAAGATAAAACTACTTCTAAAATCATTCACGAAAGTTTTTGATTAGATTCGATATTAAAATATTACAAAGTATTAAATTATTTAACAATTTTTTGGAAACTGCAAAACGATTTGAATTATGTTCTAAGAAATATTGATGATTTTCGTGATTTGTAGAATTGGAACATTGACAACAGACATAAAAAAAAACTTCTATAGCTTTTTTCTCAGAAGTAAAAATTACTCGTGGCCTGCGGAAAAGTTGATCATTAAACTAACACTAACAAACTGACACTATGTATAAAACTATTCGTACCGAGAGCGGTCAAATGACGACAAACACCTTTTTCGTTAAAACTCTCTTGTTTCTCAACCGATTTCTACAAAATTTATAGTTTCTGAATGCTTATTATGTGACCTACAGTAATTTATTTTATAGCTATTCAAAGTCCAAGAATTTTTTAAAAATATGCTTCAGGGAGAACGCTGTAAATCAGTTATTAAGTGCCCGAGGAAAATAACTGTTTGTGTCTGAGAAAGCTGAAGTTAAAATCTATATGTTGCACATATGGAAGTTTTTTTTAATTTTTTTTAAGATCATGGCCACAAAAAATGTAAGAAAGTGTGTAAAACCCGTACTTTTCAATCAATTAACCGCCAAAGCTGTTCCATTAACAGTAGACAAATTTTAAAAAGTGACTTAGGGGCCATCCATTAATTACGTAACGCTCCTAGGGGGGGAGGGAGTAAGCTCGAAAGTTACGAATTGTGACAAAGGGGAGGGGGGGAGGTATGCTCATCGTTACGTAACGATTTTTTCCATAAAAATTTCAAATTAATCGCAGCTATTTTGATGTCATGCAAATTTTGCAGAATGATAAGCACACCAGAATCAGCTTGAAATTTATAGGCTTTAACATGATTAAACTGGTTTGGAACCTTCCCATTTTAATGATTCTGAGATAGACTCCTTAACTATGTATTTGATGTCCAAGAAATAATCGCTAGAAAACCGATTATTATGTACATTTACCCCCAAGAACTCAATTCAACCTTAAGACGGAAATTTCACTATTTTTTCTCGATTAATTTAAAATAAATGCAATTTTGGTTATTCCGACGAATATTACTTAGCGGAGTATATTTTGCATAATTGTTTAATTTATTTCGCTGCTTAAAGAAAATAAATTATACAATGTAGATCATCAGTTAACAAGCACAGAACAACTAGTAATAAGACAATCATTTTATTTTATCCGAGAGTTATCGTCAATGAGTACTAAGAAGCGATTTGGATAGATATTAATTCCGTTTCGAAAAACGTTAAAAAATTTTATATTAAAATCTTTTCTTACCATCGAAAATCATTATTCAAAAACATGAAAAGATGGGGGGGGGTATTTATCAGCGTTACGTAATTTTCATAGGGGGGTACGTCGAAGCGTGACGATTTGTGACATACGGGGGGGAGGGGGTCCAAAAAGTGCATTTTTTGCGTTACGTAATTTATGGATGCCGCCTTAGAAGGTTGACGTAATTTATAACATCTTTGACATCTTAAGAATTTTTTGATACGAAACAACAAATTACGACGATTTATCGAAAGTAACTGTTTTTCGAACTTTTTAGCAATCACGATTTTTTTAGACAATTCCTACACCTAAATTCAGCTTTTCACTGGTTTTGAGTATGTTAACGCATGGTTTAGGCAATGAAACTATATGTACGTACGGGTTTACACTTCTTTTTTTTACATTTTTTGTGTTCATAATCTTAAAAAAAAATTTAAAAAAAGTTCCATATGTGTAACATATAGATTTTAACTTCGGCTTACTTGAGCACTAAGTAAAATTTTTGTCGAGCTCTTAATGACTAATTCACAGTCTTTTAAAAAATATGTTCTTGGACTTTGAATAACTTTCAAATAAAATAATGTAGCTGAAAATTATCTGAGAATCATCAGTTGAGGAACCAGAGAGTTTGCTGTTATTTGACCGCTCGCGGTATGAATGGGGATGTCACATGCGTTATTCAAAAAACCACACAATTTGCGAAAAGAAATATCTCAGACGTAATCATCATATAAAGTTCAAAAACCGTAATTTGACCGCCTCCGGAACGTTTAGTGCTAATGCTTTTTTTTCAATCTATGTAATGTTAGGACATATTTTTCCTAAAATGTGCACAAATTTCTAAAATGAACTTCCGCCTATTTTCAAAAGCTATCTCAAAACAGGAGCTCATATAATAAAAACCAATAGCATATTTGGAATGAACGTCCCTAAATTTTTCGAAATTAGCTTTTAAATTCTTTACGCCTCTTAAAATGTGTATGTTGTTGCCTTGTGTAATCAATTTAAAAAATCATTAAAAAAAAGGATGGATGCTAAAACTAGCACGTATTCAATTTTTTTTTCATTGTTGTAGAATTGCGAATCTTACGTACACTTATATGCTTCCACTGTTGAGAACTCTCATTGGCAGTTATTTGAGCTTTCACGACACAATACAGATATTTCGGATTGTTACGTCTGCAGTCCTCGAAGTCGTCGTAGTCGTACAGTTTCGGCAAATCACTCCATGAGGTTTGAGCATCTGTAACGGTTTCTGCAACAGTATCAAACACAAAACACCAATCACTGTAGGTTAATCAATAATCACCAGTCCCAAATTATTTTTTGAGAGATCCCACCCCAATCACCTTGAGGCTCCTTAATTCTTTCATCCGACAATGCACGAGACGCGAATACCAAGTAAAAGATAGCAATGTAGTGCAACATTTTTCCCTGTGACAACAGGACAACAGGATCACGAGCGAAATACCGAGTTACTTAAGTGTGCGCGCCTCGCGTTTTCACATGTTCACGAAGGGGATTTCCGTACGCGACTGATCGAACGCTACACGTTTCTGTAGCAAATCTCAGTCGAATTGCCTAGGTCGGTACCTACCCACCCAAGAACCAACGTATGTACGTCTTTGGAGGAGTCTTAGATGGTTTGGAGAACAAACAAACAAAATCGTGAAGCTCCAGCGGGGGGGTTTTGAACCAAAGATGGTGGAAGAAAAAGATGATAACAGTATACAACATCGATAAATGATTGAAAAGCTGAATGAGTTTGCATCGCTGTTTGGTAAAAAAAGACATTGATATGTGCAGGTGGTGGGCAGTCCTCGATTTATTCTTATTTTTTCTGGTACACTAAAAATAAATGATCACAGCACTGTCCTATTTAGATGATAGAAGCACTCTCATAGCCAAATAAGTATTGCGTACCTATGCCAAGTGAAAGAGACTTTAAACGCATAGTTTCTGAGGCATGCTTCTTGAGACTCTCTTGAGACATGCTTATGGGATAACCAAAACATCATTTATGACCATTATAACTTCAGCATTTTAGAGCTTCAATTGAACTGTATATCTGAATAATTTTGAAGCGCTTCTCATCTTGGAATTCCATCAGCTCAATGAAAAAAACGACGGCATTTTACACCTCGATGATATTCGCACCTTTTTGACATCACTGATACATTGTCGGCGAATACTAAGGACTGCTTGAACCTAGAAGATGGCAAAATGTTTGGGAAATATAAGCATATTTTGAAGAAAATCTTCGCTAGAACAATTCAAATAGGTATTTAAACTAATGTGTTGTCAGGTGAACTTCTTTCCAGAATCTTCATTTCTTTGAGCTTTAACTGGCGGCATTTTGAATCGAATGGATATTTTTGTTAATGGTCAAATATTTTAAACACCTTGTTTATTTAAATACAGAAAAATAAAAGACTGATGATAGTTGACACATTCTATTCACATAGCAGCACGACTAATCAGTAGCGAAACAAAAAAAAATAAGCATACATCAATTTGCCTATTGTACTGGCGATAAGTACTGCAGAAAAAATAGTTTGTTTGTTTGAATGATTATTATCATTTGCTCATAAAAATCAATGCCTTGGTAAAGTCGCAGCTATTTGAAGATAATTTAAACAAAATAACTATAAAAAACAAAATTAAGTTTAAATTAAAAAAGCGAACATTGAAACATATACATGGAACAAATATGTAGTTTTGAATTAATTAAATTTGAGATCCTTTCTTCACTAAAGTAATGGTATTTGAGGCGAGTTAAAATTCTTATGACGGTTTACCACATCGATCCTTTCAAGACAAATGACCTGAAATACAAATTTTGTTGCAACTCCAGAACAAGCTAATTTAGACTTACCAGATACTTTCAGAAAAAAGGGGGAGATTTAATAAAAAAGCGGGACATCGCCTAAGAAGCGGGACATTTTAGAAACTCTTAAAACCTAATTTTTTGACCATTCCTATTCAGATGTATGTAATTTTCAAGAAAAAATTCATCTTTGTATACTGCGAACACTTAAGGCGAAAATGTTGTATTTCGAGTATTTTAAAATCGGAAATTGGAAGAAAGCTTTTATATTTTTAAACAGCCAATTTTGATCATCTACCAAGTTTATTTAATTGACTCGTCAATTCATTGATTGATTGAGCTTTTTTTCGCTCGATAGTCCTGATCTTTTTTATCCGGAATTTGACTTCATTATCAAGGGATTCTGCTAGGATTCCGGAGAAACATTTGGAGCCATCGTCATTTGGAAACAACTTAAAGAATATTTTCTTCAAAAGACAAATATTAACATTGCTAGAACGTGCTCAAAGAACGCTCAACTAAACTAGGGTTACCAGGTGTCGACTCAAATCTGGTAATAAAATTCCCTGATTTTCCCTGATTTTCCAGTCGTTTTTTCAAGAAAATTCCAGGTTTGAAAAACAACCTGAGGAAGCAACTTAAAGTTTTAAAAAAAATATTTCCCCCGAAAATAAACTAAGAATACTAATTTATTACTATAATTTTAATGGAAGTATTATTTGTGATATTAAACATTTTAAGATAAGTCGGCCAGTTCGGATCCACTTGTAGAAATTGTTATGATTTCAGCATAACAATTTTCTCTTGCAAGCTACCAGCCTTCTTCTGTGCGTCTTCCAAACTTTTCCTCCGTTTCACCTCAAGCGATTTTACTTCCGCTTCTCGATGACGCTTCATCAGCTTTGTTTGATCTGATTCAAGAGCTTCCTTTTTGCGGCGATCTTGTCTTCCAAATACAGAGTATGTGAATTTCCAACTCTCTGAATGAGTTTGTTGGAAATTTGGACTGATTTTATCCCTCCAGCATAAAAAACAGCATCATAGATTTGTCGTTTAGTCTAGGGTTACCATACGTACTCTTTTAAGGGTACATGTACTCTTTTTCGATCGAGAAATGAGCGTACTCTTCTTTTTGTGAAATCTTGCGGTTTGTATTCTTTTTTCTGTTGAAAGGCATTTTATCAGAGAAACGAACTTATTTTTTCCAGTTCTTAAGTTTGTGTTTCTATATGTACAAGAAGTCCGAAAGAAATGCAACACTTAATGCATTCATGGCTCGGTAGGGGAGATGGGGGCATAATGGCCACCTTAAGGAAAACGGTTATTTAACCATAGAAAATAGCTATAATATGGAGGTTACATTATTGTTTTTTGTTCAGACACTTGAAAAGCCTATTCCCTAACGGGCTGAAACGTGAAAAACTAGATGAAAACGTTAAAAAATGCATTTTAAAAAATTTTGCCAAAAGCTGTAAACCAGCCACTGTGGAGGCATAATGAGAACCCCCCCTGAGGCAGTATGAGCACCATTAATCAGAGCAAGATGTGCGTTTTTGCCGGGGAATCTAGCAGCGAATTCAATTCGATGAAGTCAGGTGGGTCGTAGATTAATGAAACAAAGCAATAACAAAATAATCTAGGTCTGTTTGTAGAATACAAACAATTCACGCACGCTCATACATTAAGTGCTTTGTTCGGAGGATAATGCTACTAGCCGTATAATGTAACAATAAAAAAATCGATCATGAATTGTGAATGGAAAAAAATCACCTCGAACAGAAATCTAACTCTAGTCTTTTGATTACCTCTCCGACACCTTACCAATAGGCTAAATTGTCGGATGAAAACTAGTCAAGGTGTGGCGCTATAAATCAATTTTAATTCGCTGCTAGATTCTAAGGCAGAAAATGCTCATTATGCCTCGATAATATGGTGCTCTATATGCCCCTTGTCAACAAATTTAAGTAAAAACGTGTTTTAAAATTGATAAAAGTGAAAAATCAAAATTTTTTTGATGGTAAAAATTGAGAAACAATGTGTACATCATGTTGCAGTGCGTACATTATAGATCAAGGTTATTTTAAGATCATGAGAGCTTATTTCGTGGTGCTCAAAAATTATAATATTTTCGTAACTTGAGAACCAAGCTAGTTTTTTTTTAATATCTCTGTAAAGATGATAAGGAGATTCCTTTTTTGTGAAAAATTAAAACTATAGGAAGTACGAAACAAATCCTCATGAAAATTTATTTAAGAAAATACGCACTTTCGTAGAAAAGCGTAGTTCTCATTATGCCTCGGGTGCTCGTTATGCCCTCATCTCCCCTACTTCAGGTTTCTCTATTTTGTTGAGTTTTCCAAACAATATATTAAAATAAGAAGCATAACAAATCGATTAAAATCTGAATTTTTCGTTACAAACAAGTTTTCTGTTTCATTAGCAAAACTTTTCTATAAGTAAAACACAACAATTTCGAAAGTTTCAAACCCACTTTTTACAAAAGCTTCTTCCAGTCGTCTAAATAAACTGTGCAGGCAATCAGCGCCTTTGAATATGCAATTAGCGCCCAAACAGTTGGCAGAGAGCACAACAGCAATTTGAACTCTTTTTGAAATGCAACGTGTTCTCATGTTAACGATGTTCTGATCTCTATTTTTTCGAATAATCCAACGACCCTTTTATTTTTTACTAAAAATCTGCAAAAAAATTAACAAATACTAAAAACGACAACTTTCAATTTGCAAAACTATGTTTTGCCGTTATTGCCAGGTAAGTTACATAACTAGCAACTACTGTCCCCCCACAATCATGGGTCACACACAATTATTAGTCACCGGCCATATGTACTGCTGATATCTACTGAACTAAAAGAAATTTTTTCATACTTCTATTTTTAGTTAATCGATAATATCATCAAAATGCATTTAAAATATTATGTGTGCGCTTGATAACAGTAAAATTGCTGTTTGAATAGGTTTTGTCATACGTTAATAATTATCTGTTGAACTATCGCAAAAATTTCCAATGTTATAAGGTTGACATCATAAACCGTTAAGCCCCTTTTGCGGGTATTTGAAAAATTCCAAAATAATAATTAGGTCTTATATATCCAAAAAGAACGAGTTTACGTTTTCTAAATGAAACTGAGCGAATAAAACGCGAAATTTCATAATAATTTGCAAAATAAAATTGACCCATGATTGTTACAATATCCACCAAATTTCCCACAATCATGGGTCACTTTTTTGCTACCAAAGCAAAACATTTCTTGGTTGCTATAGCTCAACTCAAATGCCCCTTCAATTTATACTATCAAAGAATGCCCCTGAATGTTTGCCAGAAACGTGATGATTTCCATATTGATATTCGGGTGTTGCCATGGACTTCTATGTGACTAATAATTGTGAGCAATTTGACTAATAATTGTTACGGGCTACAATTTTGACCCATAATTGTGGTTTTGGAAAACGCTGACTGTTTCGGTGAATTATGTTATTTTTTCACAAAACTGAAAATAAAAACACATTTAAACTCAAAAAGGAAGCATTTAATGACTGAAACACATGCAAAGCTTGATATTTGGTCAACTAACACCCGGATAAACAAGCATTTTGTGGTGAAAGGATACGTTAAGTGACTAATTATTGTGGGGGGACTGTAATTGTCACTATTTTCCTGTTTTTTTCCCGTTTCTCCTAAATATTTTGAAAAATGATTTCAACGTACTCTTTTTGGCGTTGAAGGATATGGTAACCCTAGTTTAGCCCCCACTGATTCTTCACGCATATTTTCGAAGAGACATTCGGAATTTACTGAAAAACCACGTTCAACATTCGCCTTGCCATGTGAGAGACAGCAGATCATTTTGACGATGTTGAGGAATTCTGGACACTTGGCATTTGCTAGCCCTCCACTCCAAAAATGATCCAGCCTTTCTTTGCTACGGTTATAGTTATCAAATTTATCGCCTCTGGCAATCACTCCGGAATACTGCCGTACTGCTAAATCTGCCGAGGATCCACTAACGCGTCCAGTATCTGTCAATATAGCCAAAGTCTTCTCAAATCGTTTTTTGGCCAATTTGGTATCGCTGCTGATAACTGCCGGATCAAGGCAAGAGGCGGCCTTGGTCAGAGGATAAGTTAATGACGATCGCTTCATTAACTTAAGTACAATTGCCTTCAGCATTCCTTTGCATTCGATACGAAATTGCAGAACTTTTTGCTTTTTGCTGAGCTTAGGACATTTTTTCATAGCATTCTTAGTGTCATATCCGCATATTTTTAAGCAGATAATAAACTATGACGTTTCAATTTCTTCAAATAAAATCAGGATCATTATTTTTTCCCTTATTGGTGCAAAAATTCCCTGATGTTCCCTGATTTTCCCTGATGCAAATTGAATTCCCTGATTTTCCCTGATTTTCCAGGTTTTTCCAGGTAGTCGACACCCTGTGCAACGTCAAAAAGAGTACATTGAGAAATATTTTCAAAATTGTAAAAACAAACGCCATTGATTCAAAAGCATAATGTTTTAAGTCATTCAAAAAGCGTCAATTTGTTGCAAGATATGTGACTTAATTTACGAATGCTCAGTATTTTAGGTTGGATCATTCAATGTTTTCGATTTTACACTGAGAAAGCACACCAAAGTTGATAAAAAACAGCATTTTGAAGAGTTTTTAAATGCCGTATTTTTTCACTCTTCTAAAACATTATTGCTGATTCGTTAGCTTTTGATTTGGACTCTATGCTTTCAAGCAAGTTGTTGTTATGCATTTATTGCCTGCTTTCCAGGAGTTCATTGCATAATCAAAGGCGCTAATTTTGAACGAAAAATACAGATTGAAAACGAGAATGTAGTCGTTATTCCTTCCATAGGAAGCCATCCTTTGGAACATTTAACAAAAGAAGCCAAACTCAAGTGTTGTGCAACGAATGCATAAAAAGTTGGATTTTTTGTATTTATAAGAATACAATCTTCATGTATCGGCAAAATAAGTTAATTAATATGAGAAAATTTCATTTGATTCTTTTCCCCAAAAAAAGAGTACATTTGGTAAAATTTTACTAAAAGAAGAGTACGCCCATTTTTCGATCGAAAAAGAGTACATGTACTCTTAAAAGAGTACGTATGGTATCCCTAAACTAAACCAGATTGTTTTGGTGATGCTATGCCTGGATATTTGACTCACAATTTAGAAAAAGTTAGATCTGGCCCGGTTGCCGGATTGCGTAGAAAAAATCCTGGATTTTGCACAGATTTATTCACATTATTTTCAAAACTGAACTGAACTTAATAAAACTTAAATTGAGTTATTTTATTATTTTTGCGTCTAAAGACGATTTTTTGAGCAAGTTTAATCCAAATTATCATGAACAATTTTTAAGGAGCCTAAAATAGGATTCAAAATCTGCTTATGTGTTTTGATATGAAAAAATATTTTCAAATGTAGGGGAGATGGGGGCATAATGGCCACCTTAAGGAAAACGCTTATTTAACCATAGAGAACAGCTGTAATATGTGAATTACATCATTGTTTCGTGTTCAGACACTCAAATAGTCTATTGTCGAATTGGATGAAACTTGAAAAAGTAGATATTTAAAAACGTTTAAAAATGCATTTTAAAAATTTTTGCCGAAAGCTGAAAACCAGTCAGTGTAGAGGCATAATGAGAAACCCCCCGAGGCAGTATGAGCACCATTAATGAAGGCATAATGAGCGTTTTTTGCCGGGGATTCTCGAGTCTACTGATTATCTCTCCGACACCTTACCAATAGGCCAAATCGACAGACAAAACAAGCCAAGGTGTAGCTCTATTATTCAGTTGACTTCATCGAGTTGAACTCGATGCTAGGTTCCCCGGCAGAAAATGCTCATTATGCCTTCATTGATAGTGCTCTGTTCGCCTCTAGTGAACAAATTAAAGTAAAAAGCGTTTTAAAATTGATGAAAGTGAAAAATCAAAAATTTTATGATGTTGAAAATTGAGAAACAATGTGTAGATCATATTGCAGTGCGTACATTTCAGATCAAGATGAATTAAAGGTCATAAAAGCTTATTTGGTAGTGCTCAAAAATTATAATATTTTCGTCAGATGAAAAGGATATGTCTTTTTTGGTGAAAAAATAATACTATGGGTAGTACGAAACAAGTCCTTATGAAAATTTGTTTAAGAAAATACGTACTTATGTAGAAAAAAGGAGTGCTCATTATGCCCTGGGTGCTCGTTATGCCCTCATCTCCCCTATTGTTTTTTTTATTTTGAATTTAATAATTACGTGGTTTTGACCAAATTCGTCCGGATATTGAGATGAAAATTTGGAAATCAGATGCCCGAATTTTGCAAGGTTTTGAGATAATATTGTCCGAATTATATATTTTTTATTTTTGCGTCCAAAAACGATTTTTTGGAGCAAGTTTATTCTCAATAATCATGAACAGTTTTTCGGAAGTCTAAAATACCATTTAAAATCTGCGGAGATGTTTTCATGCAAAAAAATTATTGTGTATTCTTTTTGATTTTTATTGAATAATTCCGTGGTTTCGACCAAATTTACCCGTATATTGCCCAGATTATGCCAGGGTTTAAGATAATATTGAACGGATTCGCCCGGTCTGGATGTGCCTGGAAAATTATCTTGCTATATTAATTGCTAAGAACTAAACGAGTAATATAATCTTGTCTTATAGAAACTTTGAAATATTGCTGCTAATTTTGAGAAAAAATACACCAAAAATATCATATTTGAGTTATTCTCTGTGTTGAATCAATAAATTTCAATTGAGGCTAAATTTAGGTTTTTCCAGTTTAAGTCAGTGAAACTTCATAAAAGTGTGACCTATTCATTTTTTACAGCCTTAACAGCTTAATGTCATGTTCTCTTAGTAAGAACATTTCTAATTTTCAAAATCATAAATGGATAAAAGAAGATTAGAAAAAATCACAGGAGTTGATCAAGAAGAGATTTCATAAGAAGCGTTTTCATCAAGCATGGGCCAACTATTTTGAAGTGGTAGAATCGGAAAGGGGTAAGGCTACCACATTTTTTTTCACAGTGGAGCATGTTGAGAGAAAATCGGGACGGAGGGACATTTTCTAAAAAAGCAGGATATATCCCGCTTTTGCAGTGTAACTCTCCTTTCGTTACGCCCGCTCAGTCACAAGAGATTTCCCAAGATTCCCAGGGTCGGCTCAAGCTTGCCGTAATTAAGAAAGTGATAAGAGGAGGTAGAAATCACACTTAGTTACCGAATTTAATGATTTTTATTCGGCACTTCAATCCCTAACATGCCCTAACGTCCCTAGCTAAGGTTGAACATGAAGAACTTACTTTTTATGTGTGTGGTGTTAGTGTCTGGGCCCGCCGCTGCCGATGACCGTCTGCTTGGAACACCCGAGGTACCGATCGGAAGGTTTAGGGTCTGCTTGGGTTCGCTCGGATCCGGGACCGGATCCTTCAGTCGGACTCCGAAACCACGAGGCCGTCGGAACTTTGGATTCGAGCTTCTTGTCTGCGATTTGATGACCACGTCTTCGGAGCCTGGATTTCACGGTTCGGCCACCAATGGGGGATCCCACACCGTCTTCCGGTGCGACTGACCGCGGGGCCGTCGGAGCGGATGTTGTTGTGTCGCTCTATGTCGGAACTTCCAACCACGAGGTATGCTAGAGCGTATGTTGTTGGACGCTCTTTTGGGATTTCCGAAAATGAGGTATTCCACCTCAGCCTTCTGCTGGACCAGAGTTCGGTTTCGTGCTTTTCCTGGTAGAAATTTTACGCTACCACAGGATTAAGCACAAGCTTTTTGTAAAAGAGGCCACTAAAAATAACTAGGCACTCCCGGAACTACGCTTAGTTCGAAGCTAAGATTTCCGAACAAACACTTTTTTGGAACGTAAGTGTTGCTTCTTTGCTGGTCCGAAACGAAGTGGAAGATCCAGCGGAAGTCTCCTTTTTCCAACTCCGTTTTTCCATTTTTTTATGAACTTTTACCATAGGGCAATATTATACCACTTTGGTAAAGTTCTGTGGTGTTTTGTGGAGAGTGTGGTGTTGTTGCTACTGTCTACAAAACCTAGCAGTGTATTGTATTTTGAAATTTGAAAAAGACGTTGTGCCGCAACCTACTCTTAACTTTTTCTATCTTTTTTGATTTTTGTCATTATTTGTTTTGTTTTTAATAAATTTTGGATTGCAATTTTAATTTGTTTGTTGGCTTTTATTCTTAAAACTACCCTAATTAGCTAAATCGGTAGAAGTGTGATTTCAACCTTATGTTTAATTATAAATTTAAGAAAATTGAGAAATTTACAAATGAACAAGTGAACGTACAAATATGGACGGTTACAGCAGGATGGATGGCAACCCCAAGCTAATGGCATATTAGACTGAGTCGATTTGCGGTCATTTTTGAATTTCTCAAACCCTGGGGTCTTAAAAGCTTCGTCTTGGTCCAAAACTCATCCATGATTTTTTGCAGAATTTTTAAGTAACGTTTACATGAGTAAATTTGAACTTTTAGGTTTGTATGGGAAAATTGAATATTTTGTACTGAAAAATCAACATCGTTTTTGTTTCTTCTGTGGAGCCGAGCCAGCTGATGGCTTTTGTGCCAATTTATAAAATTCCTAAGGAAAATTTTCCGCTGAACAGCTTTGTCGAAGATCGTAACTTCGTATCTTATAAGGCAAAAAAGTTATTAGCAGTTTAATAGGGGTATGTCTTTTTGCATTGATAAACCATAAATTCAATTGGCATCACTGCTGGAGCCTCGCGACATATAGCATGAAAAGTAGTCATGCAGTACCTCGATAGGCACCCTGCAGTGATGTCAATTGAATTTATGGTTTATCAATGCAAAAAGACATACCCCTATTAAACTGCTAATAACTTTTTTGCCTTATAAGATACGAAGTTACGATCTTGGACAAAGTTGTTCAGCGGAAAATTTTCCTTAGGAATTTTATAAATTGGCACAAAAGCCATCAGCTGGCTCGGCTCCACAGAAGAAACAAAAACGATGTTGATTTTTCAGTACAAAATATTCAATTTTCCCATACAAATCTAAAAGTTCAAATTTACTCATGTAAACGTTACTTAAAAATTCTGCAAAAAATCATGGATGAGTTTTGGACCAAGACGAAGCTTTTAAGACCCCAGGGTTTGAGAAATTCAAAAATGACCCCAAATCGACTCAGTCTAATGGCATATCAATCAAATATCCGTCTTAATAATATGGGTTAAAACTCAAATTTTATTTTTAAAATATTCAAGTTTAAAATCATATTGTACCTTAAAACGCTATATTGATCACGGGATTTAAGCCGAGCGAACACATGGTCGATTGCTTGTCGATGGGTGGGGTTAGAGAAACAAGAGAGATCAATAGTGGGAAAGACCACATGCGGTGTTTCGATAGAAGGTCCAGCAGTTGATCGGCAGAGCTCGATTGCTCGTGTTCGCCGATGTTCACCGTGGTGAAATTGGCTAACGTGCCGTTGTACTGAAGCGGAGATTGCAGGTTCAAGTCCTGCCGGTGAGCCGTTGTATCTTTTTCGAAAATTTCATGATATTTACGGCTTATGTTCTTTCGTTCTTTGATACCTCATGTTTCTCTAATTCTTTCCATCACCACGAAAAAATGATACTTTTTAATTTTATGAGAAAACTTTAACATTGTAAAACAATAAAAAATAAGATCTTCTTTGAAAATGGTGAAAGGATTCTGAAACACTAAGTTTTAATTTGCGACCGTTTGCTACTATTTTTTTTTTTATTTTTTAGTAATTTGGTTGACTTCTAGAATGACAACAGTACCTAAAAGTCTGGAAAAACGATTTCACGTCACGGTGGAATGTGTCATGTGACCCATTTCAGTGTGACGTCACAACGTTTGCAAAACATTTTTTTGGTATATTGTATTTAAATTTTACAGTTAATATCGCAAATGGAAAAAAGTTATACCTCTAAGTTCAGGAGTTACAATTTGAAATCAAAAGTATTTTTATTAACCAAATAGTTATCAAAATATAAACAAAAGAAATGTGACGTCACAACGCGCCATTTTTTCCTCTTTTCTGTTTTTTTACAAAATCGTATTTTTTTGCTCATGTATTCAATCAAATTTTATGAAAATTTCAGAAAAGTTTCGTTTCATTACAACCAAAAAATCGCTGTTTTTGATTTTAATTTATTTTAGCAGTTTCGTGACGTCACAACGCACCATTTTTTTAAAGCACGGTTTTGCAAAGGGTTTTGACGCCGCGAATATTTATGGTCATGCTACATGAAATAAATCAAATTATAATCTTAAAATTAATCCTTAATTTCCTAAAAATGTTTGAAAAATCAACAAATAATGTGCTTTTATGATGAAATCGATCCTTAAATCCCAAAAAATTAAGCGCATTGAATCTAAAAGGCCCATATAGCAGATACCTAAGGTTTGCAACACTGCGGACATAAATTTTATTTGAATTTTTTTTCTGCGAACATGTGAATATTATTTAGGAAAAACTAGTACAAGGAAATACTTATACTTATCTTTTTAATATGCATAGAAAAAAAAATTGATAATGTTTTTTGTAGGGAAATGAATCCAACTGGAAGTCGGAATTTCAGGGACTAGACTAGATGAAAATTGATGTTGAAAAACATGCGAAAAAAATTCGCCTTGTCTCCCGGTAGGACTTGAACCCACATCTTGCGCCTCTCCGGGGCCCATGTATTGACATTCTACTACAGGAGACAACCTGGTGTATGAAAGTTATACTGGTCGAGTGTCGATGTTTATCGGAATGAAGGGAATTGTTTTCCCATGTGATCATCATCATTTTCGTAGTCTATTTCTATTCTCATCATTTCAACTTACGGTAGTTGGACTCAAATTTGGATATTTTGAGCACGGCAAGATTTGCATTGCCTTCTCATATGGGTTCAAGTCCTACCGGGAGACAAGGCGATTTTTTTTTCGCATGTTTTTCATCATTAATTTTCATCTAGTCTAGTCCCTGAAATTCCGACTTACAGTTGGATTCATTTCCTTACAAAAAATTTTCGCTGACTGAATGTTTGAGTCAAGACCCATCTCTGGGTCACAGTTTATTAATTGTCAATTTCAAAAGCCTTCGATCTTTCAAAAGTGATAATCTTAAAAGTTACAAGCTAAAATATATCCTTGGCACACCACAAAGTCCAGTGCCAAATTTGGGGGATCGGACCACGGAAATAGATGGTGCAATGAGCCTAAAATTTGTATGGAGTTATGAAAAATTTTGTTAGGAAGAAACATGAAAACCCAGTTTTGCACTAATTTCTAAAAAATGATATTGAGTTTCAAAAATTAGCTTCTGATAGGTCAATTACATAAATACATGAATGATCGTTAATCGATGCTTTTATACCCGTTTTTTAATCTTATAACTGTTTTATAATAACTTTAATCGAAATGTGTTCCACAGTATTAAATTTATAAATGCTTTAAAACACTCAAATTAAAAGAAAAATTATTGACAGACACCAAAGTTATTCGGGAAAATCTGTTTTTTTTATCAACCCGAAAAAAATTCACGAATTTCTATATAAACTTCAGGTTTGGTTACGACCCCTTTCCGTAGTATTATCTGGCCCTAATTTTGCATGGGACCCTGAGCTAGTACCTACATATTTTGATCTTATAATTCAGTTAAAAGTCTCTTCATGGGATTTTATGTGAATACGGAGTTCGATTTCGATTTGCCAATAACATTCTTTGAGGTGGAAGTTTCAATAAACGACAGTTTATTAAAATAAATTTATGGGATATTTATTTTGCATTAAAGTCTTATGAAATATAAAAAACATCAGTTTTTTGAATCTCATTGCATTTATTCCATGGATACTTTGTTGATTTGTTTGAACATAATGCCAGTAATAGAAGCTATTAGAGTGTTTTTTTTTTTCATTCTAATATAGAAGAACTTGATCTTTTTGCAAGATTTTTATTCAAATCACAGATAACTACTTGGTGTATGATTCACAAATATTTATTCTTGCCTTATGTGTACCTATTGCCAATTTTCTGGAAAATCCCATCGACATCATGCTTTAAATATAATTAACCATTTTTAATTCACTGCAAACATAGAAAAGCTCATGCCAATAAAAACAGTTTCTGAATACCACACGTAATCTACGTGGAATCCTTGCGTTTATTGCTTACCTACTTTGAAAAGCTGTTTTTGCACCTTGTCGGAAACCTTAATTAAACATCTGCCAATTTCGAGCTCAATGGCGGATTTTGCATATATTTTCAACAATATAACGAGCTCAAATTGGAAACATTCATCAAACTAACTATACACATCATCTAGCTAAACACTCAACACGGATGACCCCTGCGCTCGAGGCTCGGAACTGAGTAACCTATCGATTTCACCTCAGGAAGCTTGCTTGTAGACGTAGACAAAAAAAAAACTCCCGGCAATCGAAAATCGAACCTTGGCCAATATGTAGAATCACGATAATGACAGCTTTTTTTATGAACAGAAAATAAAATTCACTCTAGCTAGTGACACTAACTGGTGGCCGCGAGCTTTTGCGAAATGGTATTGTAGATTTCGATAAGTATAGTCGTCGTTCATGGCGATTTTTCCATTTTTGGCACCTCACACTGGGGATAAGTTTTTGAAACACAACTTCGCAAAGCCATGAGTATGTCGTTAAAAGCTGGGAATCATGTTTCGGGGCCCTGATGAAAATGTGAGTTCATAAATGGGGCATAGAAGGGGAAAAAGGAGATAATATCATAGTAGCAGAATATTTCAAAACTTAGGTGTTCTGGTTCAAAATTTCCCATCGTGAAAATAGAAGAAACAATAACCTTTCTTGTCAGTCAAAGTCTTCTCCTCAAACAATGAGTTGTTTTCTGGTGAAAGTGTTTCTAATGGCAATTGACGCCAATAATTAATTTTGTGATGGTGAATAATATTTGACGGCCTATTAACACCTTTAAGTGGTCTTTGCATTCTTCGAGAAAAATCTGTGACACGAAGTATTAATCATCAACAGGAAATAAATGGAAAAACAAAACAAGTGTTGGTGAAATATTGTACCGTCAACTGGGGTAAAATGCTACAATTTTTAACTCCTATTATGGTTTCTGAAAAGATATATCCACAGATAATCAGACGGCTTATATGTACTTCAAAAGTTGTAAAGTTGATGCTCGAGGTTAGAAAATTAGAAGTATCGTCGGTAATTTTTGCTGACCTGCTGGTGTTCTGAGCAATCGATTGGTAAAGAAAAAAAATGATGAAAAACCAGTTTTCTATGCTTCTTCAGAACACAATGTCTCAGAATCCCTTTCACACTTGAGATTTAGTGCAACTCCATCTCGTTGTCTGATTCAGCTCAAATTTGGCATATGGTTTTCTGATGATTCCCTTGAATCATCCAAGTCTTTTTTGCAAGTGTTTTTATTTTCAAGTAGATATTTATTAGGTATCAAAAACATTTCACGCTAGCTACACATTTTGATCAGTTGAATGTAAAATTTTTGGACCAAAAATATTTTTTTTTTTCTTGAAAATAGCTTACTTATTTTAAATTTTGATTCATTTTTCATGTTTTACGTATAGAATTCAACCCAAAAAAAATTAAAAAATATAAAATAAATACATTTTATGAAAAAAATTTCGATCCAAAATTTATTTAGAATCAATTTTGTTGAAAGTGAACTTTTTTCAAAGATCGCGCTTTCGGAACCTCTAAACATGATTTTTTTTTTTCGGCCCCATCAAAAGTTTGTTCTACACATCCTAATCTACCATTTGGAGTTGAGCCCCCTTTGTTTTCAATTGTCGATTTTTTTTAAAGTTGGAAAAATGGCGTCACTCAAAGACCGACGATGCAAATATATTTTATATAAAATTCGGATAATATGAACTTAAAATCGTACAGTTTATGGCAATTTTTTTTTAACAAACTTTATTTGGAACTCTGAGTAATGAAATGCAGAAAAAATGCAGTCAAAATAGATGTTTTGTGTTTGTTTTAACGCGTGTTGGCAGTTTTTAATGAAATTTTTATCCTTCAATCAGGGCACCATTGGGTAATTCTGTACAAAATGGAAATCATAAATGTTTAAAAAATGCTCGGATTTTGCCCAGATTGATTCACTTTATTTGGCAAATCAAACGAAAAAAAAAACAATTGTGTTGTAAAATTTTTAAACTTATGCCTCCATAACGAATTTTTTCGAGCCAGTTTTATAAAAATAATCATGGCAGGTTTTTTGGAAGCCTTAAATACGATTTAAAATCTGTCGATGACTTTTGATGGATTTTTTATTAAATTTTTATTCTTGGTTTTTCTTGAGTAGTTTCTGGGTTTTGATCAAAATTGGCCCGGATATTATCCGGATTTTTGTTCTTGAGTTTTGCCAGGTTTTTGTATTAAATTGCCCGGATTTTTTCGGCCCGGATACGTGCTGAAAAAATTTTGGCAACCTTACTATAGACCCGGAATCTATTGAACCGATTTGTGTGAAACTTAGAAGATGAGGGTATTGAAGGCCGGGGAAGGTTCTTATTTTTGTTTGATACCCCTCCCTCTAACAGGAAGGGGAGAGGGAGTCTTACAAACAAAAGACAAATCTTTGCATAACTCGAAAACCGATCAAGCCAATACAATGGTACCAAATTTTGCATGGTCTTTTAAAAATGATTCTATGATTATTTGCGACCTTTGAGACCTTAAACTAGGCTTGCCAGATACTGTCCGGGAAAAGCGGGACATTTCACGTCAAAAAAGCGGGACACAGGCGAAAAAAGCGGGACATTTTAGAAACTCTTAAAAAAGCTTTATTGTATTGCCAAACTTATACGTATATCATATCATCAGCTAAAGTTATTTATAGATAGTACACTAAGGTTTCCTTGTAACGCTGATTGATTTGGCTCAGTTTTTCTTACATGACCACATGACTTACATGAATTCATGAACACCGTTATTTTTCACGGTTCTTGCAAATTAACATGTGGTCCTAGAACGCTTAACTGAACCAGAATCTTATTGTAACTTAAGAGCTTTTCAGTATTGTCTGAAAAATTTAAAAATTGATGCTTACTTTGAGAAAAAAGACGTATTCGTTTTTTTTATTCTGTGTTGCTTATTTTGAGAAAATAGACGTATTCTAAGGATTTTTTGTTGAGTGAATGAATTTTAATTGATGATAAAGTTTGATTTTTTCCAGAATAAGTCAGTGAATTTGGCAAAAGTTTTCCATAAAAAAGCGGGACATTTTGAGGAAAAAGCGGGACGGCGGGACATTCAACAAAAAAGCGGGACATGTCCCGCTTTTGCAGGAAGGATGGCAACCCTACCTTAAACGAACACACACATATATGATCTCAGTGAAACTCCATGTTTCTTTGAAGAGATCTAAATTCTACTTAAGACTAAAGCATACATCTTTCAAGGCTATAATGGCTAGCATCTTACTAATGCTAACACCACTAGCCCACAGAAAGGGTACTATGTATGCCGTGACCGAGACTCGATCTCATGACCTCTGACTTAGAAGACTGAAACGCTATCCTCTAGGCCACGGTCGGCGGCTCTAAATTGAGTATAACATTGAGTTCTTCCAGTGAGGAAAAAGGAAGGAGGAGGGGGCTCCCTTACAATTTTTCTCATAACTCAAAAACTAACCAAGTAAATGAAATTTGGCATGAGAAGGTATTAGTGTACCAGAAATGCTAAATTAATATTTGGCACCCCAACCTCTTTCCAAAGAGGATATAGGAAAAGAGAATGGAAACTAATCGAACCTAATGGAACCAATTTTGGCATGGAAATGTATTCGGGCACGATATATGTTTCTATGAATCTTTAGCACCCCTTCTCCCTTCAAGTGGGGGAGTTAGAAAAAGGAAGGAAAGGGCTTCCATAATTTTTAACATAACTTCAACACTTTTCAAACAAATGGAATCAAATATGGCACAGGATGGTTTCTGAATACGAGAAATATTTTAATGGAGCTTGCATACAATGGAGCATAACTCAAAACAATCGGAACAAATGGAACCAAATTTGCCATAGATGAGTATTTGAGTGCGGAAGAGGTTTCTTTTGGTATTTGGTACCAATCACTTTTTCCAGTAGTGGGGAGATAAGAAAGCGGATGGGCTCCTTTAATATTTTTTGCATATCTTGAGAACTAATCGAACAAATAGAACCAAATGTGGCATGGGAGAGCATGCGGTACAAGTAATGGTTATATCATCAAATGAGACTGCTTTATTTTTGCAAAACCCGAGAAATTATCTTAAAAATGGAACCAAAACCGACATGGGGTATTAGGGAACGAGAAGTGATTCTATAATTATTTGAGGCTCCACCCTTCCCTGTGAGTGAGTACAAGGGGAAGGAAAATTGACCTCAATATGATTTTGCTGGTATAAATTGAGAATTGATCAAGCGAATGGAATAAAGTTTGGCAAGGCGTTTCTATTATTATTTCGCCTTGCAGTTGCATAAATTAAGAACTTATCAACCAATGGAACCAATGAAATGAGAATATTTTGGTTTCGAAAAAATGGGGATGAGATAGAGGAAGTGCTAAACGGTGTTACGGTCAAAATTTGGTCACGACGTATTTCTTTCAATTTTGCATTTAAAAAACCTGAACACCCCTAATTTTGAAGGTGTGTGTGTAGAATGTTGCTCCTATTTTGATTTTGGAATTCACTTTTCGGTTGTCAAAATGCCGTCCAAGGAAGAAGAGCAGCGTATCAAAAAGCTGGCAAAATCGCTAAAAGTTGCCAAATCAACCGTAACAAATGTAATTAAAGTGTTTGGGGAACGTTTGTCGACAGTCAGGAAGTCTAGATCGGGGGGAAATCGAAAACCGGAAGCCGCTGAGACGACAAAAAGAGTTGCCGGTAGTTTTAAGCGAAACCCTAACCTCTCTCTCCGAGATGCCGCAAATAAGCTGGGTGTATCATCTACAATCGTGCATCGAGCCAAAAAACGAGCCGGACTATCGACTTACAAGAAGGTAGTGACCCCAAATCGCGATGATAAACAAAATACGACAGCCAAAGCGCGATCCCGGAGGCTGTACGCGACGATGCTGACGAAGTTTGACCACTGAGCACACTGACATGACACTTAGAACAAAAATTCAACGATTTTCTGTCTAATTTTTTGTTGTCAGACTTTGTAGGTTTGTAATACCGACGGCAGGTGGCGAACCTGAAAAATTTGACAAAAAAAGCCCTGTAGGAAAAATGGTCCTGTTCAGCCCGATTTTTTCGTAGAAATTGCCTGTTTTATTTTTAAAGTTGGGTGGCATTTCCTAACTGGGATTTCATTTCTTCAAATTGATCAATGCGCACTCTGGAATCGACATTGCGTACTGTTGGAAAAATTATCCAGAAAATGAAATCGATTGAAAAACTTATGCTGTACAACTGTGTTCGATGATTACTCTTAGGCTCGAACTCGCGAACGTCAGCTCAGGAGGCAACTAATTTGCCCATTGACTAAAAAACAAGCCTTTTCAGTTAAATAGATGAAATCATGTTGCATTTCGAAACTCCAGCTGCAGCTCTCATTTTCAAGTGGTTGCTTTTGAATTGAGTTGACATTTGATTTAAAATTATGCTACAAAAATTTAATCAATATTCAAATAACTTTTTAAATTTAATTAACTTTAACAAGCTATAGCAATGCACACCAGGTCAACTAGTTTTAAATAAAAACCTGGCAAAACCCGGACATTTGCTTTGAAAATTGACGACCAAAAATCCGGGTAAATTATGTCAAAACCCGGAAATTACTCAAGAAAATCACAAACAAAAATTGAAAAAAAAAAAAAACAAAGTAAACGTCGAGCAGGTCACACGTTCTTCTTTCAACAAGCTCATTAAATTGGCAAAAAAAGTCGGGTAGCAGCGCGGTAAAATTGTGAAAATTGTCCGAAAAGAAGCCCCTATAAATATAGTTCTGTTTGCGATACTCCATTTCCAGCGTGAAGTGATTATATGGTTATATCTTGTATATTAATTTCTTGTATATTAATTTGGGGGGGGGGGGGAAAATAATAATTTAATTCGCAAAGTCTGCAAGAAATTCAGAGGGAGGCAACGTTACACGTTTTGTCTATGTATCGTGTGACCAACATCTTTTAAATAAGTGGTCGTGAATCTCGTTTTTAAGCTTTTTTTCCTCAGATTTAAGCTTTTTTTTTACCTTGAGAAGATAGGAGACGAAAGCTTAAATCTGAAGAAAAAAGCTTTAATCGGTCAAAACGAGAGAAATCAGAGAGGAAATCTGACAGATGTGCTCCATACGGTTTGAATAGCGTTGCCGCCGTCTGAAGAAATTCCGGGTTGTGCTTGTGTTAGTGGGTCCAGCCGACGTTCTTTTTTGTGTGCATGATATCACTTTCAAATTGAGTGTCCCAAAATATGTGCCTGTTTGCGTTGTGCCGTATCACAACGACCATCAAGTTATGTTTATTCCACTGTTTGATGTGCAAATTTGCATTGTATCGTGAAATTTGCATTGTATCGTGGATCTTCATCCAAGCGTTAGAAATACTATCTAATATCGATTCTGGTCGCTGAAAATATGCAGTGACATGGCAAGCACTTGTGAAAGTTACTCGTAGTAATGCAATTGTTTATAGTGCGAATGGCTTAAATGGCGATCGAATGAGTGACTAGAAATATGCTCTAGTATACGATCACAGTATCCTAGTGGTCCAGGCCCGTCGTAGTGTGTGTACTACAAATTTTATTCTTAATATGAGTCCCGGTACAATTACAAGTATATTTGTTTTTCGAGCAGTTCATGAAAGGGTTTCAATGAATGCCTTAAATGCCTCGGAAAAAAAATGCGATGGATACGGTAGATTTCTTTTAGAAATACCCTTGATCCAGTACGACATATCTGTGTTTATGTTTTGATTGGTTGAATGATGTTATATGATGCGGTTTGTATGATTAGTGAGTACCAACACTCGTCTGTGTAAGTATAATTATATGCGTTCCCAAGTTTATGTGGTCAAAACAAAATAATCTCATCTATATTCGAGCAAGATTGAACTTGCCTAGTGGTCCAAGCTTATTGTATGTGTAAGTCGGTTGTACTAATACTCTTAAAATATTTGTGTGAGTATGGCTAAATGCTATATGAGTGCATCACAGCACTAACACTAAATCCTAGATTCTGCAACACAAACATCTTTCTAGCTTAATGCTTATAGCCTAAATGGCTAACACAAACGCATATTATTGTAAACAAAAATAGCCAAGTGCACAATGCATGGAAATGTAGTAAACTTCTAATTTAATTTACCACAACTAGACATATCTGTAAATTGAATTTCTGAAAGCCTTTACTAGGTATATGTTTATTGGAAATGAATATCATAAAAGGGCCAATACAAAGGCCTCTACAATTGTTGTACGTTATTCTTACAGTGTCACAGTCTTCCCGCCAATTTTCGTTATAGTCATATGTTTAGTTCTAGTTTTTCATAGTGGATGTATCCAAGTAAAACCATCAAGAGGTTACTGACCTCGGGTAATCACTTTTTCGGTTCTAGTGTTACGGTGTAGTCGCTTGCTATTTACCTCAAACAACCACGGACTCGATATGCCAAACGTATTCGAAATGGCGAACAGTTCTGATTGGAAAACACCCTCTTGTCAAGCCCATCATCGGCAACAAAGAAACGGTCTGCCATTTCTCCGGCAGAAAATTCCGACAAACGGCAGCGGATGGCCCTTTCCGTTGACCTGAAGGAAACCCTGAAGCGCATGGATGGTGACATCGATGAAGACTACTTTGAAGAACTCAAATCAATTCTCATCAATTACCAATAAGAGGTTCCTGATGAGCATCACCAACCACGTTTCTATGGTTTTGGCTCATTGTCGGGGATCGCATGGTTCCACGCTGCAGACGTGGAAAGCCTAAATTGGCTCAAACGGTCGTTGGACATCTTAAAAATCGGCAGCGGCAGATTTAGCGATCTGTGTGTCCTTCCATACACACCCGTGCCTCCACCACGAAAAGGGTTAATGACAGTGTCGAATGACCTGAATTTAGGCAGCCACAACGGTGCAGAAATTCTCTTAAAAAGTATTGCTAAACTAAATAAATCCAACATAAATACTAAATTCTGGAGGGTGAAGAAAATCATCCCTCTTCTAAATGGCAAATATAGGATAGTGCTTTAAATCGATAATGAATCGGCGAAAATTCTAGAGTCTCAAAACAATAAAATATTTTATTCTTTCGGAAGAGTTTACATTAAACTTTTTGCAAGTGAAAATAAATGAAAAATAAATAAATAAGAAAAAAATAATTTCCTTGAGGATGAATAAAGAAGTTTTTAAGCTCTTATGCTGTTCAAATGAAGTCCTAAATGAATTCAAATATGTATCTATAAATAAATAAATAAAATAAATAAAAACAAATTGTAATTTCTTCGTAACGAATGAATCGTAACGAATTATGCTTTATGCATTATACGCTATATTAGTTCTACCCATTGTGGAAAAAAAGCTTTTATGCTCTCAAATCCTTCTGTGGATAGTGCTCCTTGCTTTAGTTTTTATATTAATTTCGAAATGTCTACCTAGTATGGGTTCTAGTTTTCTCAGGTATATGATGAAATCCATAAGATAAAAAGGCCAGGCACACTTTTCCCGTCTGTTTGGATAACGTGCCGCTATGGAGCCACCCCTTTTCTGATACCTGATACCTGAACTTTAACAAGCTATAGCAATGCACACCAGGTCAACTAGTTTTAAATAAAAACCTGGCAAAACCCGGACATTTGCTTTGAAAATTGACGACCAAAAATCCGGGTAAATTATGTCAAAACCCGGAAATTACTCAAGAAAATCACAAACAAAAATTGAAAAAAAATTCATCAAAATTTTCGACAGATTTTAAATTTTACCTTAGGCTTCCAAAAAACTTTTCATAATTCATAATTCATCAAAACTTGCTTCCTTTTGGAGGCAGAAATAAAAAACATTGTACAACACATTTTTTCGGGCTTTTTTTTACATTCCGGGGAAACCGGCCAGGCCGGACTGTTGCCAAACTTTGTATTAAACATCCGAGCAAACCCGGAAAAAACCGACCAACCTGTTAACACCTTAGTCTATTATATTTTGTACAAGAATTTTAATTCCAAACGTTTTTTTTGTGAGAATTATTTGAAAAAATGTGAGTGAATCGAGGGTAAAAACAGCCATATCTTCATTTTAAGAAGCTTGCGGTTGTTTCATCAGCCTTCATCCAATCTCTTGAAAAAATTACACAAGATAGATCTATTTTTTTTCCAAAAATTCAATTGTTCTTTTTGTAAATAATTCGTAAAGTATTCGAGAATCGAGTGTAAAATAGGCATCATATCTCCGCTTATAAAGTCGCCGCAGCCCGTAGCGTAGAGGATAGCCTTCAAGTCTTCTAAGCCAGCGGGCATGAGATCGAATCCCGCTCACGGCACACATAGTACACTTTCTGTGGGTTGGTGGTTTTAGCATTTGTAAGATGCTAGCCATCATATCCTCGAAAGATGTACGCTTAGAATTAAGAAAAGGGTATCTCTTCGAGGAAACATCAAGTTTCATTGAGATCCTGTATGTGTTTGTGTTCGTTTTTTTTTTAAACCATATTCAATCAATTATCCATACATTTACGCTTAAGAAAAGTATTTTTACTGAGCTTTCGTTCCTGCTAGAGAGCAGATATTGAGTTTCTTCGCGGTTCATATACTTTTTGCCCATTTTGCACCGTACACTTTCCTATTATAATTCATTCGATCAATATAACTATGCTTTTAAAAGCAGCTATCAAGAAAGATGATCAACTTTTTAGCAGCTTTCTGTATCCACAAGATTTTGGGGACCTTGTCATCAGAAGAATTGTTCTTCTCGCATGAGACTGAGACAAAAAAAAATGATCGACTCACCTGAGGTTTCACCCTTCTATTGGCTCGGAATCGACCGGGTTCGCGTTCAGCATACTATACGATTGTCCAAATATTCTCGTCCAGGCCCCAGCTACGGGAATCATAGTTTTACAAAATAATTTCAAAAGAAAATGAGTGTTTGGCATTTAAAATTCGTTGATTTTTAATTCATGCTTTATTTTTTTAAAACTTACCCTAACTACTTATATGCTATTTTAAAACTTACTAATAATAAAAAAAAGAACCTAAAAACTAATTGTGTGTGTGTACGTATGAGTGTATCTTAAATTCTAGTGTATCCCGCGACGTCCGCCATCTTCTTTCGCATGCACATGCAGTTCAAGCCAAAATCCTTTGTACATGGATAGGCTTCTGGAACCATTGTACTCTGTTTGCCATCTTGGAAGTCTGTTCAAGCCCTGGGATTAAATAGGTCTGCAGAGGACCAAAAGTTGGAATGAGTTTCTATATTTCTCAATTTTTGTTTTAATATCGTCTTACCGATCTCTATTCCACACAATGGAACTTAGTTCCGCATCTTTGGATCCATAAGCAAAAAGTGAATATAAAGGCTTATAGGTACTTTATCAAGCCGCCAAGTAACTGGCTGATATTCACTTTGCGAAAATCTGTACAAAATGAGGACTTTAGAAATTTGCGTTTAACACTTTGGTTCACAGGAGATTTACCTTAATGATCGTAAACCAATTTTCACCACTCGCGCGACAATTAATATCAGCCTTGAAGCTGCGCTACCGGTCAGGCACATGTGAATATTTGATCGTTCAAGATAAACTCCCGATCCACTATCACTTTTGTCTGGTGCAAATAAAGAAATTAGGCACAGCCTGCTGGACGATTAACCGGCAACTGATAACGATGGATGTTCTCGAATGCGCTTTAACACCTAAGCAGACGAGTTCGATCTGAGTTTTAAACGACGCTGATGATAACGCCTCATTGCCAGATCACCGTCGACGCTGATTCCTCATCACTCTTCACTACAAGTGGTAATGAGTGATAGAGTACATTTTAGTACTAAACGTACCAACTGATAGCGTTGATGCTGATCCTCTGCTGACATGCGGTTTTTTTCTGTTAGTAGTGGACTCATCACTCTATTCAATTTGATGTGAGATCTTTAGTTAAGTATTTAATTTTCTTGATGGCTATGAGATTGTTTGGCTTGGCTGTGTAATGTACCTAGTGAGTGTTGGGATTGTTTATTGTGTTGTGTTAAGTGTATACAGACAAGTTTACTTCTTAGAACTTTGATGCCCTTCACTGGCTGGAGGAATAGTTCAAAATCTACAACCTCAGTTTATCTCTGCCTGTGGAAGGGTTACAACCTCTTAGATGATGTTGATATTAAAAAAATCAATCAGTAGACATGATCAAAACATTAATTAAACTTTTAAACCTTAAATAAAAAACCATAATAGTAAATTAAGTAAATCTCTACTTATTTGTGTAAATAGTACGCCTTGTGGTTCCGAGAATTCACGTTCCGTAGAATGTCGTAGAATCCTTGTTCAGAACTGGACTTTTTTGGTCAATGTGCTAATTGCCTGCTATTGATATCGGTGAGGGGTTTTTCTACGAAGTTTACATTTGACGCAAGCCTCGGCTAAGCAAATGTATCATGGTTGAGTCAGGCGACTGCCTTGAGACAAGTTCGATTTACCTCCCTAGTAAATATTTTTTTCTTGCCCGAGCAGCAGTTGAGGAGATAGAAAAAAAAATCCATCAATAACGGCCGAAGTTGACAGAGTTGAGGCGCATCGGAAAGATCCACTTGACATGTGCTGCTGGCTCTTCAGTCGAACGGAGGCGCGCGGTCGATCGAGTTGGTGTTTGAACATATAAATGAATTAAAATGAAGCATCGAAGTTCTTCGGTGGATTTAAAGGGATTCCGATCGATGGCTAGCGGTTTGTTTTGGTTGAGCACGTGCCTTCCATTCCTTCATTTAGCACTTGGATTTCAAGGTTTGTGCCGGAAAAGTTTAGAATCGGGCGTAACAATGCCTAATGATGGGAAAATTTTAATTATTCTTCACCACGGCAGCCAATGGGAACGTGAAACTTCCAAAGTTGTACGAATACGATGACTTCGAAGAGTGCCGTCGGGATGATCCTCTGTTCCAGTATTGTGTCGTGCGAGCAACCGTTGAACCCGATGAAAGTTCCGACGTTTGGCGGAATATCAGTGTGAGTGTATTTGGCGTATGAATTATCACCATTCCGAGTGTGCAAACAATTGATGCGTTTTTGGTCAAATTTAGTAAATATGACCGATCAGTAGGGTAATGTACGTCCTTGTCCTACGCTATCTGAATTATGGTGTGAATTTATATGTGAAATAAGAATGCGTTTTACGATTGATATGTGCTAAATTGAAGGGAGGCTGTAGTGTTATGCATACACACTGCACAACGTACAATAGATAGGTTTGATCATATTTTAAATGAACATTCTTTTTCATCTGAGACTTGGAAATCAATTTAATTGCTAGCCGTTGACTGTTACTTCGGTATTCTGAGAATTAACACGTTTTAAGCAAAATCTATGTCTTCAATCAGGATATTTCGCAGCGGCTTCATACTTAAAAATGGACAAAATTATTTTTATTTTTTTTGCATTTTGAATGGTAATATAACATCAAGTTATTGATAAAATGAAACATAAATATAATTTTTACAGTATTTAGTACGCATAACAAGCATTTTATAGTGTTTTGAGCAAACTTCAGTATCATAATCACATTTCTCAAAAAAAAAAACCGGTTTACAGTTTCTGGTTCATCCGCAAAACTACTGGCAGATTTTCATTAATAATGCCATTTTGAAATCGTCGTTGTTGCTCTGCTGTTATCAAGCTATCTAGGGCTCAGTTAGGTAGTTATGAAAAATATTACTCAGTTTTTTATACTATCAACTCAAACAAGTAGCTCTTTAACGTCTAAAATCTGAAAAGTAACCAGAAAAGAATGATTGGTTGCCTTCTTCATTAAAAGATTTTTTTCAATCAATGGTTTCAGTCACAGTAGAAAATTTTTGACGTAATTTGACGTAATTTGGCACATTTTTGCATTTTTAAATTCTCAAAATACGGAACAAAGATTTTTTTACGAATTTTCAGAGTTAGCTATTTTTCGAACTTCTTGTAAATTTCAAATTCTCAGATTTACTTACACTTTAATCCAACTGTGCACATGATTTTGAACATATTAACACAAGATTTCAGGACAAAATCTATATACACCAGAAAGGCAATTCCACGCAGGTTATAGTGCAGTGGTTTTAAAAATGGTCCTACTGCTCCCTGGGGGGCGTTGAAAGCTTCCAGGGGGCGGTGAACTCATCACTTAAATATATTTGGTGAGCGTTGGAAGGGCTTAGGGGGGGGGGGGGGGGGGGCGGAGGGCGGTTAGGTCATATTAACATATTAAGGACCGTGAAAAAAAAAGCCAGGAATTATCAAAATTTGGCATCCTATTATATTTCAGAAATCACTGGACCAAATCCTACATATTTAGTAACTTTGAGTTGCAGAAATTTGAATGTTTAATTTTGTAGGATAATGTTTAATTACCAAATTCAGATTTTTTAAGTTATGCCTCACACTAGCGGCAAGTGAAAAAACGAAATATCTCGTGTATACGGTTAGCAATGTGTTAAAATTATCATTTTTACAAGTAACGTTGATTTGAAATGACAACGAGTAAGTTCAATGCCAAACAATTACTTTACAGAACCAAACATCAAATTACAGACAGGTTTTAGACTTTAACTTCATTAATTTCACGGAGCTGCAAAGCAAGTTTTTGTCTCTGTTTCATGAACACTAACAGTTTTTTGTCATTGTTACAGGTGTTGTTACGATCTATTTGTAAGGTTGCCACAATTTTTTCAGCACGTATCCGGACCGGGCAAACCAGGAAATTCCATATAAAAACCTGGCAAAATCCGGGCATTTGATTTTTAAAGTGACGACCATAAATCCGGGCAGTTTTTTTCAAAATCCAGAAACTGCTCAACAAAAACCAAGAAAAAAAATTGAATATTTCATCAAAACTCATCGGCAGATTTCACATCGTATTTAAGATTTCCAAAAAAACTTTCATGATAAATTTAATGATTATAATGTAATGATGAGAGAGAAATTTTATTTTATAGAAATTTGAAAGAAAGGTGGATAGACAGGCATTAGTGCGCCAATAGGAGAAAGCTTGATAGGTGTTGAAATTTTAGGCTAGAGGGCATGTTGATGAAAAGCTAACACACAAAAGCTACACTAGCTAACTATACATGAGAAACTCAGAAAGAGAATTCCCATGCCAGAGGCCGGCAACGCTATTCAAACCATTTGGAGCACATCTCTCAGATTTCCCCTCAGATTTCCCCTTTTTTGACAGATTTAAGCTTTTTTCTTCAGATTTGAGCTTTCATCTCCTATGCTCTCAAGGCAAAAAAAGCTTAAATCTGAGGAAAAAAGCTTAAAACGAGATTCACGGCCACTTATTTAAAAGACGTTGGTCACACGATACATAGACAAATCGTGTAACGTTGCCGGGGCCTGTGTGTATAGCGAGCCCAGTGGTTTGAGAGCGTGGTTTTACACACACTTCAAACGAGCAAAAACGTAACAACCTCACATCCCGGCAATTTTATTCAAACCGTATGGAGCACATCTCTCAGATTCCCCCTTTTTCCCCTTTTTTTGACAAATTTAAGCTTTTTTCCTCAGATTTGAGCTTTCATCTCCTATGCTCTCAAGGCAAAAAAAAGCTTAAATCTGAGGAAAAAAGCTTAAAAACGAGATTCACGAGCACATATTTAAAAGATGTTGGTCACACGATACAGAGACAGAACGTGTAACGGTGCCGGGTCCTGAACAACCCATGGGCCTACTGAGCTTTCCTTATGCCAGAACAGTTCTACAAGGAAAATAATAAAAAGGTAAAATTTACCGAGTTAGCAAAGGTGAACGCTCGTGAAAGCCAAAAAGGTAACTTCTACCTCTTCGAGGTGAAACTCACCTCACAGTGAGGTAAAATTTGAATCGAGGTTGGAAAAAAGGTACAATTCACCGAGAAAAAAGGTGAATCCAAAAAAGGTAAATCTTACCTCGTAGCGAGGTGAAGTTCACCTGAATTGAGCTCGATAAAAAAGTATAATTCACCTAGAAAAAAAGGTAAATCCAAATAAGGTAAAACTTACCTCGTAGCGAGGTGTAATTGACCTGGATTGAGCTAAACAAAACGGTACAATTCTTCTAAAAAAAAAGTAACTATTCGCCGAACCCGTTCATTGAGGTTAAGCTGTTTTGTCATTCTAGGAAAAAGTTTTGCTTTGTGCCTAATATGTGAAAATCGGAATAGAATGGTAAGTGTTTTTAAATATCATTTAGTTGTGCTGGTGCTCGTCATAATACTATTGATTTTGTTTCAGATCGGCCCATAGAGCTTTGAAGTGTAATTCCACGTCATCCTCCAGCCGGAAAAGCCGAACCTGACCGGATTAGTCGAACGGAGGAGGCCATGAATGTATGCAACGCAGGTGGATTCAGCGGCCATAGCGGCTCAGAAGAACGCGAAGCCGAATTACCAGTCCCTATTTATCTCCAATAAATATCATTTTTGAAAGAATTTTGTATTTTTTTATTTCTTATTGAAGAAAACAATCAAACCAACCAGCACCACCAACGGTATTATTTACTATTTTGCTAGGTGAATGCGAAAAAGGTAAAATTTACCTTTTTGCTAGGTAAATTGAAAAAAGGTAAAATTTACCTTTTTGCTAGGTGAATGAAAAAAAGGTAAAATTTACCTCAAAAGAGGGGTGGAAAAAATTCACCTCGCAAAAAGGTAAATTTTACCTTTTTTTTATTTTCCGTGTAGCGACGTTGCCAGATTCAGATTCTCGCTGCGAATAGTTGCTACTTGTCGATTTTTTCACTTTTCACATTTTATCTATTCCGCGTTCGTACTTTTGGCCAAGTGTCAACTTTTGAACCGTGTTTTCTTGTTGTATTTTTTTCTTTTTGCCAATGATTGTTTGTTATATAATTTTAATCGGCGTAATTTTTAAGATTATAATTTTAATGGCATGTTCGGCGGAATGAAAAACTAGAGAGAAATTTTATTTTATAGAAATTTGAAAGAAAGATGGATAGACAGGCATTAGTGCGCCAATAGGAGTTTCTCCTCCTTTAGTTAGCTAGTGTAGAGCAAAGGCGGGACCATTCATGGGAGCTTTTCATCAACATGCCCTCTAGCCTAAAATTTCAACAACTATAAAGCTTTCTTCTATTGGCGCTTTAATGCCTGTCTATCCACCTTTCTTTCAAATTTCTATAAAATAAAATTTCTCTCTAGTTTTTCATTTCGCCGAACATGCCATTAAAATTATGATCATAAAAATTACGGCGATTATAATCATATAACGATAAATTTAATTAAATTTGCTCAAAAATTTCGTTTTGGAGGCGTTTGTTGTTTTTCTTGTTTGATTTGCCAAATAGAGTTAAAAATTCCGGATAAAATCCGGGCATTTTTCAATGAAATCTGGGCAACCGGGCTGGGTCGAACTGTTCCCACATTTTGTATTAAATATCCGGGCAAACCGGATAAAACCGGGCAATCTGGCAACCTTATCTATGCTAGTTTATTTGGGCTATTTAAAAGATTAATTTTGGATGATAATGTTTATAAATCTTTAAAATGTATTTTATAAAAAAAAGGTGAACGAAACCATTTTTGAAAGCAGCGTGTATAAAGAGGCGTTAATAAAAAAGTTATGAAACATGAAATTCGCTTGTTTGTTAAAAATTAATTTGAGACTCACGTTTGGGATGAGCATCTTTTGACAAACCTTTATAAATCTCAATTTAAAACTATTATTTTAAATTCATCGAAAAATATAAGGCACCGTCAAACGGGCATCATGCAACTGCGGGGTTAGATGCAACATTTGTATACCAGAGCACTGATATAATTTTTTATTTCATATTACGTAATCTTTTAACGATTACAAAATGATGATGACATAATTTTCAACACATAAAGCTAGTATTTTAAAGTTTTTCATTTTCATTTTAAATTTAAAATAATCTTCAATAAATGCTCAAATTTTACCATTTTTCGATGCCGTAAAAACTATACCCATTATAACGGATTTGCATAATGATTGCACTACAAAAAATTAATGGTTTAATTATTCTATTCCAACACTTATTTACTTACTTAATGATCCCGCGCCGATCCTCCGGTGGATAGGGCCGTGGTAAAAGACCTCCACTGTTGACGATCCGGAGCCAGCGTCTTAACCTGGTCCCAGTCAGTTTCTCGGTCTGCCTCTTCTTCGATGTCCTTCTAGATTCCAATCTAGTGCCTCTCTGCAAATCTCGTTTTCAGCTTTCCGCAGCGTGTGCCCAATCCATCTCCACTTACGTTCCCGAATCTCGATTTCTAGCGCCCTTTAATGACACCGGCGATGTAGTTTCCTCATTCGAGATCCAGTTGCCAGGCCACCAAGCGCGGATGATATTCCGCAGACAGCGGTTTACAGATACTTGCAGTTTTTGCGTCGTTACCGCCTATGTGCACCATGTTTCGCACCCGTACAGCAATACGGATTTGACGTTTGAGTTGAAGATTCGGATTTTTGTTCGTAGAGAGATCTGGCGTGACCGCCAGATGTTTCGGAGACTCTCAAACGCAAATCGGGCCTTTCTGATCCAGGTTTCGATTTCTTTCCTGGTACCATCATCAGGCGTTATCTGGCTACCAAGATACTGAAAGCACTCCACTTTCTCAACTTGTTGCCCAGCTACCATGAAACTGGAGGGATTTCCTGTGTTGATCTCCATCGACTTGGTCTTTCCGATATTGACTTTGAGACCTGCTGCCTTGGAACTTTCGGTGAGGTCGTCGAGTTTGTTCTGCATATCCGGTTGTGTTTGGGCGAGCAAAACAATATCGCCAGCCAAGTCAAGGTCGTTCAGTTGCTCCATTTTTGAAGGATTCCACGGCAATCCTCGGTTCGGTGCACAGTCGATCGATCCAGTCAGAATCTCATCCATTACGATTACTTGTCTCACTCCACCAGTTACCGGGATTGGTTCGGACAAGACACCGTCGTGCAAGACCTTGCACGAAAATGCCTCGTATTGTGCTTCGATGAGATGGACTAGTTTCTCTGGGACCCTCGTCGCCTTAGAGCTGCCCAGATGATTTTAGGGTTAAGTCGGTCTAATGCTTTTTCGAAATCAACGAACACCAGCAGAAGAGAGTCCTGGAATTCGTTGATTTGTTCCAGTATGGTTCGTAGCGTTGTGATGTGGTCCACACATGATCGTCCGGATCGGAATCCAGCTTGTTGCCGTGGAAGTGTAGCATCGATTTTCTCCTGGATCCTGTTCAGCATCACTTTGCAGAGTACTTTGAGGGTTGTAAAGATTAACGTTATGCCTCGTCAGTTACCGCACTCAGTCAGGTCTCCTTTCTTCGGGACCTTTACGAGGATACCCTGCATCCAGTCGGCCGGGAATGTTGCAGTATTCCAGATGTCAGCGAAAAGACGATGCAACATTTGTGCAGATAGGGCAGGGTCGACTTTCAGCATTTTCAGCAGGGATGCAATCGATCCCAGGTGCTTTGTTGGATTTCATGTTTTTGATTGCCGCTTCTATTTCAGCCAGCGAGGGCGCTTCCGAGTTGACGCCATTTATGCGGCTTACTGTAGCCGCTTCGAGCTGCGGGTTCTTTTGGCCATCGCTATTCGTGACTCGGAAGAGTTGTTCGAAGTGCTCAGTCCATCGTTTGAGCTGATCTGTTCGATCGGTCAATAACTGACCTGCTCGGTCTTTCAGCGGTATTCTTGCATTAGTCCTTGCACCACTGAGGCAGCGAGAAATGTCAGAAAGTAATCGGATATCTCCATTAGCGGCGGCTCTTTCTCCCTCTCCAGCTAGGGAGTTTGTCCAGGCTCTCTTGTCTCGTCTACAAGCTCGTTTAACTGCCTGCTCCGCATATCGTAAGCGGGCGGCTGCTTTGGCTCTCCGTTTTCGGTCATCTGTCCTAGGCCATGGCGCCCCATGATGCACTCAAGGTCTTGATTGTTGGAGCCAATCTTTGCGTTGAAGTCGCCCAAATGGATTTGAATGTCACCCTTCGGAATTTTCTCTACCACGCTGTTCAGTTGACTGTAAAACTGTTCTTTCTCCTGCAAATCGGCAACGTCAGTTGGCGCATAACGCTGGCCCATTGAAAGGTTTCTTACCCGTGTTCAAAATCTGGCTATGATTATTCTTTCGTTTATCGGTTCCCATCTAATGAGGGCCGCGTAGGCCTGCGGGCTTAACAGGAAACCAACTCCTTGTTCCCGAGTAGCATGTTCTCCTCGTATGCCAGAGTAAAGCAGGACTTGCCCGGACTGTGTCTTGTGTTCTCCAGTGTAAGGCCAACGGACTTCGCTCAGTCCTAGAATTTCAAGCTTAAGGCGGCTAGCTTCTCTATCAAGTTGAGCCAGCTTGCCTTGTTGGGCAAGGGTTAAAACATTCCAAGTTCCAATTCGTGTCCGTGTTTTCATGCTAAAAGTCGTCGCCAAAGTTCCAGGTCGGTCATTTCTTTCGGATTCCGTAACAATTTTATGAATCGGGAGCAGTAGGTTGTTAGCCTAAAGTCCCTATCCCGCGATGGGGCTGCCATCTTGGACTGAGCTGGCGGGAGCCTTATTTCATAAATACAGCCGCTTGCTGTAAGACAGACGCTGTTTGAGCCGCCCCTGACCTGGAGAACAGACGCTCGGTTGTTGTTGCACGCCGCCCCTGACCTGGGGAGCAGACGCGTGCGGCCACCTTTTCAGTCTGCATGCGACCAAAGCATCCACTGGGGTTGGGTACCCGATCTCCGCTTAGGTTACTCGCATCCCAGCCGGCACTGCGAGGAGGTAGAGTTAGGAGTTGTGAATAAGAGGTGATATGACCACTATGGGGTCTCGTGTTGCACATTATCCATCATTTACCAGCCTTACCCTTCATGTCTCACTATTTATTTTTCACTTATCATTCTCGTATTTTAACCCTTTTAGTACCGAGGCCAATTGGCCGCATTTGCAGAGGTTATAAATAATGATAAAATCGAAAGTATGATGGATATAAACAAAATTAAAAAAAAAATAGTACATTGTACACAGGATGATGAATATAACTAAATTTATTCTAGATTTTTCTCTTTTGAAACACCGGTTTCACGAGATAAACGATTTGTTTTTTTTTTGTTGTAGCAATAGCAACCTTACTGAACGGTAGGATTTGAAAAAAGCTAACAGGAATAGAGGATGAACTAATGATTGTCAAGGTTTTTTTTTGTCTATTCCTAAAATTTAAACAATATCATCATGCATTTAGCAAGTTGAAGAAATATTTAAAAAAATACGTGTTGGGTCACAACAAGAATTTTTTCTTATGTCTTTATGGTTCAATGGTATGTTAACAACATAAAATCTTTTGTTGTGTTATAATTTGATTGTAAATAAAGTATTGAAATTTGATGTTTCGAAAGAGAAACCTTTTCCAAACCCTTCAAATATAAATGGTAATGCCTAGTGTGTGTCATGTAGTTGATGGTATGCAAATTTTTCCTACGTTTTTAACTCTAATAAGCCGTTGGGCGTTGTGCGGGTCAAAAAAGGTGTTGATTGAGTTGTTTTGTAAATAACCACAGAGAACAGACGTCCAAGCTCGAATAAAAAATCGTCAAAAAAGTGTGTAAAATTTCAAATGTTATCACCAAAAAATACGTTAGAAATCGACTACAAACAGTGCCATCTATTGCGCCGTTCAAAAGTCACAAATCAACTTTAAAGTGCCCAGTTTTCGAATAGGCGTAATCATATATAAACTCACAAAAAATCAAAAAGGGTGTTGGAATTTTTACACAAGTTTCGTGAGCTAGCTTGTACGTCTGTTCTCTGTGAAATAACTATCTTAACCCTACTTTTCAAAAAGTAACAAATTTGCAACAATGAATTAAGGCTGTTCTGAAATTCACATACAGCTAAACAGTCAACTTTTCCATCGATGGCAATAATATTTCTAATTTAAGATCACGTTCATTTAGAAAAAAATGACTTTCACTGTATAAAGGTACAAAAAAGACAAACTTGAATCTTAAAATTATGGAATTTTGAAAAAGCCTTATTTTTCAGATTTTTTACCTAGTCTAATACACAATGAGAAATATTTTTGGACTGGAAATCAATCAATTCGTATTCACAGTAAAGTAATTATCATTATGAACACAATTTGAGAAATTTGTTTTGGTTTTTCTTAGAAATTATTTGTTGCAAATTAGCAACATCTCGCAACGGCAGTTCCCAAGCTAGGTTTATGGGTTGCAAAGTGAGTTTTAAAGTTGTTCACCTTGTAAACAGTGAATATGTCTCCGTTCAAAGCCGTTATCGTTATTAATGTTTTTTTATCATGAGCATCTAACTGGAAAAAATGGCTACAACTGTAAAATATGGTAAAACAACTTAAAATTTTTGTTTTGATCATTGACCTTTCTTTTACAAAATAATAAACTTATGGATCACCATTGGATCACCATTTACTGTGGATCACCATTGTAATATATAATCCATTTATTCAGAAATGAAAGATTCCGTAGAGTGTAAAAATTTCATCTGTCATGAATGGGGGTAATGAAAGTATTTATTAGGAAAAGAGCCATTTGATTTGCGGGTGTTAGTTAACACATAACAAATTTATGTAACGAAGGTAATTTATGTTATTGTTACACTGAAATTAGGCGATTTCAAATTTGAAAACGATACCTCCAACATTTATGAAGATATTTCAGAAACAAACATTCTTCATTTTGACCTAATTCACCCCTTAGACTAAGGTTGTCAGATTGCCTGGTTTTATCCGGACTTGCTAGGATGTCTAATACAAAATTTAAATAAGATACGATCTGGACCCATTGCTCGATTCGTTGAAAAATGCTCGGATCTAATAATTGTTTTCCCTAAAATCCAACAATAAACTCAAAAAGAATAATATAATTTATGATTTTTTCGCCTAAATACAAAATTTTTGAGCGAGTTTTATAAAAATAATCACTACCGTTCTCTTGGAAGCCTAAAATACGATTTGAAATCTGCTGATGTGTTTTGAATTGAACAAAGACAAGTTCAAAGATTTTTTTCTTCTAAATATTTGTTGAAAATTTCATGATTCCAGGTTTTTTTTCCAAATTTTCCCGGAAACTGCCCAGTATTTAGGTTGAAAATTTAGATATCAATTGCCCGTATTCTACCCCCGTATTTGCCCGGTCTAGATACGTGCGCGAAATATTCTGGTAACCTTATCCTAGACTAAGGTAGCCAAAATGCCTGGTTTTATCCAGGTTTGCTCGGATATTTAATACAATATTTGGGAGCAGTCCGACCTGGCCGGGGTGCCTGGATTTCATTGAAAAAAAGCCTAGGTTTTGCCCGGATTCATTCACTTTATTTGGCAAATCAAATAAAAAAAAAATAAATTGTATTGCAAAAATAGTCGATTTATGTGTCGAAAACGAAATTTTTTGAGTAAGTTTTTCAAAAATAATCATAAAAAGTTTTTTTTGATGCCAAAACGATTTAAAATCTGTCGATAAATTTTGATGAAAAAATAGTTTTCATTTTTGTTCTCTTGATTTTTGTTGAGTAACTTTCGAGTTTTGACTAAATTTGCCCGGATATTGCCTGTATTTTTGGTCGTCAATTTGGAAAACAAATGCCCGGATTATACCTGGTTTTTATATAAAATGGGCGAGGTTTGCCCGGCCCGACTAAGTGCGTGAAAAATTCTAGCAACCTTACTCTAGACCTCGCAGGACGGTACTTATGAAAAATGTATTTATTTATAAAAAAAATCTGAAATAGTATGATTTTTAGCTAGTTCTATGATTTTTCTACATTAATGAATCTACATAGCCATTTCTAACCTTTATATAAGTTAAACATTTTTGCAAATCTGTTTAATGACCGCTTCTTTAATTGGTGATAGGACAAGCTTTTGCCAAAACAAAACTTCAACATTAATTAATGATCGCCAACCATTTGCCAGTTTCTCCTTGCAGACACTCGGATATTTCCACACGATCAGCTGGAACGGGGTGTCTGTCTGCGTAGCTGTCTGCAACGAATTTCCTCTTTCGTCCAGATTGACATGGATCACCTGGAGGCACCGTCATCGATCGCCGAATTGAGCCAGCTCCGAGAGTATCTCGGCCAATGTGTCGACAGCGAGCTTATGTCAACTTACCATCTGAAAGCTTCGGTTTCAGAACTCCACTGCAGCACGCAAGAGGATCTGCATCAACCTTTCGGTGAGGTCGAAACATCAAAGTTAATTGATTTTGGGCGTGCTCTAATCTCAATAAAATTTTCATTTTCACTAGGTTTCACCGAAAAAATGTTCATTGCATTAGTTATTGGGTTGACTCTGTTGGTCTTCGAAGCTACGAGACGAAATTTCAAGGCGATCACGAGCAATTGTAAGTTTTTGTCTCATCCAAACGATTACTTACCTATTTTTTTTATTTATCATGCTAATGAATATAACGCAAGGTTAAGTGGACATTTCACATACCTACCTCACATAATTGTGTTTGGGGTTGACATCATTGCTGTCATTAAATAACTTGCAATACAATCGCACGAACTCGTGATTTCTGATAACTCAGTAGCAAAAAAGCACATCCAAATCAGGTTTTTTCTTTAACATTTAATGTGACTTATAGAGAATTCGTTTTCGTGTGGTGGTGCACCGGGGCACTACCGGTAGTGCACTTTTTGCTGTTTTCATGCTCGTTTTCACGATGAGTAGTCCACTGGTAGTGCACCATAAAGTGGACGGTGGAACACTCTGAAAATATTCGGTGTTGCTTGCGCTCTCACCAATACTATCATGAATTTTGACAGCACGTGCTTCCCGATGTAAACAAATATCAGCTGGTTGGTTTATTTCTATACCGCAAAAATTGCGTTCGAGCTGTTTTTTTCTCTTTATTATCCCGAAGAACGGAAACTTGTTCCGGATTCAATACCAGTGCCGTTTCCAACAGAGGCGGAGAATTTCACCTGGATGGCACGTTCCAAAGCAAACAACGCTCCCAAGAAGAAATGTGCACAGAAGGTTTGCTGCAATCGGTTCCAGGCGATGCCGAAAAAGAGCAGCAAATCCGAGTGTAAAAAGGCCAACCTAAAGATCTGGTGGAATCGCCCGAACCGCGTTTTCTTGTTCGGGAGGGTCCTATAAGTTGGTCTCCACAGCAAGAAGCGTTCAGCTGCATCAAAGCTACTCTGCTTCGAGCCAGCTTCGAGCTGTGCCTTAGGGTGACGATGCTCGGTTGCGCCAAGTCCCGGATTCCCACCCGTTGCCCTTCAAAAACGGTAGTTCGAGACTACACCCGCATTGGGAGCTTGAATTTCGTTCGTTTCGGACTGTTAGCAAAATTTTCTCCCGCGACTTCCGCGATCTGAGTTCGCCAATTTGACTTCCAAGAATTTTTCTTTTGTCATCTGAAAACGGAAATAGTTACTCGAGGTATTTGCGAGGAATAAACGTTCTAAATACCGGAACCTTCAAGCTGGGGTAACTGCAGTCTAGCAGCAGCAAACATAGACCACTCAGAATCAGCCGGTATTGAAGTTATCATCAGAGCCAGAGGCGAATCTACCAAGCAAAATAAATCTGAAATCTTCACAATTCAACATAATATATAAATTCATGCTAAAATTTTCATATTATTTAAAAGATAATGATCAAATGAAAACAAATATCAGCTGTAATGGATTTTTGACAGCTTGATGTTTTCTGTTGACACTGCCGATTTCACGTACACCAACAAAGGTGGGTGCAAAACTCGATTCATGCTCGTTTTCAGCTTGGATGGTGCAACACTTTCGGGTGGTGAAAACAAATACGGTATTATAAATTAGTTTCTCAGCACTGGTTGATGAAACCTTGATTTTTAGTAAATTCCTTTGTGTATTTATAAAAAGTATCATAGTAGGTACCGTCAAACGAGGCATCATGCAGGGTTAGATACAGCAGGGTTAGATGCAACATTTGTATACCACAACACTTATTCAATTTTTATTTTAATATAATGTAATAAAGTTATCATTTGATAACAAAATGATGATGACATAGTTTCTTCTAGTTTCATTCTGAGGTATCTTCTAAAAGTACGTAGTAGTGTACGAGAAATGCTAAATGAATATTTGGCATCCCAACCTCTTTCCAGAGAGGAGATAGGAAAAGAGAATGGAAACTAATCGAACCTAATGGAACCAATTTTGGCATGGAAATTCCTCCCCCCTTTCAGTGGGGGAGTCAGAAAAAGGAAGGAAATGGCGTCCATAATTTTTAACATAACTTGAACACTTCTCAAACAAATGGAATCAAATATGGTAAAGGGTGATACGGTCAAAATTTGGTCAAGGGAAAACGCGTGTAAATCGGTGAAATCGTTTATTTCAAAAATCAAATTCAATTTCTTTTTCAAGTTTAATTAGTATAAAATTCAGGAAAAAATATTCAGTTAGGCTTCCGCTTTTCCAAATCCGAATTGCCGAGCCTTACGCTTAACCCCTGCCATCAGATATTGTACAGCCACCTTGTCCACCTTCTTCGCCGCAGAAAGCCAGTTTGCCTTGAACTGCTGCTCGTCTTTTCGTTAGCAGTATTTTTGGTCTTCTTTAGGTTCCGTTTGTCAATAGCCCAGTATTTCTCAATTGGGCAGAGCTCTGGCGTGTTGGGAGGGTTCTTGTCCTTGGGAACCACCTGAACGTTGTTGGCGACGTACCACTCCATGGCCTTTTTTACCGTAATGGCAAGATACCAAATCCGGCCAAAACAAAACGGAACAACCGTGTTTCTTCAGGAAAGGCAGCAGACGTTTATTCAAACACTCTTTCACGTAAATTTCTTGGTTGACAGTCTCGGAAGCTATGAAAATGCTGCTTTTCAAGCCACAGGTACAGTGGCTTGCCAAACCAGATATTTTTTCGCGAACTTTGACAGTTTCATGTGCTTGAAAATATCTGCTACCTTTCCCCTTCATTTTGCCGTATAAAACTTCTGTCCCGGAAGCTACTTGTAGTCGGCTTTGACGTAGGTTTCGTCGTCCATTACCACGCAGTCAAACTTCGTCAGCATCGTCGTGTACAGCCTCCGGGATCGCCCTTTGGCCGTCCCATTTGGTTTATCATCGCGATTTGGAGTCACTATCCTCTTGTAAGTCGATGCACGGTTGTAGACGATACACCCAGCTTATTTGCGGCATCTTGGAGAGAGGGGTAAGGGTTTCGCTTGAAACTACCGGCAACTCTCTTTGTCGTCTCAGCGGCTTCCGGTTTTCGATTTCCCCCCGATCCAGACTTCCTGGCTGTCGACAAACGTTCCCCAAACACGTTAATTACATTTGTAACGGTTGATTTGGCAACTTTTAGCGATTTTGCCAGCTTTGCGTGCGAGTAGCTCGGATTTTCACGATGCGCGAGCAAAATTTTGTTACGCTGCTCTTCTTCCTTGGACGGCATTTTGACAACTGAAGAGTGAGTTCCAAAATCAAAATAGGGCATTCTACACACACACTTTCAAAATGAGGGGTGTTCAGGTTTTTAAAATGCAGAATTGAATCATATTTTCTGATGTTTTTTTTTCGGAGTAATTTTATGGCTACGTTTTATTTTTCTAAATTTATTATTGCTGCATTTTGCATCTAGTTCGTTTTAGGCGTCACGATGCTAAAAAATTGACCGGAATCTGATATCCTCGTCCTGGTTTCTCTACTTTTGTTCTTTTTGCATCTTGCTGGTTGCCCAGCAAATTTTGCGCCTTAACTAATCGATCCCGGAAGACGTCCTCAGTCCTCAGAAGTCCATCGAAGATTGACCTTGTGGGGGGAAAATTCACCCAATATCATTACATCAATCTATCATACGCTGACTTACCAAAGCTAGCTTCCTGTGGGATCCTGCGTGATCCTTCCTGTGATCGTCGAGACTCACGTCGATTTCGCGGGCAACCAGAGTAGGCGTACCATTTCCAATTCCAGGAACTGTCGGCCTACTACACGACCGCTGCCAGGAACTGGTAGAGAAAAATGTTTCCCCATTGCTGGAGAACGCTTGTGCTTTACCACCGACGCACATAGGAGTACTCTATGGAAAAAGCTGGCCAAAACCTTTTTTTCTCTTTAGTATGATTATAAATCTTATTTTCGTTGTTTTCAAGTATACACAACTCATTTTTTCTCAAAATTTCAAATTTCTTAAATTTGGTCTTTTTGGGCAACTCGCTGCACCCTTATAAAATGTTTGTTTTCAAGCAAATTAGATGCAAACCAGCCGTTCAACTATCAAAAATGATGAAAAACACCATTTTTTAAACAAACAAATCAAACGTAATAAAAAGTAAATGCATGGCATGCTCGCTATCTGAAACAAAATTAGGGACAAAAATCGCTCAAATTTTTAGATTTCAAAATAGATAATAGATCGAGTTCGCAAGTATGCGCACGATTTTCTTTTGGACATGTTTAAGGAAGTTACAAGAATTCGTGTGATATGGGATTTTTTTCCCGGCGGAACCCGGAAGATAAACTTCAACACTAATTTAAAAAAAAAACAATATGAGTTTGTTCAAAAAATTTTGCACTATTTTGTTTAGCTTCTCTACCACATCTGTTTATCAAGAAATGAACGCAATTTCAACCGCAATTCATTGGTCATACACACTTAGAAAAATCCTAGGAATTTTACATGAAAGAGCATGGGTAGAAGGGAATCGGGTAATATCACGAGAAAATACAGTTTATTTGATGTAATTCTCCTTGACATTACTTGACATGTAAAACGAAATCACATGTAAATCTTTTCAACATGCACGGCGGGTTTTGTTCACAGTAAATTTACATTTCAACTCATTTTCATTTTTTCGATGACGGAATTTTACATGTTGAGTTTCTTTTACATGTAATCTAACGTTACAGCTCTGTACGATGTATTTTATGATTCAAATCTAATTGGAATGAATGTACTTTAGCAGTCTAATGGGTTCCAAGGGAGTTATGGCTAATATCAATAGAAAAGCGAACAGCATGTGATTTCTTTGTTGTTTCCATAACTAACCGAAAGATTTTCAATACAAAATATTTAGGAAAATGAGGATTGTGTTGATACTATTCAAAGTGAGGTATCAATTTCATAACTGAGCTCAGATCAAAATTAACTTGGATTTTCATGAGATTCAGCCCTGTGCACGGCATTCGAAGGAACAATACAAACATGAGTCGATTATATTGATGCAGGAATGTTTTCGTTAAATTAAACATATTTCAAATATCTCATTAATCCATTTTATTAAAAACTAGCTGATCCCATACGAACTCCGTTTCGCTTTCAACTTGGAATATGTTATGAACAGTTTGTATGAAAGCCAATTGCCAAGCATTTTCCAGATGCACTTCCGAATTCATTGTTAAGTAATAATTGCAAAAATGTTGGTCGATCACTTTGTCTGTCGTCTGCTACTAATTTTGAAATCAGAAATACTTTGACCGTGCCAAAAAACCACGTGTATAAATATTTTCTATTTTAATTATTGCCAAAAAGCTAAACCCATTTCGGGGGCTCTTATACAATCTTTGATGACTGAAATCGATTGCTCTTCCCTCAAAATTCCCGTGTGCAAGTTTTCAAAGCAATCCATTGTACAATAACGTCAATTTTGCTAAAAAACATTGAAAAATTAATTTATATGGACGACCCCTTTCATCGACCCCTGGCAAACATTTGACATCTAAAATCGGTTGCTCGTCCCTGAAAACTACCGTGTGAAAATTTGCATCACAACCCGATGTAAAATAACGACGATATTGCAAAAATATTGAAAGTTTTATATGGACGACCCCCTTTGCCGGCCCCTTACACTGAATTTAATACCTGAAATTCATTGCTCGTCTCTCAAAACTCTCATGTACAAATTTTCGTCTGAATCCGATGTATAATAACGACAATATCACATAAACAGTGAATAGTTAATATGGACGACCCCTTTGGCCGACCCCTGATTTTAGTTTGGATAAGTAAAATCAGTTGTTTGTCCCTAATAACTCCTATGTGCAAATTTTCACCCCAATCCGATGTATAAAAACGTCAATATCACTAAGATACTGAAAATTTCATATGGACGACCCCTTCTGCCGGCCCCTTACTCTGAATTTGATACCTCAAATCGTTTGCACGTCACTCAAAACTATCGTGTACTAATTTTCATCTGAATACCATGTATAATAACGTCAATATTGCAAAAACAGCGAACAGTTAATATGGGCGACCCCTTTGGCTGAACCCTTACACAAAATTTGACACCTGAAATCGATTGCTCGTCTTTCGAAACACTCATGTGCAAATTTTCAACACGATCCGACAAAAAATAACGTCAATATCGCGAAAACAATATTTGTCTTCTATGGACGACCCCCTTCAGAAGGGATCATCCGAAAATCTAAAAACATTTTTCATCCTTCCTGGTCCTAATGAGCATCCATGCCAAATTTCAGCTCTCTAGCTCTTAAGACGGCTGAGTCTATAGAGGACAAACAAACAAACAAACAAACAAACAAACAAACAAACAAACAAACAAACAAACAAACAAACAAACAAACAAACAAACAAACAAACAAACAAACAAACAAACAGAAATTGCTTTATATATATATATAGATTTCAAAACATACATACATATTTATCCACATTCTTGTGCACAACTGCTTAACGAGTATTCTAGTAAAACGAATCATTTACGTATGAAGCACATCACTATACAGTGAGCGAAATAAGAATAGCACCACTATGTGTTTTGCTTTTTAAAATATGAATGATTGAAAATTACGAAAATTTTCTTCCACAGATTGTTCTGTATTGCTTAACGGATAAATCAAGCATGAGTTTACTTTTTTTGGACGTTGCAATTGGCGTTGAGGACCAAAAATGTGAAAAAGGGGTGCGAAATAAGAATAGAACCACTTGAGTTTTTCTAACAAAAACTAGATTATTTTCAAAAATTTACTGTGTAAAAGTGAATAATAATGCTTCTACGAGTTATTTGAATAGAAAACTGCATTTAAGGAGTTTTTCAGAATTCCAAAGGATTTCAAAGGTGGGGTTTTAAGAGATGCTCCTCTAGCGTTAAGGAATTAAATATTTGAGCTGTAATTGTTTATCAAATTACTAACTTTCTTCATTCAAATGACGTGAAATGATGAAACAAACATGCGGATTTAATTTTTAATCAGAAAGAATAGGTTGGAAATCAATAACGTTGATTTTGTTCAGTAAACCACACTTTTTTCCAGTTTCAAGTCGTAGATGGCAGCACTATCTTGCAGTTAACACCAAATTTTGTCTCAATATTGATTTTCCAGGTTTATTTAGGCCCATATTCATCATTTTGAGGTATTTTCCCATTACATTTTTGTGGAAGTTCATGCTGCAGAAAGCTTTTCCGGATTTACAAAAGAATCACCAGCACAAAAATGTACAACCACCAAAATTCCTGCTCATCTCAACTTTCAATTCAATTGCAAATCATACCAATAATACTGCTAGCCGTCTGGTCCATCAAGCTGCATCCCAAAGTATAACTTTATTCTGATAATCAGTTCAAAAAATTCACTTTTAGTGACCTTGATGCAATTCTATTTTTTTTTGGATTTAGTGATCTTAGAATTTCCAAAGCGTTCACACGGTACATGTATTTATTTCTTGACCAAAATTATCCAACTATTCCTAATTAATCCCGGATATTCGAAAATGGGCATGAATTTGGTTAAATGGCAGGATAGTGCTGCCATCTATGATTTAAAACTAGAGAAATAGTGTTTGATTATTAAAAAACATTAGTATTTTTGAATTCCAACCTGCTTTTTAAATTCAAACTTAGCCTCAAATCTATGTTTCATCATTTTGCAACATACTTATGAATGTTAATGAAGAAATCAAGCAGTTTGATAAAGTTTTATAGCTCAAATATCTAATTCCTTAACGCTTGAGGAGCATCTCTTAAAACCCTCATTTTAAAACCTTTGAAAACCTTTGGAATTATGGAAAACTCCTAAAATGCATTTCAAATCTATTCAAATAATTCGTAGAAGCATTATTATTCACTTTTACAGAGTAAATTTTTAAAACTAATCTAGTTTTTGTTGGAAAAACTCAAGTGGTTCTATAACTTGAAGACTTCGTTCGAATACATTGATAAGTCTGTGAAGAGCAGTTCCTCGAAGTAACATCGGCCTCTGGGTGATCCATGTTCGCTCGAAAAACACATAAACATCGTCATCCTGACCTGTGAATTACGAATAAATCGTCAATAATATGAAAGACCGCAAACTGAATTGGAAGCCTTGTTGTTTTTTCGTTCTAAGTTTAGCAGTATTTTTTTCCGATTGAAATAATCAGTAAAAAAAATATAATTTATGAAATTATTTCGAAGTATTTTTCTAGGTGAACCGGCTAAACCAAACTTAAATTTAGCAATTACCTCAAAGAATAAATTGTTTGGTACCTATGAAATCTCAAAATACAGGTTTCTATAAACACAGCACAACTTCTATTGACACCATAAATTGTTTTCCCTTAATCCTTTGTTGATTTATTCTACCAAGTGTAGACACTCGCGAAGTATAACGCAAAACAAAGAATTTAGTTACCGTAAACAACCCTAGTTCTGGGCAGCTTAGACCGTCATACTGCGTATTTTAAAAGATAGATAACAATAATACCAATTTAAAAATCAACTAGAAACCGTAACACATACAGTTCGAACAATCTGTTTGAAATATATGTGTTAAAATAGCTAAATGCGCAAAATTTGGAACTGGGCAGAAAAAGGTGCAGTGACGGTAATTAAAATTGATACGTTTTTTTTTTTATATTATTAAGAATACATTATTCACATACTAATGTTGGGTTTTGTTAACAGCACCATACAACATGAGTCGATATAGTTGTCCTCAGGAAAAAAGGATGAACCAAGAATCTTCAAGAACTATATCAGCACCAACACGTGAAAGGGGTCTATGCTCAATTATGACGTTTCGAGAAAAACGCGTTTGCAAATTTTGCAATCTCTTTTAAATCGCTAATTAAATTGCTCGCTATGTTCAATAGACCCTAGCTGGAGTATAAATTTCGTCTAATTGTTTTATATACCCTTTGCGTTGTACTGCATGTCTCATATGTGTAAGCGAGATGGAGAAAAAAATTCCTCTATTTTTGACGATGGCTTATGGTCCTTGCTATAGGAGTGAGGATAATGTCATTTTTTGACTCTAAATTTTTTAGATTTTTTTGCTCAAACTGCATTATAAATCTTACGAAAACTGAAAAACTTAAAACAGGTTTTGTGTTATTTAGAGCATATATTGGGCTATTTGAATCCACTGAAAACGGGTTTTGTTTACTTTGTCTTTTATACCCTTTTCACATGTTGGTGCTGATATCTAATTTTGCGATTGTGAAACGAAATCGAAGGACAAATTGCAAAAATTATGCTAAAGCATGATACGCTACTTTCAGGTAGCATTAGCTGGAAGTTATTCGTTTTCTTATCCAGTATCCGGAGAATCGGTTCCGGTTTGATGAGGGCGAATTCTTATAATAACGGAAAAATATCGGCAAATTTTGCGATGACGCTTAATGAATGTTTAATGGATTATCAAGCGATAGGTGAGTAATTTGTAATACATACAAATCTGAACATGGTTTTCAAAACATAGGATTGTGTAAATAAAGTATCACACAGTGGATTTGTTCTTAAATTACTCAAAAAATGAAGGTGTCATCTACAATGTATGTAACAAGATTGATCTATGGCATGGTCTTTTGTTTCGAAATTTGTTACTCGTTTAGAAGTCAATTTTCTGAGACTACGGTTACCTATATACATTGAGTAAGAATAAAGGCTTTGACGTTTCTACATTGATAGAAGCGAGCATTAAAGTTTGTGATCAACGCTTCCTAGAGGTCGATATTCTATTAACATCGATAAGTTAGATTCATTTAAGAAGAAAAAATGACAATAATTATATGAAATTCTGCATTAAATACGAGATATGCAAAATCGTTTGGCAAGCCTAATTCTAAATTGATGACTATGGAACCGGTCTATCTGATTCTTAATCTTTTAGGAAGATGAAAATTCAAAAATCTTTTTTTTATTTGAATCACTATTAATACAAATTAATACACTTACCGTTTATTGAATCGGAAGGTTAAGATGACCAAGTTTATCAACTTTGAGCTGCACTAGAATCTTCCATTGAAACTTTCGGAATTTGAAGATGTTCGTAATACTGTTCTTTCCATGTTTGGTGACAATTGGAGAAATGTTTTTTTTAACAATGAATAACCTCACTTTTTTATAATGCTCACTGTACACACTGCGACTACCTTCGATGTTAAATTTTTATGTTTCACGTTTCTAAATTATTTTTGGAATCATCCAGTTGAATTTCTTGATCTGATTCCAATGTTTATTTTTCACAAATGATACTTTCACCTTGTTCCGGATGTTTGAAATCTGCGCCAATCTACGTGATCAATTCAACAAATCTTGAATACGATACACTTCAATTCAACTTTTACGGCATTTAAACAAAAACTTAGGAACAGATATACTCATCTCAGTCTTAATCCGTCTAAACTAACTATTTGCAACCTAATTCAATTACAAATGGCTTTGTAGAAACATCACCTTTCTGGCATTGACATGTAATGTAATAGAAGTAAGTTAGCATGCGACGGCATGTATATCAGTTTACATATGTTTGAATGTAATGATACTTTCTTTCAGCGTGATTCATACAATATTACATGTTTTTTCAAGAAATTCTGATGAAATGCAAAAAATTTAATTTCACGTGGAACGATATGCTACGTTGTTCTAATCCGTGTAAATTCACAATGTATAATCAAACGAAATATGAACGTAGATTTACATGAAACAAGATTCATATCACACGAAAACTCCCGATTCCTTTCTACCCATGTTCTTACATGTAAGGTCGCAGGAATTTTCTAAACTGTGAGTATTTGTTTGTGTTTTTTACATGTCTTCTCGGGTGATTTTGGTTTTCGAGTTCAAAAATTTAAAATTCCGTGCACGGAACATTACATTTTTTTTCTGTGTATTTAAACTAAAGATTTATAGAAGAAATTTGGTTAGTAGTTACATTATTCTGCGAGTTTCGCAGCCTGTTATTGTACGTGTTTACACCGAATTTTGGAAGACAAAATTTTTGATTTTGAAACTGTAGTGTGTTTTCCGTTTGAGAGATTGGTTAACTGGCAGCCCGGCGGGGCGAGCTGTCAGTTTGTGCGTTTCGTATGATTGCGTTTCCGTCAAATATGAATGTCTGTGTGTGTGAGTGAGTAAAGAGGCCTTTTGTGTGAAAAACAAGAACGAACAAGTCAATTGTAATCTAACCGTCGAATAAAGCAGTTGATATTCAAACCGCGTGTTCTTTTTTAATCCCGACTGACGCTACAAAACATCAATGTTTCGAGTTATGCCATTACGAACTCATTATACCGATGGTTCAAAATCGGCAATACTAATATACAACAACTATCTAACAACCGAAAAACCTAAAAAAATAGATCTTTTCAAAATTTTGATTTCGAGGTTTTGGCCAGGATTTGGGGTAAAATACTCCTGTGTGCGACGTCAGGGAATGCCAGCTGAGCCCTAAAAACAGCACTACCCGATCAGGAGAGCATATCAAAATAATAACTCAAACGTATCTCACCAAGATATTTACATCTGATTCAGTTATAATTAATTACTCAAACATTTTGATTGAAAGGTTCTCCAATCTGAATTATATCTAATTCTGATTGACAGACTGTAATGGCGTTGAGCTCATTTTCAATGATAAAGATGTTTTTCGGATTGTCCTAAAATAAAATGATTATATCTAATTTTGATATACGTGCAACTTTTTCTGAAACACGGACATCGAAGTCAACGGCCCAAACTGTACTTTAATGAGTTCCGCTCAACAGATTCATAAAATTGAATCGAATTTTTTGGGAAACTAAAAATGGAGCATGCCTAAAGCAAATAGTGTGGGTTACTGACATTCCACTAGAAAATTTTCTCGAAGCATTCATATCTTGATAAGTTATAATTTTGATAGGATTTGTTCTGCCAAATATCAAACTATGCTATCTGAACGAGATATAATCTTGATAGGAGCATATCAAAAACTGATATAATTTAGCTATCATCGTATAGATTTTTTGATATAATTTGAGATATTTTAACATCCTACGAGTACTGAATTATAACTCATTCGGATAGAAAAAAATCAGTATCAAAATATCTCATTTTGATATAATTAATTTTATCCCTTCTGATCGGGTACGATCTGCTGCAGGAAATACGTACTGGTCTCACACTTACGATTTTTGTTTTTATTTTTGCTGATGAACACGGATCAACACTATAGTATTCAAGTAGCACACAATCAATCATGAAAAATATAGTTCAATTTACTATATTTATAGTTCAATACCTAGAATCAATCATACATTTGTAGTTGAATCTATCATATTAACAGTTGAATCAATTATACCACTACAATTGAATCTATCGTATTTATAGTTTAATGTGAGACGTCAACCAGGAACGTATAGTTGAATCTACTATATTTATAGTTGAATGTTTAAAATCAATCATACAAATGTAGTTAAATCTATCATATTAACAATTGCATTATTACAGTTGATTTTATTATATTAATAGTTGATTGCGTAAAGTCAATCATCCGTTTGTAGTTGAGTCTATTATATTTAAAGTTGGATGCGAAAAAACAAATACGTTTAGATTATTGGTATAATCCGTTGAAATAACTAAAACAACTGTGGTCTTTTTTCTCCGAGTAGTTGATGTTTCATGCATTGATAATAAGATTTTAACCAAAGAATGTAAGGATATTCATGAAACCCAAAAACACGTGAAATCAATCCATAGAAAGACAGCAATAACGTTTGCCGTTTATTTATTTTATTAATCTAACCACTTCTACGCAGCTTGTACACATATCAACTTGTGAGAGCTACCGCGCAGCTAGCCTCACAGCACGGGGAACAACATTGTAAGCTGCACAAATAAAATAAATAAAGTGCATTTCAAATGACACTCATAGTTGGAGAGTTTTGATACGCTTTGCTCACACACTCAATGACTTCCTACCGAATCAATAAATGACTATCAAGCGGTAAACATTTTACGACAAGCAATTCCTAACGAACTTCACCTTCTTAGCGTGTGATTAGAAGCTTTTGAGATGAACGTGATTCGGAAAGATGTTTTAAGCAAGAAAATGTTATAAAATGGATGGGTAAAGAATCGAATACTTCAACCTACCTCAAAATTTTTTTGATCACTACCCTCTAAATAATAATATTATTTGGAGGATAGTGAAAGTTGGGCTTTGGTACAAAATAAACTTAACTAGAACCTAAGATCTTAATAGCATACTGACTTGTCTACTGTTTTAGCTTGACCTGTGTGAAATGTAGTAAAATCCAGCATCCAATTAAATGTTTAACTATAATTGACAGACGACGAGTTGATACTACCTTTCTGTCTGTCCCGCAACATAAGCCGGCTTTTCGAGGCAGGAGCTTCCGGAGGGCTCAGTATCCGCTATCTTGAAGGTCTCCGTGCAATTGGAATGTTGATCATCATCGTCGTTCACTCGGGCCTGCCAATGATTCGAATGCCACTGAAGAACACCGAAGACATGGAAGCGGTGAGTTGTCCGTGTTAAAGTCGTTAATCGAGGTTTAACTCGTTAAGTTGTAATATGGTTTATCCGCACATCAAATCACTAGTGGACCATCAAATTCGATCTGGTCTTTTAATTGTTTTTCCTTGTTCCTTTTTAGCAAACAACGAGCATATTTTTTCCGATCGTGAACTCAGCCAACACTCATATGATAACATTTTTCTTCGCTCTCGGGGGAATGGTTCTGGCGGTGAGCTTTCTAGATCACATCAACCGAAATTCGCAGTTCGAGTGGCGTTACCTCTGGAAGAAGCTGGCCAACCGGATGGCTCGTCTAATTCCGGCTTACGCCTTCATGATGTTCTACCAGGCCACGCTTTTCAAGCGGACTAAGCAGACTCCCGTTTCCTACAAGTTTGTAGATTATTGCGGAACCAACTGGTGGTCTAATTTGCTGTTCATCAATAACTACGTTCATCTCAAGGAACCTGTGAGTAATTTAACGGATCTTCAAAGTTCTGGGTAAATTTTGATTCATTATTCATATTCCAGTGCATGCAGTATGGCTGGTATTTAGGGGCAGATTTTCAACTGTTTCTATTGGGAATGGCAATAATGACAATCATATGGCGGTTTCCTAGAACGAAAATGTTCATTGTTGGATCCATGATCCTCACCAGTCTTGTGACACCAGCTTATGTAATCTATCAGGAAAAGCTCGACGCAACGATGACTTTCAATATGAGGTAAGTTTTTTTTAACACCAGAAGGACCGGCAAATTGAATATACCTATTCGGACCGTGACCAGTCAAAATGACTGGTAAAGGGGAAATTTTTTATATCATAATATTTTTAACTTTTTTCTTTTGAAATTATTTTGTTATTTATTCTATAACATTTGTCTTTATAAAATGGAAATATTTTTTCACCATGGGTGTACGCAATCACCTCATTTTGGTATAGTTGACGAATGCGTTTATGTCATAAAATGAATATTTCAAATAATTATCAAAAAATTAAAACACATTATCAATCTAATTATAAAATCATGTTGGATGACTATGGGTATTGGCCATGGGTGCACGGTTTCACTTCAATTTTGTTTTGGTAGATGTTTTCTAGCATCCATCGCACTGAAATTTTTCAACACGTTGCCTATAAATGATAAAGGGTGATACGGTCAAAATTTGGTCAATATCAACTTGACGCATTTCTTTCAATTTTGCATTTAAAAAACCTGAACACCCCTCATTTTGAAGGTGTGTGTGTATGTGTGTGTGTAGAATGTTGCTCCTATTTTGATTTAGGAATTCACTCTTCAGTTGTCAAAATGCCGTCCAAGGAAGAAGAGCAGCGTATCAAAATTTTGCTCGCGTATCGCGAAAATCCGAGCTACTCGCACGCAAAGCTGGCAAAATCGTTAAAAGTTGCCAAATCAACCGTTACAAATGTAATTAAAGTGTTTGGGGAACGTTTGTCGACAGCCAGGAAGTCTGGATCGGGGAAAAATCGCAAACCGGAAGCCGCTGAGACGACAAAGAGAGTTGCCGGTAGTTTCAAGCGAAACCCTTACCTCTCTCTTCGAGATGCCGTTAGGTAGTGACTCCAGAAGGTAGTGACTCCAAATCGCGATGATAAACAAAATACGATGGTCAAAGCGCGATCCCGGAAACTGTACACGACGATGCTGACGAAGTTTGACTGCGTGGTTATGGACGACGAAACCTACGCGCAGCTTCCGGGACAGGTGTTTTATACGGCAAAAGTAAGGGGAAAGGTAGCAGATATTTTCAAGCACATGAAACTGAAATATCTGGTTTGGCAAGCCATCTGTACATGTGGCTTGAAAAGCAGCATTTTCATAGCTTCCGGGACTGTCAACCAAGAAACTTAGGTGAAAGAGTGTTTGAATAAACGTCTGCTGCCTTTTCTGAAGAAACACGGTTGTTCCGTACTGTTTTGGCCGGATTTGGCATCTTGCTATTACGGTAAAAAGGCCATGGAGTGGCACGCCGCCAACAACGTGCAGGTGGTTCCCAAGGACAAGAACCCTCCCAACACGCCAGAGCTCCGCCCAATTGAGAAATACTGGGCTATTGTCAAGCGGAAACTAAAGAAGACCAAAAAACTGCTAAGGACGAGCAGCAGTTCAAGGCAAACTGGCTTTCTGCGGCGAAGAAGGTTGACAAGGTGGGTGTACAAAATCTGATGGCAGGGATTAAGCGTAAGGCCCGACAATTCGGATTTGGAAAAGCGGAAGCCTAATTGAATATTTTTCCTGAATTTTATACTAATTAAACTTGAAAAAGAAACTTATTAACCTGTATCTTGATCTGTCAAGAGTGAACCAGCGCTTTGTTTACGTTTGAAACATTCGTTTCTCCCAAAATGTCGCGAATTAAAAATGAAGTTAAAATTCGTGTGTTGGACACAATCCACAAGTTCGAGGAATACTATACTGTTCGATGATTTTCCAGGAAGAGGCAGAAAACCAGGGCCATCTGATCCAAATTGGGACCGTAAGGAATCGATCGATGTCCATACGGGATTTGGCGAAAAAAGCTGGGACATCGAATGGAATGGTACAGCGGATCAAGAAGCGAAACAACCTGAAGACATACAAGAAGCAGAAAGTGTCCAAACAAACGGCTGAACAAAAATCACGAGCCAAAACCAGAGCCCGGAAGCTGTATCATCGGATTTTTCAGAAGCCAGATGCGTGCATTCTCATGGACGATGAAACTTATGTAAAAGAGGATTCCAGTACTCTTCCGGGACCACAATTCTACGCTGCAGCTATTGGGGAGGATGTGAGTGACCACGAGAAGTCGATTGAGGTGGAAAAATTTGGCCAGAAATTGCTTGTGTGGCAGGCAATCTGCTCCTACGGATTGAAGTCGGCAAGTTTCTTTACAATAGGAATAATAAATGCCGATATCTACCAACAGGAGCGTTTGCAGAAAAGGTTGCTGCCACTATATAAGAAACATACGACTCCACCATTGTTCTAAATTCACATTTAGATGGTTTGAGGATAACGATGTTGATTTCGTTGAGAAAGATATTAACCCACCAAACTGCCCCCAGCTTCGCCTCATAGAACGATATTGGGCTATCGTCAAGAGAGTTTTCAAGAAGGATGGTAAGGCCAACAGGACCATGGCGGTTTTCAAGAGAGATTGGAATGCTACGGCCAAGAAGTGTGATCAATCAGCTGTACAAAACCGAATGAAACGCGTCAAGTCGAAGGTCCGAGAATATTACCAATCATTACTTTTTTACTTGAATTTCTTTATAAACTGTAAGAATAAGCTTTTCAAAACACTTCCGAAATGTTTCTTTGTTTGAATCATCAATAAAATCAATACAATGAAAAAAAATGTGTTTATAACTTATTCTCGATACACTCCTCCCTTCACAATTCTTATAATTGGTTTATAATAATGAAGTTAGATAAATTAGATTCAAATAATTCACAAATTTATATCCTGCTGATGAAAATTTATTATTCCAGGCACGCTCTCACAGAACTAAGAGAATACAGAGAGTTCCTAACATTCTACACGCCGGTCCACACCAACGCTGGAACGTATTTCTTCGGAATGATTGCTGGCTTTCTGTATCACCATTTCTCCAAAAATAACCTACATGCCCAAGCCGAAGCTTTCAGCGTCCGGATGTTCAACGTTGGAATCGTTTTGTTTCTGACTATCAACGGATTTGTGGCATTTTTGCCCTCGATAACCCAACAGCAGAGGCCATCGTTATTTCTGGCCCTTTATGGGGCAGCATTAAAAGCAATCTGGGGAATCGGGCATGCCATTCTGTTTCTGCTGTTTGGTTTCAAGCGCAATTCGATGTTTGTGGCGTTTTTGGAACACCCGATTCTTCAAGTTATGGCTCGCCTTAGCTACGCCGTTTACATCGTCCAATACTCCATCATCTACATGATCTACAGTAATTTGGATGTACCGGTCACCTATAGCGTGTTTAATTCCGTAAGAATTTGTTTTATACTAAGGATACATGAAATAAACACTCATCAATTTTATTTTTGTTTCAGATAATTTTCACATCAGCAATTTTGTTCCTATCATTTTTGAGCGCACTGCTACTGCATCTAGTTATTGAAGTTCCGTGTGCAGAAATCATCAAAAAAGTGATCGACGGCAGAATAAGCTTTAACAAGTTGCTATCCACTAAATCAATGCATAAAAAAGCTTTCTGAAGGTAGCTAGTTAACAAATTTGCCAAGTACCTGTGATCGGAGGAAAATGGATTTATAGAATAATAAGTTTAGGAGATTTTCGACAATCTAAAGCTCGGGAAGAGAGAAAAATCTAATGAAATCTAATTCAACAACACAACGCATTCATTGATCGCATCGTCCATAGTATTAGGATATTTTGGCTACTACAACGAGTTGTTAATAAGTCTATAACATTTTTTTGAGAGACTTTGAGACAGTCCCAATTTTGTAAAGATTGTTACTCGTTTTTAACAACAACCAAAATAGTCTGGATAACGCTTATTTATTCATAATTTACAAAAAAATCAAATTTGTTTGAAAATTTCGTTCAGTGAAAATCGTTTAAAGGATTTAGATACCCACAAACATTGATCATTTACAATATACTTATTGTATATAAGCTTTCATTGAACATTGCATACGAATAAAAAACAGTTGTTACCATTTTTTTTAACATTTTTTGTATGTAATTATCCAGTGAACACTCCAATCATACGACTATAAATTTTAATCTTAAATCTTCATTCCATCATTTGATACAAAAAACCGTAAACTGTTCAGAAAGGTGAGTCGAGGCAAGTTTATATCTCGCGTGAGCTTTCATTACGTCGAATGAAACAAAATTTGAAAAACTGAGATTTTCACTTAACATGTTGTATTATTGCACTACTACTACTTATATGATTGATAACGAACAGTCCAAATTGTTTTAATGTATAAAATTAATGACTTCCAAGGTCTCTAGCAGAATAAAGTTTATATTTGCTGTCTGTTTTAAGAAAAATATCATGATTTGGCAAGACTCTGCTCCTTAGGTAGAATCAACATTTTTGTGATGAAAACTTCGGATTTCGATGATTTCAGAAACCTAATAAGAGTGGGGTAAACGATCTTGAGCGGTACTCGACACAACTCGGAACAATTGATCAAGCTGTATGAATAGCGAACGGTTTTTTTTTATATCTCAGTGGATATATCTTGGTTTCTGCTTTTTAATGATGATTTGTGAAATATTTTAGAGTAAATCCTAATAACTCTAGAGCTGTTTTACTGAAGAAAGAATTATGATCTTGAGCAGAACTATGCTGATCTTGAGTGGAACTAAAATATGATCTCGAGCGGAACCATTTTATACTGTCAACATTTTTAATAGCTCTCTCTTTGTGTTGCTGTGAAAACTTCAATTAAATTTCATCTTTAAAGATTTTCAAGTTCAACACTTTACGTTTTTACGTAGAGAACTTAACCTTCCAAAGTTGTTCGCAAAATATCAATTCAAATTTATTTCTAACTTTAAAAATGATGTCCAATCTTCACATTGATTCGCTGTATCTTATATTGAAACAATCGATTCTCTAAAATAATATTCAGTTATAGAAAAATATGACTAAAATTACAGATTTTGTAAAAAAGTACATTGCGCTAAATCAACGTGTTTTTGACAAAAAATTAAAAAAATGTTTTTGTGGTTTTATCCAAAAGTTGTGTGATGCTATTTTCCTTAATTTTATTGAAAATTTATGATAAATTGGGTCTTTTTACATTTTAGTTGGGAAAAATCAGTTTACTTTAAAAATCTTTTCATACTTTTCTAATTCAAATCGATTTCCATGAGTTTGAGCTCAAGGGTAAACATCAACCACATATGAATCGGATAGGTTTTTCAATACCAGGCCACCAATTGAATCGTTATGTTTTATAAAATAGCTGACCCGATGTGCTTTGCTACACATTTTCGAATTGAAGAAATTTGTGTTAAAAATAATTTGAATTTTTGTTTATTATTCCAATATCGTTTTCAATTGAAATTTCAACACCAAGAACAACCTCTTTAAATGAAAGCTGCGTCTTAAAACTCGAAAAGTAATGGCAATGAGGATTGCTTCTAATTCTGAAATTATGACTTTATCTTTATTGGCTTCATCAGTTCTCGAATTATGCCAAAAAAAATATGAAAGCCTTCCTCCTCCTTCCCGCCTTTCCTCTGAAAGAAAGAATTAAAAATCATTTCTGGTGCCCAAAACAACAAAACTCATTGTGTGTCCATTCTGGCACGCTGTGACACCAATTACATTAATTTTTAATTCTATTCAAACTTCATTTTACATATTTTCTGTCCCTAAAGCCGGCATAGGAAAAATACAAAGGTGCTGCATACATTCAGGGGTAAAAATTGGGTTGGGCCTTTTGGGTCATTTTCTAGAAAACATAAATAAGTTCTTTACTTTGTTCTGAACTTAGCAACACTAAACAGACATAACCGAGCTTTTTTAAAAAAAGAAAAAGTATACCCATGTGACAGTTTTGTGTAGAAATTTGCAACCGTATACGTACGACAAAATTACACACGAAGCATTTTTGGCGATAACTTCAATTTTTTTGTAGGAAATGTATTTTTTGGCAGATAACATAATTTATCAACTTGAACTTGAACTATTTAATACGGTTGATCTATCGGTGGTATCTGAATTTAAGCGAAAAAACTGATAATATTGTTTAGAATTCAATCGCGTTTTTTCGACTGCACGTGTTTTTAAAGGGGACAATTAAGTTAGGACATAGGAGTGACATTTTTAGCGGAACTTCCTTTTCCACTGGCTCTCAAATAATAAAGCGAAAAAATCAACTCATTTACCAAAAGTTAGAGCACTGATAAGCGACTAGGGGATTGGCAGTTTTGCCCCAGACACTGATCAGTAGAAAAAAAAGACCTGTTTAGCCCGATTAATCGTCGAAATTTTCGAAAGTTGGTTGGCAATTTCTAACTAGGATAACATTTCTTCAAATCGGTCGATGCGCACTCTGCAATCGATATTGCGTACTGTTGGAAAAATTATCCAACAAACGAAATCGAGTGTCCAGTCAGTATGGTCAGTGCAGAAAATCTAAACATGTTTTTTTACTGTTTGTGAAACAATTGCAATATGTATTTTTGAAATTTTGAGTTTAGTTTTGTCAGTGATTGTCAGTGTAATTGCCAGTTTCACTTTTTACGTCTGCCTGTTTTCTAATCCATTGTTGAAATTAATCGAAAATGAATCTTTGAAAAACGGAATTAACCAGGTACCTTCTCTTTTACATCGAGGGCACTTTGAAGAATATCAGGTTGAAATAGTGGCGCTAGAGAAAACGCCTAAAGTTATATCTGTTATTTTATATCGATAAAAATCGATATTTCTAACGCCTCGGTTCGTGTCTAGGCTAATATGATTTTGTTTATTTTCAGCGTTGCCAATTCTGCTCATTCTATAACATTGGACGAAGTTTTCTTAAATGTATTTTTTTAACCAGTTTCAAGGTATATTCAGAGGCGAATCTGGCAAGCAAACCTCTATAATAAAATAAACCAAAACGAACTCGAGGTATATTTCTAGGCTATTAACAAAATCTTGTGCAAATTCAACTACAAAAGTATGTAATTCTGTAGAAAAACGGATATTGTTTTAAGAAAGTTTTATTTTTCAATAGTTTTGCTTCAAAAAGATGTTAAAGAACTTATTTATATGAGCCGTTTCAAATAAAGAATTATAAAAAAAAGATGTTAAAGGTTCAAAATGTTAAATTTTCAGAACTTGGAAAAAATAGCTTGAATCAAGGAATATTGAAAGAAGGTAGTGCCGAGAGCCATATTGGATTTTTTTTCGTGACGTCACTGTTGCCAAGCTGTCGAAGGTTTATACTGGTAGAACTCAAATTTCAAAGTTAAACACATTAAAGAACTAAATTAAAATCCAATTTGATTCGGATTATGTTGTAAGGCCACTAGTTGATTGTGCTATGAGGTTTCTTTGTGTTTAATAGACTGCAGTGTGTATTATTCTTGAATTTGTAATTGATTGCACAGTCATGCTCTATGTGAAACGAGCAAAAATAATAATTTTCCCCTTTCAAAAGGTCTGATTGGTAGTTTATGGCAGTGCACCTCATCGTCATGATTTGAATCTAACATGGTGTACCATATGAATTTCTAATTTAGAACAATTAACCCCAATGAAACCATTGCAACTTTGGTTTGCTAAATTCCAATAAAAGATTGTGGTTGGACTCGAAAAATACTATTTTTGGTTATTTTATTTTATCAACGGTTCAAACCTAACTGATTTCAACATTTATAAGCAAAATTTTGAACTAATTATCAAGTTTTGTCAATTTGAGTTAGGATACCTCAGCAACTTCAATCGTCTAAATTAAAGCAAAACTATTACTAAATTCAACTTTTTCAGTATCAGTCTTGAAGAACAATAATATTTCTAGAATTGTGTGCCTTCAAAGTTGAAAAAATCTTCAATTTTTTTGATTGCTACCAAAAATTGAAAAAAATTCATATAAATTCACAGATAATTGGCAACAGTGACGTCACAGGCGGTACTAATACTAAAGCAAGGCTGCCTCGGCACTACCTCCTTTAAATATTCCTTGAGCTTGAACGTGGTATAGCTATGTTCAAACAATTTAGGTTTTAAAACGATACTACAAAATTGAAAGGAGGAGTAGGCCATGATTGGTCGGCAACGGTCGTGTTTTGTTTTCTCTCCGTTCGTTCAAAATTATTACTTTTGATATTAAGTGTTAAAAATGAATTAAAATGTTAAAACTTTTTACGTGTTGAATTGCCGGAAGTGTTGAGTTGCCGTTAAGTGTGATCAAATGGTCGAGATCGTGAGCTAAAGCCTCCTTCGGCGTAATGAAAAATCGATTGATTTTTCGATCGTTTTCCTTATGTGCTGTACAGCACTGAATCCGGCCCAGAGACGATGGAAAAGTGGAGATAATCATCAACTATCAGGGTCCAGAGATTATTTGGTGAGTCCGTTCCATGATAATTAGGTTCAAAGTAAATCGGATTATTTTTAATTTTGGATAAATTCGAATTTCTTCGATTTTCGAGAGTCAATTGCGGAAAACGAGCAAATTTCAGAATGTTCTGGTGCATCTGGTGGCTTTCCAAATCATGGTCCGTTGGATCGATTAGTTTTCAGTGATATATTGCAAGTCATGCTTTTTGCATATATCAGTGCATTTTGACCACTTCGAGCCCAGGGAATTAATACCTTGACACAAAATAACTACTAAATTAATTTGAAAAAATTATCATGTTTTTACTCTAATCGCAAACATTACACAAAACGAACACACACATATAGGATCTCAGTGAAACTTCATGTTTCTTTGAAGAGATCTAAATTCTACTTAAGACTAAGCGTGCATCTTTCAAGGATATAATGGCTAGCATTTTACTAATGCTAACACCACCAACCCACAGAAAGAGTACTATATTTGCCGTGACCAAGACTTGATCTCAAGACCTCTGGCTTAGAAGACTTGAACGCTATCCTCTAGGCCACGGTCGGCGGCAATTAGGCGGCGGCATTAGTTGTCCAAGTTGATATTCGTGGTGAAATTTGGTTCTGTGTAAATTTCCCACGCTTGTTTTTCGGTTAAATGTTGCCTCTTTCTTACATGCTTCATCTTTTTTCTTGAGTCATTGCCTTATAGAATTTTAGGGTAGATAATAAATTAGCTAACGCTAACGTGTTTCGGTCATGTTTTTACATATGCCCATAGCATAGCAGATGCAGTCATACAGATGAAATTTAACAAAATTTAAGTAATTTTGGCGGATTACTCCGGAGGAGTAAGAGAAGAGGGGCTGGCTTTCATTGCCAATGGCTAAAGAGACGAATTTCTCAAAGATAATAAACCTGATTAATTGTCGTTTTTTTTGAGAAGGTAATTTTTTCATTTAAATCACTTGTGGCGAAGATTTAACTTGGAAATTTTGTCAAATCATGTTTCACAAATCTTCTTCAAATAAATAAAAACATTTCTTCAGAGCATATCTTACATTAGCGAGGGAGGCCGTACATTGTAGATTATTATGTTCCTATAGTGATATTAAATGGAATACAATAGGGGAGAATGAGGATACTTGATCCCTGGGGATACTTGATTTCTTAGCTATATCTCGAAACTGGAATGTCTTACAAAGATCAAATGTTCTAGAAAAATGTGCCAAAATGAGCAAAATAACAATGCTTGTAGTTTAAGAATTTTTAACAAAATAATTGTTTGAGTAATTGAACTTTGTTTGAAAAATTTCACAAAATGTAACTTGGAGATCTTTTTTCATCACTTTATAATGTTCCTTACATGGTAAAATTATGAAAAAAATATTTGTTCCAATGTATCAATCGTTCGAGCGTAAAATGAACTTCATAATGCCATAAATTCATAGCAATGGAAAACTCTCAACTTTTTTCAGAAAAAGTTTTCTAAAATGTTGATTATGGGTACAATTGATCCCCTAGAGTTGGGTACAATTGATCCCCCTTCCAAACGGCATATTCTTCTTCTGAATTGATCGTTATGATTGCTGATTACGAAATTACTAATATTTATCCAAAAAATAATATTTATCAAACAATTGTCTGAAGAAAAGAGCAAAAATAATTAATTTTCTCTTAATTATAAAAAATAGCGCCTTTAAGTATGCAATGTTAATAGCGTTGAGACAAAGTTATAGAATTTTCTTCTTATGTCTGCTATATATTGTGAAATAAGAACAAACATGACCAAAATAGTCAATTAACATTCTATCTTGGGGTTTTGTTTGATTTTTATACAAGGATTAGGGCTTTCTGAATAAAAGATCAAGTCTCCTTCAATAGGGGATCAAGTCTCCCCTAACTTCAGAAAAATCGTATTTTTTTTACTCCCATGAAAATGCTTCTAGTTCATCAACGGGTTCAAGTATCGATCTAATTTTTAGAGCATAGAAACTTGAAGTTACAAGCTGTCAGAAAATGTCAAAGACGGCGAGTTGCTAAATTTTTCCAGAAAAATATGGTGAAAATAAGAAAAGGGGATCAAGTATCCCCACTCTCCCCTAATATTAAGAATTGAAAGCTGATAATTTATCGAAATCTTTCAAGGTAATATAAAAGGTAAATTTAAATTATAGAATTTTTATTTTTTGAATTAAACCTTTTGAGCTCTATACAGAGCTCTTAAGGTTTCATGTTCTACTAATGTTTTCCACTTCTCTTTTTTACTTTCAAGAGCGAGTAAAGGCGCTTTATCCTTGATCGATGACCAGAAATGATCGTACATTGAAATCCAAAACTGTTAAACATAGAAAAATTTAGCTTTGAATTTCAAAATCCTTTGATTTATAAAACTATATATTCTTCAATATGATTATTCACTCAGCTTTTGTGGTTTCTGTGTACAAAATAAATCATTTCCAGCCGCTAAAGAATGGTCCAGTGATTCGTGAAATGGTTTCTTCATCAAGGAGCAATTTCTAAGCATGCTTCCAACGATATTGCCCATTTGAAACGTATGGTACTGGTGGTCCACGTTTCTTCTGTTCCTGTGTTCCAGATGTCTCTGCGTTCTCTGCTCCATGGTAGGCCCAACCATTTTATGTTTTTGATCATTTTAATGTTTTTATATTAAAACGATCAAAAACATGAACAAAGAAAAGAAGAATAATAAAACTTTTTTATTTTTCTTTGGGACTCAGACATAAGTTCTGGCTGTGGAAGTACGATTAGTGATTAGTGATTAGTAAAACGATACTACAAAATTGAAAAAGAATAGTACGTTTTTCAATCAAAACCACAAACTTTTGACGACATTTTTAAAACGGAGCTAACAATTATTTAAGATTGAACGAAGAATTGTCGAGGAATTTTACGACTTTGAAGAAAATGAATGGGGTTAAGCTTAAAGCAATACTGTATTGCTCGTTTAAAGAAAACCGGATACAAACGTTAACACGTTAACAGCTATATCATCCTTTAGGATGATTCATCCCTTAAAACCTAAAAAGAAAAAAAAAAGCACGACTTCATCAAAAACTCCACGGATGCAGTTCCGAAAGTCAACACCAGGAAGACTAAACCGATGGAAGTATACACTGATAATCTTCCGTTTTGCGGTTATTTCCGATGGCAAAATAAGGCTTTATTGAAACATCGGTATATTGAATTTTTATGCCAAATCAATACCTAAATAAGGGCAAGGGATTGAAACCAAAATAAAAAATTATTTGTTTTTTTTTTCAAGATGACAAAACAAGGCATCATTAAGGTTTCCTTTATTACTGTTAAACAGAAAGTGAGATCAAACTGATAGCATGATATGATATAAAATTTTCTGTGATGAAAAATCAGATTTATTTAGGTGTTCAAAACTAAACCTTACTGAACGCAAACAGCAAATTTGTTCGTTTCCGGGATAGTGCGTGCGTTTTTAGTGTTGATTTTTCAGTGATTGCATAAATAGGCGTAATTAAGGTAGCATTATTTCGTTAACAAAAATCAATTTATTAAGTGTTGAAATTTAAATTTAGCAAAAAACAAACAACGAACATAGTGCTCGGATTTGTTTTGATTTCTCAGTCATAGCAAAACTAGGCATCGTAAAGGTATCATCGAATCGATAAGAAATTAACAATTAAAATCAAAAAAATTATATCAAATTTTACTACCACGGCATTATAGGAAAGTTATGTTTAATTTTGAAATAAAAGTCTGCTCGGGAAGACCACAATTGTCTCAGAAAGTTATATTTTTCAACCTAAATGGAATTTCGGAAAAAAAGTCCCATCAATTGGTGTTTATAAATATTTCGTCTTCAATATATTCTCAGAATAGATATTTCTACTGCTACTACAAGTGGGGTTTTATGTGAGTGTTTCTGGTTGTGTTGTGTAAGGCTAGTGGTATTCTACAGAAAGTAAATCGGAGAAGAAAAACAATCTAATCAAAAGGGTGGTTTGTTGCATCTTTCCACACACGACTACACGTGAATTTATCATTGGAATTAGAAAGGGTGTAGGAAAATGTTTAAAACATGATGTGTTTTTATCTGGTAATTTAACTAATTTTGTTTTTGTTTATGCAACTTGAGATCGAACTTGTTTCATCGATCGGTTGAATTGACGGGGTTATTTTTGTTTGTTTTCTGAAATGGTTCTTTGGTTACATTTGATTAATAATTGTGTTGACTTACTTTTTACTACTCGATCAAGGAAACAAAACTAGGATGAACTACTATTTGCAAAGGTAATATTGTTATACTTTCTTCAATGATTTGCGTTACTTACTAAATTGTTGAAGAAGGGAGACAAAAATACTGGTTATCATGTTATTTTGACCTTGTGGTTTATGACCATCTCGATCTTCTAGTTTCGAGGCAGTTTTTTTTCTTCTATGGATGAATGACTTTCAAGCTTTAGGAGCTCTTAAGGATGATATCACTCGACAGTTGTTTTCTATGATATTATGTAGAACTGATAGCTGAAGTCTTTACTTTGTTTAAAGTAAGTATGATGAGATGGATTGGGGTGTTTGTTGATGTGTTACATGGGCGCAGCTAAAAGTGTAACATCATTTGTGCATCAACGCAACTCGTTAGCAAAATAAAAACTAGTCATGATACAGAGCTTATCGTTTCTATAAAATCTTTTTTTCTTGATTCATAAACTCATTTTCAATGTGCATGTCTATACAATAAATACTTTTAAAATCGAAATAATCAACATTATTCATAATATTTGTGTATGTGTTTCAAGTATTTACAAGAAAAATAAAGAATCTTTCAATTGGATCCGATAATTGCAAACGTTTCGTTCGGTTCGTTAGGCTACTAAAGCTTAGTTCTTTTAGAAATGGGACACTTTCATTTGCTAATAGCTCGTTAACTAGTTATTGGATATTAAAAATTTGAACAGCATTTTGTTGCCTGTAAAAAGTACTATTCGACCTATTTTTTTCAAAATTTAAAATTTACGCGTTTTTGAGATATGTACGATGCTTGAGAAAAAGAAAAAAAAATTTTTGCACAGATTCCTTTAAAATTCGTCATTATCAAATTGATAGCTGAAAAAACCGTTGATTATTCAAAGAATTACTGAGTTTATGTGGTGGATAAGTATGCAAACACTGTCAATAATGTCCACAAAGTTCAAATCAAGCATTGGAGTGAAGCAGATGATCGGCAACAACGGTTAAGGATCATCAAGGAATGCAAGTCTCATACCAGCATTTTTAATTTTCAATAAACGAAAAGCTAAGGGTAGATCGCTGAAATGTCCAAAACAATTTTCTCCGATAAGCTGAAAGTGTTGCCTAGTGATGACTCATTGAAATCCAACCTCAAACAGCCATTTTTTGATAGTTCCAAAGCTCTTAAGCTGTAAAACCGGTACCGAAAAAAAAACGTTCAAAAATGTGATAAAAAATAACCAAATTTGTTCATTTCGAAACAACTGTATCCACTAAAATGCTTCCAGTTTCCAGTTTCCAGAGAAGTATTGGACCAAAAAGTATCAGAAATTGAAGAAGGAAGGTGAAGCCACCTAAAATATAGATTTTACAAAGTATAAGTTGGAGAAACTGATCAATACCATGACAGAAAAAAGTGTGCGCCGGCCAATGGGAGACACCAAGAATAAAGTAGAAATTTCTTTTACAAAAAACGGTAAATATTTTTTTTCAAATTTTTTCATGAAATATCATAACATTGCCTACTTTTCCTTCATAGAAAGTATTTCGTTCAAACGAATGGTTTTTGAGATACAGGCATTTGTAACTGTCCCATTTCTAAAAGAACTAAGCTTTAATATGTGTTTTTCCAATAGAGACTCGAGAGAGCTTGTTGTGTGATTGATTGTGTGAGACGCGTGGGCGGTTGTTTTAACAGGACGAAGCACTAGCGTTGGGCTGAGGTGAGCTCGCCTCGCTTGTGGTCGATTGATTCTCGTAACGGTTCCGCAGGCTGGATAAGGCCGTCAGTAGCCGGTTATTGGCCGCATCTAGGGCGGCAATCTGCTGGCCCTGGGCTTCGATCACGCGTTGCTTATGGGACAGAACCAGTGACATTTTGTACTGCTCCCTGCGGAGTTCTTCCTCCATTGCGAGAAGACTGGAAATAGTAAAACAAAAAAGGATTAGACCACTCACAAGATTAAGGACACATTTCAAACTCACCGTCCAATGATGCTTCGAATTTTGGTGTCACTGTGATGGCTGATTGCTTCCAGATCGTCCACCACATCCTTCAGTTCCGATTCTTCCAGCTTTTGGCGCAGCTCATCGACCGATGCCTGCAGCCGTTGAATTTCTCGCTCGCACTGTTCGACCGATTTGCTGGCACTAGTCCGATGGTGGCGCCGTTTGCTGTCACTTCCACTGACGCTGACACCGACGACGGCCCCATTGGCGCCGCTGATCGTGACCATACCACTGCTGTTGTTGGCATGATGACCACTAACGGCATGGTGGCTGGACGATACCGGATGATGAGGCTTGCCTCCGCCGCTTTCCGTATCGGTGGAACTGTCCGACAGGGTGCGCCCCGAATCGATGCTCATGCGTCGCTGATAGCGTCCATTGGTGCCACCACTGCTGCTGCTATTATGATGGTAATGATCCCGGGAGCTGTTCATTCCGGTGGAAAAGTTCGGAATCGGTTCCTCACGTTTGTACTGGAAGGCCAAAGAAATAATAGAAATGTTACCAATACAAATTTAAATTTTAATTGAAGGCTAAATTTGAGAAACCTAGAATCGAACGACTCACCTGCATCAAAGGATTTGTCCTCGGCATTCGGCTGCTACCCAGTCGGCGGCCACCATTCAACCCGACAAAGGAATCGTATCCATTGCCGTTGTCCACGGTGAGCGAATCCAGCTCCCGGTAGTTGTCGTTGTTGCTCAGCCGTTCGTCACTGCTTGAGGTGTGCAGATTACCGCCACTTCCGATCGTACTCAGGTGGCTCTTGTAAATTCCTCCTGATCCAACGCCTCCAATCAAGGTGCTGCTACCGTTGGTCGTCCCATTACCGTTGCTTCCGATGATCAGATTGTTGTTGTAGGCATTCAACGCACTGTTGGCGTTTCCGTTGGAGGTCGCGTGATGGTAGAGCGGGCTTTTGTAGGGAGGAAGGTCATTGTTGTTGTTGTTGTTAAGGTTGCAGTTCAGGTTCGCCGACTGATTGCCAACCCCGTTGTATCTTTGGTTGATGAAGCCGTACTTGCTGCTGCTAACCTTGCGAGGAGGCGGAACCTTGTTTGCGACGTATTCGATCTGCTGCTGGCCCAATTCGATAGGGCTGGAGCTTTGCGACTGGGTGGTGATGCTCTGATACCCGGAGCTGCAGATGTTGGAAATTTGTCCAATGGAGATATTGCTGCCCTTGCTCTGAAGTTGATCTTTGCCCTTTTGGTTCTCGATGTTCTGCTCGTCGGCGTAGTTGAGGAGGTCCTCCAGGTCATCCAAGCTCATGGGCATGTTGGATGGATTGGATCCCTGATGGGCATTGGGCGTAGAACTGGTAACCATCTCACTGTGAGGGATTCCCAGGCTCAACGGATTCTTGCCGATGTCCGAGATCAGGCTGAGCTGAGACCCGTTGAGGTTGCGACTCCGGCTACCATTGATGTGGGTTGACGATTTTAGCAACGGAGTTGGGCTTTTTCTGTTGAACGGATTGCTCGGGTCGAATCCAATCTGGATGAGGTTGCTTCCGTTGCCGTGATCTTCCTGCTCTCCTCCGTTGATGTTCGTATTGCTAACTGTGACGGCATTGTTTCGAGGCAAAGTACTAGCACGAATGCCGCAGTTCAACACCGGACTCTTTTCCTTTTCGGTCTTGAGGCTTCCGATGTTGCTGGCATTGTTGTAGTACTGCGTTGAGATGCCGTAGTTCCGTACGTTGCCAATTTGATACTGATACTTGTTCTCGTTGGCGTTGGAGTTTGTACTGGACACGCTTTGATGTTGGATTGCACTGGAATTGTTGCTTCCGCTGAGCATCACGTGCAGATTCGAGGTCGAATTAATACTGGAAGTGGAGTGGGAGTGTTGCAGGGGATTTCCCTGTTGGCTCTGGTTGAGCAGAGGGCGAACCGTGGGATCGTTGTATCGGAAGATGTTCTTCTCGAGGGATGTTGGAGTTAGGACTCCGCGGATGATACCACGCTCGGCAGTTGGTTTGATCTGGGCGATGACCAGATTGTTTTGTTGGTTCTCTTGGTTTGGATGTGGTTGAGGTGATGGTTGTTGTTGATTTGTGATGAAATTGTTAGTTTCCTTAGCGATCGTAATGGACTCGAGGATGTTGCATAGCGGGTGTAGCTCGACCTGTTTTGTGGAAGGCAGCTTTTGAATACTTTCTGCCAGAAGTGTGTGTAAAATTGACAACTGTTTGCCCTGGTCGATGTATCCGGCCCAGTCGAGAATGCTTTCCTGACTCGGGCAATCCGATCGTGTCGAAATGTCGTGCAAGAACTGTTTCATTCGTGGAGCTTCCTGTTCGAGGAAATCGTTCAAGAACTCCATGAAGTTTTCCTTTCCTTGGAACCGAGTGAAGTTTGCCAGAGTTTGCAGGGTCTTTGCCACCAAGGTAAGGTTACGAGTTGCTCGAGCAGAGGGTAGTTCATTGGTGATGTTGAAGAGACTAGGTGACAGGATCGCTGGACAGAGAAACCGGAGAAAAATCGAAGCACTGATCAGATTATCTGCCATGTCTTCACGATCGAGCAGCTGAAGCCTTTCACGGAATGTTGAGAAGCAATCGCGTAGTTGTGTGGGAAAATTTTTGCTGCTCTCAGCGATGCTGTTCCACGCACTCTTGACTGCGTTGCGAAGCGCTTGCTGTTGTCTCGAGAGCGATCCGTTGGCCTTTAGTGGATCAACTTCGCAATCGCGATCTGAGGAGATGATCTCCGATATTGGGGTCGATAGTGTGTCTTGCAGGTATTGTTCACCTGTTAGTTTAAGGAAGGCTTCCATACTTTTGGTCGCCAGGGAATTTCCTCTGAACGTTAGTCGCTGATCGCCAACTCTAAGCAAATCTAGTGCAACGACGTCTGTTAGGAAAGCGGCCGCCATACCCTGGGCATGCATCAACAGTACCAAAGCTTGTCCAATGTCTTCCTTGGCTTTCACGCCAATCACCGGTTCCAGTATCTCACAAACCTTCTTATAGTTTTCTTTCAAGTAATCCAAAAACTCCTTGTAAACTCCCAAAGGCAGAATATCTATGCTCTGGAAACGGCACTTTATCCTTAGGGTGGGAATCGGTTCTTTGGAGGAGTTTTTGCTAATGCTGTCGTGCTTCTCCGTCATGATTGGATACCAATCCTCGGAGAATGTTCGTGATGTGACCTCATGGATCGGAATCTTCACGCACCCGACCAGGGCGTGTTTGTCCCGTTTCTTTTTCTTCTCGCCTTCCCGATAAACGTTCACCGTTATCACGTTGATGTCCGGTACGTCCGGGAAGTCAAAGTACTCTCCCCAGAAAAGCAACTCCGTCCGGAGCTTCACTGACGTCCGACCGTACAATGTTTTATCCAGATAAATTTCGCAAAAGTATTTCTTCTTCGGTGGTAAGGCCTTTGCTTCGTACACCCACATCTTGAGGGAGTTGTCGGTGCGTCGACTGTTTTCGGCATTGGGGGCGATCGACTTCCTTAGACTGTAGATCCAGAGGTCCCGTTCCTGCCGTGATCCACAGCTATAGTATCGTTCTCCCCGTGGGCCACCCCGAACCTGGAAGCAGTGTCTTCGTCCGAGGACGGAGGCGTGAACCGGAACCACTCCGATGGCGCCAATACAGGACAGATCAATGGTGGACATCACAGCGTGGTTTGAAAGTAGACTCTCGTGCGATCTGGAACCTCGAAGCCCGCCCTGTCCTCGCTTGGACCGTTCCAGTTTGGTGACTGACTTTGTGCGCTTCAGCGGGTTCGATCGGAAGGAACTAAATAATAGAAAAAAAATCCGATTAAATTTCATTTTTGTGGAATTTTGAATTGACACAAAACTTACCGTTTGGAGAAAAAGTTTGTGAAGCGGGAGGTGGATTCCGATTTCTGACCCAGAATCGGGGTGCTCGGTGCCGAGCCTCTTCGACATGCTTTCTCGTAGGAAGTGTCTGGGGGAGAGAGAAGAAGAGAAAAGAGGGCCATAATTAGTACACGATGTTGTTGGCAAAGGGCGGCTTTCACAAGTGATCCGATCCGATATGATCGGCCGAAAGAAAACCCAGAAATGATTCATAATTAGGGAATTGTATTCAATTGAAACCACCATCATTCATCATCGTTGTGATACATTTTTTCTGCTGCTGTCTTTTGCCTTTTAGGCTTTGTCTGCGCGCCGCCGCCATCCCGACTTAACTGGACTGTGTTTATTTCATTCATCCAGTGCGTTAGCCGATGACACATTCGAGTGGCCCCAAACTTCTCGTGAATGACCAATTTGTTTATGCAGTTCGTAGAAACAATATAACGACTTTTGGCATTCGGGGCGTAGGCTTGGTCAGAGTATCAAATCTCAATCTGGGATTCTCTATTTTGACTGGCTGGAGACCAAATTGGGCGACCCCATTTATTTTTACGAATAAAAAACCTCCTACGCTAAGACAAATGGGCTATGAGCATACGCAAAGCATTTGCCTATTATTGCCGGACTTAATGAGGCCCTAATTACATGCATTAATTTTCGTTTTAGGACAGAGTTATGTGTGTACAGAATTTAATCTTTTGAAGAGCATGATGATTGTTTCCATAATTGCGGAATCTGGACATAAAAGTTCAATTTTAGATTTTTATCAGAATAAAAAATTCAGACAAATTAAGGTTTTTAAATCAAAGTTCAAAATAAGTTTGAATTTAACGGGATTTCAACTGTATTGAAAATCGAACCAGCCAGATAATTCAATGGACTTGGCCTCCGATGCACATTCGAGCCCACGTGTGTGACAATCGAGGAAACCATATAGCAAGAAAAAAAAGGGAAAAAAGAGATGTCGTTACAGTTTGCTGCAAAACGGATCGAATTACGCTGGTCTGGTTCCATTTCAATCCACCGACAAAAAGGTTTGGTAAGCTTTAAGGTCACGACAACGGCGAGTCGGAGCTGAATTTAGAATGTCTCTCCATTCCGGCAATCTCGGGGGATTATTTGTATAATTTTTTTTTGTTATTTCCACTACATCCCAATCCAATTCAACGTCTCTCTTTCGTGATGAATGGCTTTGGACACTGATTGTAGAAGAATTATAGGTATAGCTAGGTATGTTTTCCCTTCGGATAAATCGTTCCGACGAGATGGCCACTCGGCGTCGTTGTTTTGATGATGAACGTGTCCCATCAACGAACGGCTTTAATTTCCTCTCTATAGACTCCAGAGATGATGCGTTTGAATGTCCGTTCGTTGGTTTCGGATTTCTTTTGACTGATTCCCCCAACGCTCGCTGCTAGAGCAAACATGAATCGCTCACCCGAAAGGTCACATTCCATGTTATATTTTTCAAGCACTGTTTTTTCCAAACCTTTTTGCTGGAGCTCACACGTGCATTGAAGTTGAGTGGTGAAAACATGCGTTTTCTAGGGCAGATTCAATGTTTGGTTAATGTGTAAGGTTACAAATCACTGTCGCGATGGCTTCTTTTGGGTTTGAGCGAAAAAAGGGTAGGCACAAGGCAGGCCCGTTAGTTTAGATAACATACCGTTTTTTAATCAGATACCCCAGCGATTGCCAATTGAAACCGCTAAACGATGTGTAAAAATTGGCGATCACTTATCACTAACTGAAAAATGAAGCCAAATACGAATAAAAAAATATTATATTTTACAACCATAAAGTGTTTGACACTCTTCATTCATCATGAAGCTTCGAAATGGAAGAAATAAGGCCAATTTGTTGGATTGTTTCTTTACTATTCTACAAAATCTTTTTTGTTGGTGTTTTGGTGGTCTTTTTTGTCATAAACTCTCAAGGAAGTTTTAATATTAATGCATACATCCAGGGGTAAAGACAATCTGAAAAATCTGAACTTTTTCAACGATTCCTAAAATAATAAAGGTCCTGTATTTTCTGGATTTATTCTTCATTTTTTTTAAATATCTATTTGAAGCTTTTTAAGTGACAGAAAAATTATGAAGCTTCAAGTAAATTTGTCAAGTTTGAAAAAATCGGCTCATAAGCTACTGGTATAAGGCGCTAGATCTAAGGTTCCAACTTTTTTTTGGGTTGAACCTTAGTGTATGCAAAACAGAAGTTGAGAGTTCGACTGTCCACAAGAAGACAAATATTTCGCTCAATGGTCCTTTTCGCGATAGCTAACTTATGGCAACTTAGATGTCGGCCTGACCTGAGTTGATTCATAGTCAATCACGAGGTTTTGCAGGTCCATCAGTCTCTCCGGTTCAATTCTGAAACTTTCATTTCTTATGTTGAGACTGTAAGTCAAAAGAAAATTGAGAATAAGTCTAAATTATTGATGAATAGCAGTGAATCAGATTGTCCCTGATATTGTCTCAATACAATAGCAGTCTCAATAGCATTACAAAACGAAATAGGTAACCAAGAATTGTTGCGTCTATGAGAAAAACTTCTAATGTGAAATTGTCCTAAAATTAAAAACTGGCTGATTTCGCAATAATGAAAATTAAATATGTGAACAGATCATAACCTATCTGAGAAGAGCACTTGGACTAACAGTAATGAAACCCCTGTTAAAAGTGGTACAGGGACACTGGGTCGTGGCCGTGGCCAATCTGACCGGTTCCGGAACGAAATATGTCAAAGTTATCGGATCGAATAAAAAAGTATACAGATAGGGAAAATGTATTTTAAGTTCTAACACCAGTAGTTTTTTTCCAACACCAGTGAACTTGCTCTTAGTAGGCGATTTTTAATTCACTGGTTCTAGACATTGCCGCTTTTTTCCAATGATTTCCTAGGAGTCAATTGGTTCGGACGTAGTCCAAATTTGACATTTTACTTGAGTAATATTTTTTAACGATTTTTCACGTGTGTTTCAAAAGAGAACCCTAATAGGTGTTAAAATATTGATTTCGGCATTGGGTGTGAAGGGTTTGCGTGTTAAGGCGAAAATCCATGTTAGGAATGCGTTTATCAAAGCTAGTAACAGTGCTCGAAGTTCGATCTGATACACTTCTAACATCGATTTTGGCCATACCACATCATCAGAGAAGACAACTTAATCGGTTCTAGTATATATTATTAACTAGCACGCTTCTTAGATCGGGTTTTGTAAATTACGATGCCTATTTACTTCTTTTTTTATAAGATTGTTCTCCTACACTTTTAATATTTATTTTTGTCAATTTCAAATTGAGCTCTTTCTTAGCTAAAAACAACAACCCGTATCGGTGAATTTTCAGAGATCTTACATATAAAAAGGAGGCATTTTTTTTGTTACACCATCAGGTACAAACGGACGAACAAAATGGGGTGAAATTTGGTTTTCGAGGATTTTTCGGGTCAGAAATGGTTTGTATAATATTTAAAATCAACTAAAAATGGGACACAAGTCGAACAATTTTAATACGATTTTCATTAAAAAATCATTCATGAGTAAAGTCTATTTCACATAGAATCTGATCGCATCTTTTCATTTACTGCAGCGCCCCTAGTTGTCACATCGCGAATCTATTGACAGTGTTTTTATCAGGATGGTTTGTTTACTTAGTGGTGAAAATTTCATCAAGATTCAAGCAGTCAGTCAAAAGTTATCGACGATGGAACGCGAAAGGCGAGAGAAAATTCTGCACACTCACGTAGAGAAACCGACGTGGTCAGGGGTAAGGATCGCGAAATTCCTGAAATATCCAAAATCGACTGTAAATTCGGTGCTGCAACGTTACCGGGAGACCCTTACGGTGGATCGAGCAAAATAAACCAGGCGTAAAAGTGGAACATATGACCGGGAGCTGCGAGCAAAGGTAATTCGATCAGTTCACAATAATCCTGGAATCTCCTTGCGTGATTTGGCGAAAAAGTTCAAGACGAACCACAGTACAGCTCGACGAATTTGTTTGCGAGAAGGCTTGCGGTCGTATCATGCAAGCAAATACCCCAACAGAACGCTGAAACAAAACCTGGTTGCCAAAACCAGGGCAAGGAAGTTGAACGATAAAGTGTTGACCAAGTACAACGGATGCATTTTGATGGACGACGAAACTTACGTCAAAATGGATTCTGGACAAATACCCGGTAACAAATTTTACCTTGCGCAGCGTAAAGGGAATGTTGGGGGTAGATTCAAGTTTGTTTTCTCAGATAAATTTGCTCGTAAGTTGATGATTTGGCAAGGGATCTGTAGTTGTGGGAAGAAGACTAAGATTTTCATCACTGGGGACACAATGAATGGAAATGTTTTCAAAGAAGAACGTCTCCAGAAGAGGGTTGTGCCATTCATTCGGTTTCACAAAGGTCCGGTGAAGTTCTGGCCGGACTTGGCAAGCTGCCACTACAGCCGGGATGTCGTTAAGTGGTATAAGGAGAACAAGATCGGTTTTGTTGAAAAAAGTATCAATCCACAAAACTGTCCGGATTTTCGTCCCATCGAGAAATATTGGGCAATAGTTAAGGGCAAACTGAAGAAATGTGGCAGAACGAGGTTACCAGCAGTACCGTGCCGAAAATGATGGGTGGTATCACAAAAAAAGTTCGAAAATTCATCCGAAAAGCTGACGAATGATTTTTATGTATTTTTTTCCTTAAAGTGCAATAAAAACCCTACAAAATGACATTTTTATTTTTGTTGTACATTATTTCTTTGCGAAGAAATTATCTATTTTATCCGACCAGATTCTATGTCAAACAGACTTTTCATATACCGTGGTTGAATTAAAACGAATCTTTCGATTGCTTTGATTCAGTACTTTTCTTCATTTTATCAAAGCTTCAGATCTTGTTTAGATATTTTAGTTTCAAAAATACAGAAGAATAGCTTTAAGAAATATCAAAGAATTCAAATTGACAAACAGAAAACTTTTATATGACTTTTTCTCAAAATTACTCACAGTCTTGGGAAAATCTTTGTATTGCTTTAAAGTTTGCCAAAAAGTGAACAAATTTATTCAATAAATTATCTCTAAAGTTATTTCAAAACAAACGCTGACTTGAAACTTTGTCACAAAATTATTCAAAATTAACTCTTAAATTCTTTTCACCTCCGAAATTTAAGAACTTTGTTGCCTTGTATAATAATTCTCAATTAACTAGTGTATTTTTGCTTTTCATTTTTAACGGAATTGAGGTATGCGCTTTTATTATTTTTGTTGAAAACCTCCTTTCCATTAGATGCAAATGTTTTTCAATATGTTTGAGCCTTTTTGGTATTTTTTTTTTCAGAGAAATGTATCGCAATAGATAGAAAAACATGTTATAAAGTCGTGAACCTAGTGTTTTTATATAAGGAATATAGCAACCTTGGCAAATCGTGCAATATTCATAAAAATTGTTATAACGAAAAATTTGTTATCTATCCAGATAAAACTTCAGCATAAATTTCAGAAATCAGATAAGAATTCAGATTTCATAACCCAGGACTCAAATTTAGAATTCTGATTTAGAATTAAAAGTCAGAATTCAAATTCAAAACGGTTCATAACGCATTGACATCCGAGTTTCGATGAAGGTGCTGAAGCAGAAATCCTAGAAATTGGTAATTTAATCTTATGACGCACAAATTTAACCCATTCGCAGTTTTTTTTACTGGGTTCGAATAAAGTTCAAAATTTATGCGATATTTTCTGATAGTAACTCGATATTTTTGTTGAATCCATTGTGTGATGGCAATCAGAATTTCACACTCTTGTGTCAGTTCGGAGTTGAGTGACATCCGAATAGATCCGTTCTCTAAATTATATCCATCCATCCGACTGTCGAACGATAACCGTTCGTTGATGGGGTTACCTACATTGTAGCCAACAAAGCCAATCCGTTCCGGACACGTGAAACTAAAAACCACCAAATCCATTGCCTCACTGAACTGTGGTGGTATGTAGCTTCTGATTTTTTTTCTGTCTTTCGTATTGTGTCAAATTTTGTTTCCCCTTTCTGAGCTTTGAATCACGCAAAATCGAAACACCTTTTGCCACCTTTTGGATTAGCGTTGTAGCGACATAGTTTTTTTTTCGGGTCCAATTCGCATCTCCCCTAGCTCTAGGGTTAGATTCGATTCGGTTTCGGGCTTTTGTGTGAAATTTCTCAGCCAAACCGTTGACAACTCTGTCAATTCGATAATTGCTGGAATTTTAACTAAATTGGTTTGAGGGATATTTTACGAACAAGCAACTTCTGTCATAAAATTTTGAACTCAGAATATTCGTCGAAATAAACATTTGATAAATATTGTCGGATATTTTTAGATTACTTTGCACCTCAATTATCGTTAATAATACCTAGATAAATTGGTAGTACAAGGGTCACCTTCATCATAAGTTCGAATGGCGATAATTGTATTATACCTATAATTTAGCTTTTATTGAAAGTTTCTTCTTTCGTGATGCGCTCGTTTGTCTCCTTCTCGAGAAGGAATTTCTCCACTTAAAACACAGGAAATTAAATTTCACGCTTTAACTTGTGTCTCCTCTTCAAGTCATTGTTGAGCGCAACCACCGAAAAGTCACTCTGTCGGGAGTATTGGAAGGCATGGGATAGTGGAATTTCCTATCCACGTCCCGTGGATCATGATGATTACTGCAATGCAATTGTCACAGAATGGAATGTCAGCTCAATTCGGTCGAATCAAACGTGATTATGGAGCTCGGAATGGAACAAAGAAACAAATGGAAAAGTAAAATATGTTAATTGTAATTTCCCATCGATCAAAATATCTCGGTACTTCGTCAATCACCGAGGTGTGGGAGGGATTTAATTCAAAGTACGATAACTGAGATGAATAAGATACTCTCCTTATTTGGTTCGAACAATGTTGTTCCTGAGACCTTGGATTGGAATTAACTAGCTAGGCAAACTTCATTACACGCCCAGATAGGCAAATTACTTGGGACAGCTAGTAGCTACTGATCCAAATTATGACTCCGGCAGGAGATTCGATTAGTGGATAACCGATCAGGGACGAGGCGGACTCATTAGATTTGGAATCAATTTGTAACTGGCTTCATTATTCAAACGGGCAGAACCGATACAATCTGCCGCAATAAAATGGGCGGATCAGCGTTTCGGAATTGATTGGATTGGCGCCACCTCGAAGGGAAGGTTCAGCGATCTGCGTGACACTTCGATCGATGTCAGGTAACGACGAAACGGAAGTGAGAGTAGACCACAAACCGCTGCCTGGCTGCATTAGGTGTGCTCCTAGAAAAGCAACGCCGCCAATAACAACCGCAGACCTAATTATGCTGAATCACTTTCTCGCCCCAGTCAGCGCCCTGCTTCGAAACTATCGATCGCATCGGATCGATCAGTGACTGGGAACTTAGGAGCTCAGCGACAGCGCAAGGGACAAAATTTCTCCGCGCCAATAATTTGTCGAGCTCAATGGACTGTGACATTCCGTGATTAGCAGAAAACGGATATTGTTGAATCTGGGTAAATTATGGCTCGCTTTCAAGTTTTCTTGTTTTGAAGCTAACTAATTGTTGAAAGAATTTTAACTTATTTAAATTATTCAGAATCAGAAATGGGAACCTTAAAATTTAAAATTATTTAACAGTAAAAAAGCAATGTTCAAAAAATGAGAACAATCCTTTAAAGAAAAATACATCAAACGAAGTTCAATCGACGTTGAACTAGCATGAAATAATTGGTGAGTCATAAGTAGCTGGAATGAAATGATTTCTCGTTTTCCGTGACACATAGAGACAAACAGTGGACTTTGGTTTTGTTCGACAACTGAAATTCAACTCAAATACTTCGTAGTAATGGACTGTAAGGTTGCCATACAGTTCCGAATGCTGTCCAAACATCTGAAAGATGCGCATTAGCAAAAATCTTTTTTAAGAACTCAATCATAGACAAATTATAATAAATCTAAAGGGTGTCCACTAGACTGCCTCAAATTTGTATGGGAAATTCAAAACCTGTAAAATGTTATGCGCTGCAGGCTAAAATTGATCCTAGGCTTAGTGCAAGATCTCATGCCAAATTTGGGTCAGATCGGATCACGGAAGGGGTCGCTCAACGACCCTGAAGTTTGTATAAGATTTTGAGACATTTTGTTCAATAACTTTGGTTCCCTTTGGCCGATTCCTTTTGAATACGGTTTTTCTTGAAGCCTAAATTATGATAAATATTTCATCGGAAGACTGACAGTTGATTCTAATTAAGATAAAAAAGTTATTAGGCTTCAAAAATGGGCTTACTTTTTTGAAGGAGGTATTCATCGTTGCTAATGAGTCGGGGCGTTCAAACATTTCTTCGCAACATAAACCGTGATGAATACCACCCTTAGAAATGTTATCCCGTTTTTGAAGCATAATAACTTTTTTATTTTAGCTCGCATCGATTTGCAGTCTTGGGATGAAATATTTGTCATGATTTGGGCTTTAAGAAAACCTGTTTTCAAAAGAAATCGGTTGAAGGAAACCAAAGTTATTGATGAAAATCTGGATTTTCATGTTTCTCCCAAACAAAATGTCTCAAAATCCCATACAAACTTCAGGCTCGTTGAGCGACCCCTTCCCGTGATCCGATCTGGCCCAAATATGGCATGAGATCTTGCACTAAGCCTAGGATCAATTTTAGCCTGCAGCACATAACTTTTTCAAAAGTCGGGTCATTTGGGGCACTCTAGTGTCCACAATGAAATTGCCACGCTATGAAATTGCTCTAACTTTTTTACCGTTGGGTATAATTTAATGAAAATTTGCGTGGATTTAGTTCATAGTGCATTGTTTACATCTTACAAGTTTGAAAGTCCTGTGATCAAAACTCGCGGAAATAGAATCGAAAGAACAGCTCGTGCCTGATAAAATCTTGCTCATTCATCACGAGAACAAGGATCTGTCGCATCGTCTTATCGCTAAAACGTTGGGAATTGCAAATTCCATGGTGTCGCGAGTGATTAAGCAGTTCGAGGAACGATTGACCACCGATCGGAAGCCCAGAAATGAAGGAAAAAGTATTCCGTACAACACCAAAAATCACAAACGCGTAGTTGGGGCCTTCAACCGAAACACGAACGCCTCCGTTCGGGATATGGCTAAGAAACTGCACCTAAGCCGAAGTTTTGTCCAGAAGGCCATAACTGCTGACGAAAGTTGAATGCTGCATCATGGACGACGAAAAAGATGTGAAGGCCGACTTTAAGCAGATCCCCGGCTACCTGTTTTTCACGGCCGAAGATAAGTTCAGCGATCCGAAGCATGTCCGCACTCAGAAGATGCCCAAATTTGCGAATTAATTCCGGGTTTGGAAAGCAATCTGCACGTGCGGGAAGCAGAGTGCACCTTTCGTGACACAGGACCCGGTGAACAGACAGGTGTACATAAAAGAGTGCCTCCAAAAACGGCCAACCTTCCCAACACTCCGGAGCTCCGCCCCATCGAAAAGAACTGAGCGATTATAAAGCAGCACCTTCATAAACGACCTAAGGAAGTGAAAACAGTCGAGGTCGAGGAACTGAAGAAAGTATGGGTTTACGTGCAAAAACGGTTGAGGCCAAGGAGCGGGCATTTGCATATGGACAGTAAATAATATACGAGTAAAATCATAAAATGAAGTTTAATAGTTATTTTTCAATCCCTGAAAATTTAATGGTAATCGGATGAAAACTCAAATTTTGTGAATCAGTTTTGTGTGTGGCAATTTCATCGTGGACACCCTTTAACACGAAAAAAGGCCACAAAGAAGAGTACGAAACTACAAAAAGCGGCTTGTTTCTCTAAAAAGTGTGTTACAGAAAGCATAATATTAATTTTCCGGCTACTTGTGACTCGGGCATTTATACTTTTTCCGATTATTAACTTCCTAATTCACTCCAAATTTGTCCCAATATGTTGGAGATTCTGGTATTCTGCTTTTGTGTAAGACTTATTTATAAAAATCCATTTTTAAGATATGCGCAAAGTTACTAATTTTATCGTAAAATCTCAAAACTTGAAATAAATCAAATCTAAATTTCGATACTGAGAATCACATCCATAAATTTAGTTTACGCGCCCACCAGCTGAGTAACGCACGCACAAATTCACGTCCGCCCTAGGCATATGCATTGTGTGGTGGTCTTTTGCTAGATTTTATAGCTCGATTTTTCCGTTTGAACGCCGTTGTTTTTTTTCTTCGCATAGGTATTATTTTCTCCTAATGTTTCCCAAAATGCAGCACCACAATTAGCGGCAGCTTAGGCGTTTCTTTTCCGGTGCCACCACAACGGACGACCAAAAACATGCACGAAAGGGTCATCATTCTTCGCTGGGCTGCCCACAGCAATTCGATGCACCTACAGTTTGTCATGTCGTCGACAGTTCCTCAGTTAGTTGCCCATATAAAAATAAACCAGGTCCAACCACCACTGCTAAGCAGCAGATTGTGCGTAAGGAAAGCAACCGCCCCAATGCAAGAAAACAGTTTAAGTCAATTAGTAGCATTTCACGAAATGGCTTGGCGCGCTTTCCTGCTGCCGGCAGCAGTTGATCCGGGCTTAGGTTTTGAGGAAATGGTCCAAGAATGCAGCTAGTGCAGTGCCTTGTCAATAGACAAACCTTATAGATTATTGGGGAAATATTATTCGATAGAGCCCCAAAAGGAATTGTGCTTGTGGTGGGTTGATGGAAGCCTTGATTGAAATCGATAAAAACGAATTTAAGCAAATTAGGCTAAAACTGGGAAAAGATTTTTCTACGAAACACACTGTTTCAGACCTAAAAGGGTACCCCAGAAAGAAAACAGCATCCATAGTTGTTGATGGGTGATCATTCATGTTCGTTCGTTCATCAATTTCCCCCAGCACATCGATGATTGGATTGACAAACCACATCACCGGAAAAGCGAACCCGGTGGGGAGTTTCTAATGAAAAAAAAAAAAAAACAAAAATCAAACAAAAAATAGAAGCAGGAAGTCTTACGAGATTCGATGACGAAGACGGGAAGCAATTTGGTAGTGTGGGTACCTACTTTAAAACAGGAAAAAAAGATCGACAAGATGCTGGTTATGGTAACGAGTTGGGATATGGCTAATGATGGCATTATCTTGTTATTATTTTGAGGATGCCAGCAGCTTTTATGATAGGTTTGGTTTGGACTGTTCCCTTTTCAATTTTGGGGAAGATTTTTTTTACTAGCGTCTGTTTATTGTTTTTTTGTTATTTCTATGCAAATTTTATTTCCAGATCTATCGTGTTGTGAGGTCTGCAAAAGAGGAAGTGTATCCCTTATTAGCAGTGAATCAAAAATCGCATACTAACAAATGATAAATATTGTCCCAACTTGAACTTTTCGTGACAAAAAAAAAATCTTGTGTCTAAATGTACGCTCGGAACGATAAAGATCAATTTCGTTGCTAACGGATTCCGATAATATTTTTTTCAGAACACTCTTTTGTTGCTATTGAAAAATATATGGATAAGCGGTTCCAAAAATACCAACTAAAAGGTATCGGATCATAGCTTGCGAGATTTTTGAAGATAACTCTTGAAGAGAATCGATAGGAGAAGCGTTTCGGTGACACTGGGTCGGGGCCATGGCCAATCCGGCCGGTTCCAGAATGAATGTTATCAGATCGAAACGTAAAGCAACGTGAAGGGCGGACTCAACAAGTTGTTTGTTGAGTTTAACCTTCAACATATTTTGGATACTATCTCCAGATAGGCGATTGGTTAGTAAAAACCCTATTGAACGCAGAAAAATCGCGGAATTTTTCAACAATGAGGTTCTCAAACGCAAAAACTTAAGATCATAGGTTGTAAGGGATCTTGGACCACCTATATTAAAGTGTTTTTTTAAACATTCATAACTTAAAATACATTTTCGCTATCTGTATTGTTTTTTATGCCAAATGACTCAGTGTCTCCGAATCGCTTCTCCTGTCGATTTTCTTAAAGAAGATTATGTCTTTCTTATGCCTATCTTATTAATATGCCGCAAGTCTCGATCCGATAACTTTGACATATTTCTTCCCGGAACCGGTTCAAAACTCATCCATTATTTATTACACAATTTTGAAGTAATGTTTACATGAGTGAACTTGAACTTTAATGTTTATTTGAGCAAATTGAATATCCTGTTCTGAAAAATTAACTTAATTTTTCCCAGCAAACATAAAATCGCACTAAAATTGATAACTCAAGTAATTCAAAACGTTACTGCGAATCTTAATTCCAACTAACGCAAGTAAAATGTCGTTAAAATTGTTACTCTAAATCGGATTAAATGGTTTAAATCGGATATGATAAAAAGTCCGCCATGTTTGCAGATTTTGAAGACGATTTCGTTCCTTTTTTCTCCCACGTGGTTCCAGTGAGAGAACAGCTCTGTTGTTCTCTCTGCGACCAGCAGTGCAACCAGATTGCTAAAATTTAGATGGTGTATTTGCAAGAATTGCCCAATGACAGAGGCAGCAAATATTGTCGCTGGCAACGGTTCACATGCGTTGAGTGAAAAAAACTTGTGCTCTCTTGCGTTCTTTCAGCATGTATGAATATGGTGTCGAATATCTTCCAAATCGTATACTTCTATCGCTTTAGCCAGAAGTTGAAAATATGTATGTATATTGCCTCCACTTTGGTATAGGTAAATGCGTTTTTTTCGAGTTTAATACGATGATTCTATAATGTATATGAAACGTATAACAAAGTTGTTGAGAAATATACCTACAAAAATATTTTCTGGGTTGTTTTTTCTGTGGAAACGAACCTAGTTATGGGTTTTGTGCCAATTTAGAAATTCTTTACAGGGAATTTTCCGCTGCACATCTTAGTCGAGGAGCGTAACTTCGTAAGAATGTTATTAGCTGTGAAGGGTATGTTCTCTAGCGTTGAAAATAAATCAATTAAACTGGTATCACTGCTGGTGCCTAGCAAGGTATTGCACGACTTCTTTTGAAGGAATACTTCGCTAATTCATCTACTGTGACTAAAACAATTTTGACGGTTCATTGATTTAAAAGTACGGTTTTTACACAACTTTTTTAAATTTTTTATGATCATGATCTTAAAAAAATCAGAACAATAACGTATAGCTTCTGACTTCAGTTTTCCTATACACTCAGTGGAATTTTTGCTAAGCATTTCGTGACTGATCTACAGATTTTTCCGACGCATGATTTTTTTCGTTTTTTTATACTTTGAATAACCAAAAACTGAAGAGTTGTAGCTGGATATTGTACAACAAACATATTTTGTAAAAGTTGATTGAGAAACAAGAGAGATATGGCAATTTTAAGCAAGGAATGCCAAATTGACAAAAAACTTAAGTTCCTCGATGTCGAAATACAGGGTTACAATAAAGTTTCCGTACTTTTAAAAAACTGTTAGCCTGTAACAAAAGAAACATCCTATGGAACCTTCAACAGCATACAAAAAATTGAGTTTATTATACGTTGGATTGCGATGAAAATTTGCACATGGAATTTTCGAGGGACGCTCAATTGATTTCAGGTATAACATTTTGGGTCAGAGAATGGCAAAAGGGGTCGTCCATATTAATTGAAAACTGATTTGGGATATGTACCAACAGTGGGTTCTTTGTCAAAGGTGTTGAAATTTTGTCACAGAAATTGTAATGAGCGTTGGGTTTTGAAAAATCGCCCTACGTTTGCCCAACCCAAAACCCCTACGCGACAACCTTGATGGCAGAGTACGGCATTCCCACCACCAGATGACAATGCATTGGCAGCTACGAGGCCTATTATTGGCCATTTCATCACTGAAAGCCTAAGGCGACATCACATAATAGCGTGCCGTGAAAATTACATATGACCAGTGGTGAAGTTTTTTAGAAATCCAGAATTGTTATAGACTCCTATAGGATATCCAGATAATCTTCACCCGTTACCCCGTAGCAACTTTGACCGTTCAATATCGCCATCCACTGCTCTGGGCTGGTAGTTCCACCTCCTCGTGGTCCAGGGCGGAAACGTGACTGCAAGTCCGGCGTATTGCAGATGTACGGCTAAGAGAACTATCACTAACCCACTAGAGGCCGTCGACGGGTCTGCCAAACCCGCGCGGAAGAAGTGGTGCACCCGGGTGCTTAGGTACCAGTACTTGGGTTTGTGCGTGATGGTCCAACACGCTTTCGGGGGGTCATGGCCCTGATATGCGGACGTGACCGAAGGGAGAGCGATCGCCAACTCGTTTTGCGTTTTGGTGGATGCCGGAGATGTCAAGGTTCGAGGTTCGACACGCGTTTCGGGAAGTGTTGCGCCTGAACCCCGCGAGTGCGACCTAATGAGGGCGGTCTACAGCTCAATTTGCGCTTCGGGGAGTAAAACACCTGACTTGAAAATTGAGTAGTCGCGCTGAGTGGTGAGTTAAGTCAACACTAGAGAGTTCGGATGAGTCTGAGTCCTACACGTGGCTTAGGAGGCTTGCCTCCTGACCCACGTGTTCGAACAGAGAAAGTGTCGTCGACAACTCGCTTTGTGTTTCCGGACATCCTGGACTAGATCCACAAAGTTAGAAGTTGCGCTAAATAGGGACTTCTTTCAATCGATAAGATGTCGGGTCCTAACTCGTCAGAGGAGGGGTTGTGCATCGAGTTGTGTTGGAATGAGGTATTTGCTGTCAGAGGATTCGGAAACGAGTATTGCCTTGGAGCGCTTTAGCGCGAAACGATCTCCCACCATTAAAGCTGAAAGTAAGCTAAACAGTTCGAGGTGAGAACAAAGGTTTAGCGGCCCCAGGTGGATTTTATGGCGTAGGGGGTACAATGCTCCTAAGCATTGTATCATGAGTCGTCCAATTGCACCCATGGACCCAAAGTAGCAAACTGAGGGGCGCGGTGGCTCGCCGTGCCTTGGAATGCAATCCGTTAAAAGGATTTACCACTTGGGTCATCAACTAATACAAAAATATATCGCCATCCACTAAAATCTTCTCATTCTGAATTCTAGGACCTCTGGAGTTAACTCACACTCACCACTCTACAGCAGTACCCGAGGGCGTGGTAGGGAATTCACGCGGACGCTTCGCTCACCACCGTAGTCTAGGACTTACCAACCAATTGTTCACATCCGGTAGTCCACCTGAGTGTTGTGGCTTAAGCACGAGTCCGCCATTGCGTTTGGGCCAACCGACTCTAACAGCTGAGTTGCTCGCCGGAGTTTGCAACGAGCCCGATAAACAGCTACCAACGTATGGAGGAGGACCAAGGTCATAACCCGAGTTATAACCGTCGTCGTCGCTGAAGCGTCTACTCAACCGTATTGAAGGTCGATTCCGTCTAATACCCGAAACGTATCGACCTAAAACAACTTGGTGTTGGATTGAGGATTCTTGAACCACCACTGTCATAGTCTGGTGTCGGAGTCGACGAAGTCCAACAATCGTTGAACCGAAATGTTAACTTTGGATCGAAGTTGTCCCCCCACGACCTCAATACATTCCTCAGTTACGAATGCCTCCGACGATGTTAGCTGACACTTTTTTCGTAATTGGGTTCTGAGCCATTTTTAAAATAGTCTCCACTACCGCATTTAGAGCTGTGAGTTTTTCGCTACAAGATGGCTTACATGGGATGTTCCCATTTTCTAAACTACCGGTGAGTTTGACAGGTATTCTTGACCCTAAGACTTTAAGAGCGAAAAAATAACTATTTTCATATGAGAATAGTCGTATTTGCGGAATTCGCCAAGCTCCAAACCTTCTGAAGCTGTAAATTCATCTGGAGTGCTTCGTAGTGCACGGTTCTAAAACGTCACGGATGATCCAGTGCTTAGTTGTTAGCAGAATTGGTCTTGAAGTTACCCTCAAAAACAACACAAAGGTTTTTTTTATTGCTGTCAAATGCTTCTGCTGACCCTCCTTGAGCAATTGCTGATAGTCAAGGGGCTCAGTTGTGAATATCTTGTAGTTGGTGATGAAAACCCTGTAATGAGTTTTAGTAGCGCGCATCGTCGAATACATGTTCTACTTACTGAACTGGTATTAAGAGCTACTTTTGCATTTTTTTTTCGGTTCAATCTGATAGCCTAGATTCCAGAGAAAGTTACTAGTTTTTTGGTTGATTCGATGTGATTTTTTATAAAAAAGGTCAAGGTTGTTGAAGTGTTTTTGAAAAGTAAGGCACCTTGCACATAATTGTTATACGCCAACATACATTATGTATCAAGTGAACATTGTTTAATTTCAATGTGAATCGATAAACAAACATGCTAACAAGAGCAAGCTACAACCTTCAGTTTTTTTAAACGTATTGGATAAAGGAAAAGTTGGTATTCAATTAATAATAATAAATTACTTGATGTTCAATAAACAAAACTCAAAAGGAGGCTTATACCAAGAAGTGTTCGCCTCGATAATAGCCTATGATGTAATCTTCGATGGATCATTATTGAAATTCTTTCATCTGAATGTACCGTATAATCAATTGTCCAAGGTCTGCCATGTATCAACCTTTAATATTGACAAGTTAAATAACATTCTTCAGATCAAATGTTTACCTGAAATGTAATCACATAAGAAAAACAAAGCCACTCACTACTCATACTAGGCAAAATTTTAGTCAACTTCATCTTGTCGTAGCTCTAGTACCTATATAAGTAGCTATGCTCCGTTAGCTGTGAATAATGTAACATTTCACACTTGATCGAAAGGTCAACCGACATTCGATATGCTAGCTTAGTTATGCACAGCACACACATTCTCGACTCGACTCTTGGGGACGACTAACTCTAACCTCTGCATCGGTAGACACTTTCTTGTCACCAAGAGTCAGCCCTAAAGGTCCACAAACGGAGCATTAGCCCAGTTTTGGATGACGGTAGGAAAGAAAAAAAACGGCCACAACGTCTTACCGTTTCTGACGATGTTTTTTGGCCTGGCTAAGCGGAAGACGAAGACAAAAATATACAACCCAACACAACAACAAAACAAGCAAGTCCTATGTTTATTTACAGTTTACATGTTCAAAACAAAGTCGGATCCGGTTGTTGTAGTAGAAGTAAAATGTTGTTGCTTATCGTTGCTCCCAGCATGGACAAGTCAAACTTGCTAACTATCTGCAGTAAAGTAAAGCATTTTAGACTCGGGTGCGTATTTGGAGCTGGAATTTAGTTAATGGAGAAAAAAGAAAAAAATGTGCACACTCAAAGGCAGCATTACATAATCGTGTGTTCTGCTGTGTTTACTTTGAGAGAAGGAGTGGAGTAAAAAAAATGCGCTATAGGACTCTAACCATGACTTGAGCCGGAGAAGTAACCTTTCCTTCAAGGTTTGATGGCTTCATTAGGTTGACTTTTGCTGACACACCGAAAGGGTGACAACTTTCGGAAACGAACATGTGTTATGCGTCCTGTTTGGGTTAATTCAGGGGCAATGCAAGAGAGTGGTATCTCTAAACATCGACAATAAAAATTAAGTAAAAGTTAGCTTTCTAAGGTTGCAAAGTAGTTAAAGTCGTAGATGTTTTAAGTACCATACACAATCAATTTGCATGTAGGTTGAAAAACTGGCGTAATGGGAAACAGTCATTATAGGTGAGTCCGAAGAACTGAATCAGATCCGGGTCCTTACCTAACAGGTAATCGTGAACCGTTTAATAAACTGCGAAAATGGTCGATCCGACCGAGTTATTTGGATAGTCCGTTTCAAAAAAATGGACAAACAAAAGAAGCTCACAAAACATGTCCACGCCTCCACAAAGTCCAAAAGAGGCGACCGACGACGCACGTTCGAAAACAACAGTTGAACGAAAGTCCCACAACCATTAATTATGAATATTACGGCTCGGAACATATTTAATTTAATTAACTGTAAACGATAACCAAATGAGACTAGGGCGGGTCTTCGGTTGAAAGTCCGAAAACAGAAATCAGCGGCGGCCCAAAACAAACATTGCCATTCTTCTGGAAGCGATCTAATCCGCCCGGGAGAGTTCCCAGTTCATTCCGGCCGCATTGATTGAAACGGAACCCCACTGATCGCGTATTTCAACCAAAGGGTTTTTTCTACAACGAACTGCGGCTCGATCGTACGCCCATTTAATTTCTATGATAAGATTTGTCGGCGACCATATTTATTAAGGAACGACAACGACCACGCACATACTTCTTCATTTCCCTGGGAGTATAAAATATGTTGGGGCATGGGGACTTGACTCCAGCTTTTGGAGAAAGCCCTACGAATCCAATGATCGGTTTTGGATTCAAAGGAGGAAAAGACGATCGTCGCTGGTTAGCGTTTACAGTTACTTCCAAAACTAGCAACATCGAAAATAGGCGTCTGGCTGGACGTGATCGTTGTAAGACCAGGCCATAAGCCATAAAACGATTATTAATGACCTACGACAGGGTGTAGTCATCGGTTGGGTCGTGGCAAAAATAACGGTTCCCTCAACTACAATCTTGTCGCATTGGAATCCGTAAAACAGTTTAAAATTGCAAACAAAACTTTTCAAAAATCAAGTTCAAATTTAAACTAAACCTTTTGTACAAAAATGTTATGATCTACTTTCTTAGATTTGTTGAGTCTGAAATGTCACCTCCACCTTTCCACCTCAACGACTCAAAGGTTGTGACTGTGTCCACCTTTTGTTGATAATTGGAATTTAAAATAAAAAAAACGACATTCTTACGATTACCGTTTTATCGCAGATGAGCTACCGGATGAGGTAGGCAGAAACTTGTTTTTGGACAAATGATGACGTATAGATAGGTTTAGGTTGAATCGAATAAAAAACAACATCGGAAACCGTTGAAGTTGTGAATCAGTCCCCAGCGATCACGAAGACGCGATGATGATGGTGATGATGGAGATCCCCAGTGTTGACGAAGACGGTGCATACCTGACAGGGACTTACCTGGAATAGAAGGAGAGAGTAGAAAGAAAACATTTATTAGTCATCATGTTATCGATCATCTTGGTTGATATGTTTATATCATGGTAGATGAATGTGGACGGCGATAAATAAAGCTTTAGGGACAGCGTGGTTTCTCTTATTGAACAAATTTTAAAAGAATATGATATTATTTGGATTGAAGAAAGAATTTTGAGCAGAAGAAAAAATACTTTCTATTTAATATTAATTAGTAATTGATAACTGAGAGTTAAGAAATAGGTCTTAAGTCAAAATACAGTTTTCAGACTCAAATCTGGAAAGGTATAATTGTAGACTTAAGCCTCAAGATCTTTGATTAGAAAATTAAGATTGTTTAAAGATCAAAATTCAAAACTTATGACTACAGTCTGAAAAATAAAGACCTTAGACTCAAGACTTAAGACTTAAGACTCAAGACTTAAGACTCAAGACTCAAGACTCACGACTTATGACTCAAGACTTAAGACTCAAGACTTAAGACTCAAGACTTAAGACTCAAGACTTAAGACTCAAGACTCAAGGCTTCAGACTCAAGACTCAAGACTCTAGACTTGAGACTCAAGACTTAAGACTCAAGACTTCAGACTCAATACTTAAGTTTCAAGACTTTAGAAAAAAGACCCAAGACTGAAAATTCAAGACTAAAACTAAAGTTTAAAGACTCAAGAATCATGACCCAAGGGCCAAGACTCAAATCTGAGAATTGAATATTCAATACCACAGAATTAAGCCTGGATGGCAAAACTCCTCTCTCAGTTCGGCTCGGTCATTGAAAGAGAGTGGATTTTTTTCGTCTTCTCCCCCAAGCTGTGCGGGGAGAGACAAATCGCACTGCAATCAAGTGTGAGATTGTAAACACATAAGTCAGCGATGCCACATTATCGGTCTTTGCCGATTTCCATCCGAAATTTGTTGTTCGTTGTTCGTTGCTTATGTTTTTTGTAGTCACAGGTTCGCAAGGCCCGCAGCTAACCCCACTATCTCGCAGGAGGACCGTCGTGATGTTGCTGTTTTGGGTCCCGAACACCACCAGGACGCTGTTGCACTCCGCACGCCGCCCCTGACATGGAGAAAAGACGCGTACGAAGCCCCCTGACTCGGTCTGCATGCGACCAAAGCATCCACCGGGGTTGGGTACCCGATCTCCGCTAAGGTTGCTCGCACCCCAGCTAGCACCACGGGGAGGTAGAGAATCGGAGTTGCAGACAAGAGGTGATATGACCACTACCCGAAGGTTGGGTGTATGGGGTCTCGAGTTGCACATTGTCTACCATTCACTAGCCACCGATTTATCGGTATTTATTCTGATTTTTTAACAAATTTTCGACAAAGAATCTGTATATACTGAAAACCGATTTTTGGCAAAAAAAATCGATTTCATACCGATTTTTGAGATTTTGGTGCAAAATATAAGATATATTTCAGTCTAAACAAGACTATCGAAAATATTGGGTTTTAGGTTAAGTTTAAGAAGACCAAATAATATTTGGTGTTAGCTAAGTAAGAAACGCTTGAAACTTCTATGGTAAGTGAACGTGTTTCAGTATTTCAATCGAATAACTCTCAAATTTTATTGGAAAGAAGCATTTTTTTTAGAGAGTCGTATGATTAAAGATAAGTCCACGAATAAAGTGCTAACTATACGTTAGAATTAAGAAATATATTTTGCATGTTTGCATGAAAATGTTGGAAAATTGTTGTTTTCTATAACGTATTCTATAATATTTATAATTGCGCCTAGATGGCCATCGAAAGTTAATCTAATGAGATTATATATGTATGAGTTTTGAGAATTTTAAAACTTAAAAAAAAATGTAAAGAACACTCTATAAGAATCACACCTATTAGAAACCATGTGTTAATCAATAGCTTGAAGAAATTTATTGATTGAGAGTATAACAAGGAAGCTTAAGGATTTTTTTAATTGGTATTCGAAGAAAAAACTTTACAATATCTGATTTTTTTTAACAATTAAGGCCCCCAGAGCCAAAAAATTATAAGTGCAAAAATGATCTTTACATTTTTAGAAATTTATCGATATACCTCTATATTCGGAAGAAAAATACAATTTTTTGAAAAACGTATGGAAAATGTCCAAAAACAAAAACTTAAAAGCGTGTTTTCTCGAAATTTGCTTTTTACCCCTTTTTGATCAAAGGCCTAAATTATGAAAATCCAAAACTTGCGAAAAATTTCTAGAAAGTAACAGAGAAGACAATATAGAATGAACCTTCTATGGACACTTAAAAATTAATCAAGAATGTGTTCACAACAGAAAAAAAAAACACTCAAGATACTATAAGGCATTTTTTTTGTTAAATAAAATAAACAATTTTAGAACCACTGCCGATTTTTTTTTATTCATCCTAAAACACCGATTTTCATACCAATTTTTCGGATTTCCATATCGAAAAAAATTTTCTTGAGTTCGAAAATACCGATTTAAATGTGGCATCACTGCACATAAGGGTGAGCGAGAGCATTAACATCCTCTGACGGAGAGAATTTCCTTCTCCGGAAAAATTTATTATGTTGATGAGAAATCTGGGAGCGAACACAATTTTTTTTTGGTACGTTTACTAGAAAAGACGCTGCTTTCCGAACCAGATGAATTTGAGAAAAGCTAATTTTTTTTCCTTGTCGGTGTCCTGGTTTTTGATCAGGAGCTTTGCTCCGAACGCCACATTTAACAGTTATGTTCGCAAGAAAAACATCCTTTACATCAGTGGGCTTGGTAGCCACAAGTACATATTTATCAAAAAAGAACAGCTTTTTCATTATTTTTTGGTACAGATTCTGTCCGCGCAAAAGTTAGATTTAAAGAATTTGGTAAAGATTAGTACAGATTTCATCATTTGAAAAAAAATAGACCAGACACGTTTTGAAAAAGGAAATAGAAACAATATCGATTGAACATTTCATTACAAAAGAAGACAGAATGCAGATTCGTGTGAATATAGTCAATTGTGAGAAAAAATAACTAAGTTAAATGGAAAGCAATTTTTGTTAAATTTTGACAAAAAAATTAGCCACACAATGGTCGAACTTTTGTTCTAAGTGTCATGTCAGTGCTTTAAATTCGATTATATTTGAGATGTTTTTTTTTTTTAAATGAAAATCAGGACCATTCATGACATTTTAGAGACCAATTTCCAAAAATCTGAACAACGTGAGAATTTTTTAAATATCAGGATGGTCTCTCGAAAATCAGGGCAAATCCTGATAAATCAGGACACCTGGCACCCCTGGGTGGGAGTCATAAATAACTTTTTCTCTATTTACACTGGGGTTTATCAATATGACTGAAACACCAGAGCGCTCTTATTTTTAAATATCCTTCTCCCACTCAGATGCGAGAGCTCTCACACTTGCCGTTCGAGCAGGGCTGCCAACATTTTCTTTTTTCAAAAATTAGGGTCTGTGGAAAATAAAAATCAGGCGACGACCGTCAAAGTAACGGAAATTTCGCTCGAAGTGATGACCTATTTTTTTTTTTGTCGTCGCTCAATATTTTCACATTTTTACACAAAAATCAGGGAAATAAATGGCTTTTCAGGTTGTCAGGCTGAGCCTCCAAAAATCAGGCAAATCCTGTAAAATCCAAGGGGCTCAAAGAGAAGAAGATTTCCGAACAAAATGCCATTGAAATCAAATGGGAATTGACGTTCTGGTTCCAAAATGTCGGTACGGTCCGTTTTTATGGGATTTAACAGTTACTTCAGTCCTTTGGAAAAATCAGGCACATTGGCATCTTTGCGTCCGATTCTTTTTAAGTTCGTTTAAACTCGGATAACGAGCGGAGCACGATCAGCAAAAGAGGATTACACTCGGAAGTCGAACTGAAAACAGTGTTGTTTTCTCCCAACTCTTTGTTGTTTGGGAAGAGCTGAACAACCATGGTATGGATTTAAGTCTCAAGATTCGATATTCAAAACATTAGAATCACGGATTTCCCGATTCGATTGAATAAATCTGATAAAAAAATAATGTTTTTCTTAATAATTAAAATCAAGTTTACTAACTTATGCTTATGATACACTGGTTTCCGTTAAAAATGTAGCAAAGACATTGTTTAAAAAAAATTAAGTTGAAATAGAGCGGTCAGATTCGCACGTTATTACATGAATCTGTATGATTGGCCATAAATAAGCATTGAAGGTACAGTAACGTTCAAAATAAATGAAATCGCGTAATGCAGCGCACTCTCCTCCAACTTCGATTAGCTGCAATTTCTCTCTCGGTTGAATTTTTTTCATCATTTTTTCACAATATAGTACAATTATCCAACTAACGTTTCTCAAAAATATATTCCAATAAAAAAGGAAAATTTTAGATTGATTCACAAAATTCACTGTACCTTTCACAATTGCCATTGCACAAACTTGAAATAAAACTCAAAGATATAAACATATTTGAATTAGTACATTGGACTGAGTCGATTTTGGGTTATTTTTGAATTTTTCAAACCCTAGGGTCCAAAAAGATCCGTTCTGGTCTAAAACTTATTCATGATTTTGCAGAATTTTGAATTAACGTTTAAATGAGTAAATTTGAACCTTTAAGTTAAGGAATATTTTGTACTGAAAAATTAACGTCATTTTTGTTTCTTCTGTGGAATCGAACCTTGCTTATGGTTTTTGTGTCAATTTATGAAATCTTGAAACAAAATTTTCCGCTAAACAACTTTGTGCAAGACCGTAACTTCGTATCTTATTAGACGAAAAAGTTATTTGCTGTTTAACAGGGGTATGTCTGTTGGAATTGAAAAATAACAAATTAAATTGACATCACTGCTGGGTGCCTAGCGAGGTATGGCATAACTTCTTGAAATGCCATACCTCGCTAGGCACCCAGCAGTGATGTCAATTGAATTTGTTGATTTTCAATGCCAAAAAACATACCCCTGTTAAACAGTTCATAACTTTTTTGTCTAATTAGATACGAAGCTACAATCTCTGACCAAGTTGTTCAACGGAAAATTTCCTTTGAATAATTTATAAATTGGTACAAAAACCATAAGCATTTATTTTTCAGTTAAAAATATTCAATCTTCCCATGCAACCTAAAAGCTCAAATTTACTAATATAAACGTTAATTAAAAATTCTGCAAAAATTTATGGATGAGTTTTAAATCAGAACAAAGTTTTTTGGACACAAGAGTTTGAGAAATTCATAAATTAGCCTAAATTGACTCAATCTATTATTACATGGCCAAGTTTCATCGAAATCGATTCACGCAATTGAAAAACGTGCCGGTTTCAAAATAAAGAAAATTCAATTTTGTTGGCGGCTGTTTGTATGGGAAATATTGTAATCAATGAATTTTTTTTTACACCAAATAAAAATTTTACTTGTAATTTCAGGGTGACCAATATGTTCGAGTTAGATAAAACTTTATTCCTGCTTTGTTTGGAATTAGAAATAGTTATATTTTCGAATTTTCAATTCAAAGTGGAAATAACAGAGTAAGTGGAAAAAAATCACTATGTTTTCAATTCGATATTTGATAAATCAAACGAAGAGGTTATGTTCAAAGCCCAATTCTCCTCCCACGTTACCACAATCAATACAAAACAAATCACTTCAACAGGGCTCGTTGATTGTGATAAATGATGTAGTGATTGGAAGATGAGCGTGCTGTGTCTCGAAAAGAGCTCATAACCCTCATCTCAAGAGCCTAAATAATTTCAAGGTTCAAGTTTAAGAAGTGCTCGAGCGTTTGGTGTGTCCCATGTTGGCGAGCTCCAAATTCTTCGAGCTGCCACCGCCACATATCGAATGAGGGTAGCTCAATGTCTGAACTTTCGACAGGATTTCACGATTTCGTTTATCTCCAGCTTCATCTTTCATGTGAGATTTCCAGTAGTGCCAATGCCATATACGGCATGCCCTAAGAACAGACCCGGGCAGTTGTGTGCATTCTTTTTTCTACGGACCACAAATCGAATCATCCAGTCAGTCAGCAGCAGAAACAGAAACATGCTACCGTTTCCCCAACCTTGATCTGCCAATCATTCAACAATGAGATTAAAAAAAAAGTTTTGTAAACTAGTTCAATTCACAGCCTTAGATTTAAGCAACAGTTCACGACTTATTGTGGTAAATAGGAGGGCAGGAGGAGAAAAAATGCGAACCATTAAACATGTCAGGTTTGGTTGGGAATTTACCCTGATGGGTAAAAGCTTTCCATAGTCAGCGCGTTTTTATTTAGTTATCCAAACTCTTTTTTCCTGAAGTTTTGTGCACAATCAGCCATACCGAAAGCTGAAGAGCGTGAAGAAAAAACAGGTCAATGGAAGGTCATTGTTGTGCGGTCAACTTGTTCTACTGAAAACTAGCCATTTGGCCAATGAACAGAATGAGTAGTAAAAGGGCAGTCACACTAACAAAAACGACAGCGAATGGGAAAATGTTTTGCGTACGACTTCATTTAGCGTTTTTTATACGGGCAAAATTTAGGGCACGCATTTCGGTTTATTTTTCTACTGAGCGTAGCTCACAAGGTATGCTAAGGTCATCAAATTTGCTTAAATTTCAACGCAAGCCGGTGGCATTTTAAATTCGAACCAAACCAAACAACGGGATTGTGGCTTGCTTTTGCTGTCCCATCTACTTGCTTTTGGCGCGTAATTGCGCATAAATAAATGCACCGGGCTCAGTTATCAGCGTTTGGGTCGAACGATAAGAATGAACACTGCTCCAATCCTTGAAACTGCCCCTTTTTTGGAGCTAGATTCTTTTTAGAACATTAGCAGCTGGCGCTGGTGATTGACAGTGACAATCGTCAAAGTTGGGGATAAACGCAATTTGGGTCGCGTAACCTCTGATAACGCCTCGTGTTTCGAGAAAAAGTAAAAAAAAACAGCAACGTTTGTCACGTGCGATAGGGCAAATGATTGTTAGAGTAAAGTTGAAAAGGGAAAAAATAAACAAAACAAACGGAAGATCAAAAGCGACATTCATTTGAAATTGCAAAGCTAACAACTTCTCTTAACCCAGCACCGCCATCGTACAAAATATGCAGCCATGTCGTAACACAACACAACGGCTACAATTATTATCAGTGATGCACAATGAGCAGGGCAGTGCAGCTTTGCCCCTCAATCAGTCTCAACTATCTCTCTGCTGTCCTCTATGAAAAGCTAGTTTCATACATCCAGAGTGACTGTGTTCAAAATGCTTTGATAAGTTCGGGAAACTGGTGGCTGGCAAAGCGTGATCCCCATCAGCCTAGTCAGCGTCCATCCGTAGACGCTAAGTCTGCATTATGAATACTACGGCGCAGAACTTACTGAATGCAATATTAATATAAATAAAAAATGCATACTTCATTCGATAGGTCGTACTTTCAAACGATCTAGCTGATACACGGAGGGAAATTTGTTTCTAAGCTAAAGGAAATGATCAAATACATAGTTTCTCAATTCTACCATTGTAGGAAATTAAAAATTTGTCAATTCATTTTTGACTTTTTGAGAATTTCTTTGCAATCTTTTTTTTTGGTGAGTATCTTTGGACTCATAATTCAAACAATTCAGAGGAACCAATCTCCGTGCCGCGAGATTGGAATTTCTGCTGCGCAGCATGAAAGGCTATGTCATAAAATTCTTTATCTGAACTGAACCCGTTCGTTCACCAGCCACCAAATCATCTATCCGCAGTCAGTAGTTTGCCCCTCAAGTATGCGCCATTCCAATCGCTTGCGCTTGGAAGTTGATTTTTCACTCAGTTAACAAGAGAGGCTAAGACGACAAAAACTTCATCTAAACATGCCGTCACACGCAATCATGCAAATGTATGGGGGATACCTAGTATAAAGGTTTTTTGTTTATCGTTCTGCTCACTCCACTTGATTGTATACATCATGTTAAAAGGATTCGCTTTTTATTTACGATCGCGTTTCATTTGCGCAGAAAGCATTGGCGATAGGGTGGCGATCAAGGTTGATCTTAAAAGATATTTAGTTCTGAGGCCAGGTCAGGTTCCCATAATAGTTTGGGATCCCTCCCTCTCCCTGGAAGAGGGGAGGGGGTTCCTTAAAACAAAAAGTATAATAAGTCTTCATAACTCGGGAACTGATCATGCAAATGGAACCATATTTGACATGGGAGTATATTTCGGTACGAGGAATGTCTCTATGATGGTTTGGTACCCCTCCTTTTCTCCAGTACGGAGATATGAAGGGGGGAAGGGTGGCTTTCTTACAATTTGTTTCATAACTCGAGAACTTATCAAGCAAATTGAACTAAATTTGACATGAAAGGGTTTTTCAATACGTGAAATGTTTCTATGGTTATTTGAGACACCACCTTTCTTTCTTCGGGGAGGTTGAAAAGGGGAAGGGGCTTCCATACAATTTTAATACATAATTCGAGCAATTGGAGCAAAATTTTGCATGGAAGGGTATTTGATTACGAGTAATGATTGTATGATTAATTGAGGCCCCTAATTCTTTCAGAGGGGAAATATAAAAGGGATAAAAAGGGAATCCATAAAAATTTTGCATAACTTAAAAATTAACCAAATTTGGCATCAAAACACAAAAAATATTCCAATGGAAAGATAAAAAGGGAAAATGAGACTCTCTGCCATGTTTTTGCATAACTCGACTAACCAGCCAACCAAGCAAATGGAAACAAATTTGGCATGGGATAATATTTCAATACGAGAAATATTTCTATAATTGTTTGAAACCATTCCTTTTTTGAAGTAGGAGCATAGTATTAACGATTTAAAAAGGAGGGGAGGACTTTCATACAATTTTTTGGATTACCCGAGAATTCATCTGACTAATGGAAAATATTTGACATGGGAAATTATTTTGATATGGTTCTTTGATTATTTGGGACACCACCCTTCTTCCAATGAGCAGGAACATAGAAAGAGGGGAGGACGGCTCTATACAATTTTATTAGCATAGGTTTTCATTTTTAGTAGACAAACTCAGCAAGGTATCTGAATACGAAATATGTTTGACGATCGTTATACATAGATCCTTACGCCTTGCAGAGTGGAGATGGTAGGAAATGAAGGGGTCGCATATACATTTTGTTGTAAAGCTTGAAACTTATCAACCAAAATTGACAAAATATACCAAATTGACGAAACTGAAAGACAAAATTAACAACATTGACAACACAGACATAAATGACAAAATTGACAAAATAAAAAAAAATCACAAAATTTTCACAATTGACAAAATTGACATAATGGATAAAATTTACAAAATTGACAAAATTGACAACACTGACAAAAATGACAGAATTGAAAAAAATGATAAAATTGACAGAAAATAAAAAATTGACAAAATTGACAAAATTGACAAAATTTACAAAATTGACAAAATTGACAAAATTGACAAAATTGACAAAATTGACAAAACTGACAGAATTGACAAAATTGACAGAATTGACAAAACTAAAAAAAATAGAAAAAATTGACAACACAGACAAAAATGACAAAATTGATTATATTGACAAAATTGTCAAAATTGACAAAATTGACAAAATTGACAAAATATACCAAATTGACAAAACTGAAAAAATAGACAAAATTGACAACACTGACAACACAGACAAAATTGACAAAATAAATAAAATTGACAAAATTTTCAAATTTGACAAAATTGACATAACGGATAAAATTTACGAAATTGACAAAATTGACAACACTGACAAAAATGACAAAATTGATAAAATTGACAAAATATTCAAAATTGACAAAATTGACCAAAAAGACAAAATTGACAAAGTTGACAAAGTTGACAAAGTTGACAAAATTGACAAAATGGACCAAATTGACAAAATTGACAAAATTGACAAAATTGACAAAATTGACAAAATTGACAAAATTGACAAAATTGACAAAATTGATAAAATTGACAAAATTGACAAAATTGACAAAATTAACAAAATTGACAAAATTGACAAAATTGACAAAATTGACAAAATTGACAAAATTGACAAAATTGACAAAATTGACAAAATTGACAAAATTGACAAAATTGACAAAATTGACAAAATTGACAAAATTGACAAAATTGACAAAATTGACAAAATTGACAAAATTGACAAAATTGACAAAATTGACAAAATTGACAAATTCGACAAAATCGAAAAAATCGACAAAATCGACAAAATTGACAAAATTGAAAAAATGACAAAATGACAAAATAAACCAACTTGACAAAATTGACAAAATGTACAAAATTCACAAAATTTTAAAAATTTTATTGATAATCGTCAAAATAAGAGTTTGAAAGCTTTTTTATAACTTCGTATTGGAGACTTACGACCAAATTTAGCAAATTTCGGATGTTTATTTTTTCTAATTCCTTTGGGTTTTGGACCACCCTATTGTAAATTGACAAATTTGACAAAATTGACAAATATGACAAAATTGACAAACATTTAAAAAAAATTACAAAATTGACAACACTGACAAAAATAAAAAAAAAAATACAAAACTGACAAAATTAATAAAATTAACAAGCTTGACAAAATTAACAAAATTAAAAATATGACAGAATTGACAAAATTGACAAATTGACGATATTTACGAAATTGACCAAATTGTCAAAATTGACAAAATTGAAAAAATTGACAAAATTGTCAATATTGACAAAATTGACAAAATTGACAAAATTGACAAAATTGACAAAATTGACAAATTTGACGAATTTGGCAAAATTGACAAAATTGACAAAAATGACCAAAATGACTAAATTGACAAAAATGACAAAATGGACAAAATAGACAAAATTGACAAAATTGACAAAATTGACAAAATTGACAAAATGGACAAAATTGAGAAAATTGACTAAATTGACTAAATTGACTAAATTACCAAAATTGACCAAATTGACCAAATTGACCAAATTGACAAAATTGACAAAACTGACAAAATTGACAAAATTTTCAAAAGAAATTTTTTTTTATAACAAATATTATAAAAATGACAAAATTTTTAATTTCCACAAAAATGATAAAATTAAAAAAATTAACAAACTTTACAAAACTGATGAAATGTTTTTTTTTCGATAACACCTCAAGGTTTAAAATTTTTCACAGGTCTGCACCTAGTGTATATAAAACAAAAATGATGACTTATTGATAACCGTCAAAATAAAGATTTGAAAGCTTTTTTTAACTTCGTATAGAAGACTTACGACAAAATTTAGCAAGTTTCGGATGCTTATTATTTCTAATTCTTTTGGATTTTGGACCACCCTATTGTACTTACCAGTGAATCAGTATCCGTATAGACTCAACTGGTCGTGTTGTATATATTCATAGATTGTTTTATCTGAACTGCACACGATATTCAATCCCTGCCTCCAGCAAGATAACAAAACTGTATCTCATGCCAACGAGCTAAAAATATTAATCATTTTTTCACCCTCCACGATCATGAAGGCAACCTTTAAGGACTGAACCATTGTTAAGTCTTTGAAAAACGGCAAGATAGTGCAAACATAGGTATCGCGCTTTCGTGATCAGTTCATGCGTTTATTTTGGATAAAATGTTTAGGCTACCCGGAAGCAACACTTCAGACTACAGACTCCGATAAATCAACTAGCTCTGGGCTTAAGCAATAGGTCAAAAAGTTAACCTTGTCTGTACCTTACCTATGCCACTCTTTTACCTCATCACGGTGGTGTGGCATTTAACTTTGAAGCTTTGAATATTTTCTCAAGTTGAGCGGGAGCTTGGTTGAACTGTATTGAAATGAGCAGCAGCAGCAGTAGCAAACATTCACTTATTCTGCCATATGAGGTGTCCGTAAAGGCATTTGAAATGCCTTGAGCTGAAGTCTTAATATCCACTACAGTTACGGCTAACGTTTGAAGGTTGGATGTTAAGATCTTGGGCTCTTCTAGACTAGTCAATGCACAAACTAATTGATTTGAAAGACAATCACAAGAGATACTTGTATTTCGCGAATACTCGATCTGAAAATTGTACTTTAATCTTTTTGAAGTAAACAAAAATAAAAATAAGTCCGTGTGAATTTAATATTCTGAATCAAAACAACACAGGATGACTCATCCCCCGAAAACAGGGAACAGGTTTTACGATTCCCAAAAAAAATATTCGTAAAAACAAAAATCTCACCTCTGACATAAGCGATTGGGCAAATATTCGATGATCATTCAGGTGATGGATCCAAACTTGATCCTCTACATGAAATGAAAACAACATCCGTCTTGTTTTTGCGAAACGAACACCACTCTTGATGTGTGCAAACATATTGCGAAATTTCTACCAATCAACCTTCTGAAGTTGATGCCAAAAATATTCCTCAAATTATGCCGACGAGGAAGCATTGACCGGTATGTAAATTTCTTGATCAGACCGAAAAATAAATTACAATCCGCACGCCACAACTCAAATGATCTAATCCCTGGTTCCAATTCTCGAACCCCAGAAAACCAGTTCTTCGGAAAACCGAAACGTGACCCGATGTGATGCCTTCACCTGAAAACCGCAAAATTATGGCGGCACGCTCTCCACCTGTCTCTTTGTAGCTAAGACGTGGCACGGCGATCGGTCAACTTTAATGGACACGAGCGCACGGCGAGCAAGCATCTCTAATTTCGACTTCAATCACCAATCTGATCATTCAAACACACACACCTTCAAGGAATTTTACTCTTTGACACAATTGCGGAATTGTAGTACAATTATCGTTCGCCTTTTGAAAGTCAGTTTGCCATCGTGCTGTTCCGATCGTTTCTAACACTTTCCAATTCTTTCCACTTCCACTGGTGCTGAAGCTGGGTCCGCGCCTCTTTTCTTTTTTTTTCTTGAATACGAGTCTACCTTCTCTATTCGTTTAATGAGCGTAATGAACGATTACAATGAATGTGTAAATTGTAAGGTCAACCCAGGCGTAATTGCTAGTTGCAGCTTCCAGTGTTAACTTGGGTAGGTATGAAGGGGAAAATGAATATGCACCTAAGATCGACAACTTCAGCTAGACTTTGATGTTCACAAAGCTAACGAGTGTTAATGGAGGTTTGATTTCTAATAACTCACCTTGATGGTTGGTCTCAATACATTTTTTAACAATAAAACGGGGCATTTTTAATCTTCTTTATATGAAATTTCAATGACACAGCTAACATGATAATCTGGTATTTTTTTCTACGATCCGAGAATTTCTAAGTTGCAAGTTTTAACGAAAACAATTATAGGTTGTTTGGTTTCAATTTTTCAATATTCAAAAATTTGATTAAAAAAACCGGAAACATGGTAATTCTAAGCACTGAATTAATCATCTTTTAATAATTTATTCGGTAAATATTGCGGAATTACGGTTATAACTACCGAGCACCAGTTATAAAATGAAGACTATTCAGTGAACTTTCACATAAAACATTTTAATTATGCATAATTACACTCACTTGGTCATGAAAAAATGCCGATCTGGTGAACGTACTCTATATTTTGATAAATCGGTAAACAACAACTATTTTCTGCGTTTCCCGTGTCCTGTACATAAAATTCATAGGCGAATTCCAATAGAATTGTTCAAAAAAATGTTTTCAACATCAGCTTCGAAGCTTCCTTAAATTGAAAATTAATCATGATTTATCTGTTAGCTTTCCAGGTTGTCCGGTTTTATGCGGACTTGTCCGGATATTTGATTCAAAATTAGGAATGGTCCTGTCCGGTCCGATTGCCGAATTTCGTTGCAAAATGCCGGGACTTATGAACTTAATTCGCAAAATCAAACTAAAAACTCAAACAGCGTTAGGTTTAATTTTATTTTAAGATTTTTAGGTGCAAAAACGAAATTTTTTGAGAAAGGTTTTATTCAAGAATCCTGACAGAAATTTTTAGAAAAAGATACTATGGCTCACCACCTGACAAGACTTGAACCCGGAATATCCGCTTCAGTACAACGATGCGTTAGCCAGTTACACCACGGAAAAGGTGATAGAATCGAGCAACACGAGCGTACAAGCAGAGCACCATCGGATAACTGCTGGACAGTGATGCCACATTTTTATCGGTATTTTATAACCAAAAAAAACTGTTATAGGTACGGAAAGCCTACAAATCGGTATGATATGTTTTTTTAGGTTGATATTTTTAGGTGATTTTAGATTCAAATCATAACAATTTCTTTACGTTTCGGCCTACTAGGCCTACTAGGCTAGGCTTGCCAGAAACTTTTAGAGAAAAGCGGGACATTTCACGAAAAAAAGCGGGACATAGCCGAAAAAAGCGGGACACTTCAGAAATTCCTAAAACAACTTAATTTTGATAGCCAAACTTATTCGTAAACCATCAGCTAAAGTTGTTCAAAGAGAGTATACTAAGTTTTTGGTACGTGGATTGTTTTTGCTCAGTTTTTCTCGCATGACTTCTATTTTCACTTTTTTTTTGCCATAATCACGTTTATTTTCCACGGTGTTCGCGAACTAACACGTTATTTGGGAGATAATATTTCCTACGTGTAATAAGCGAACCGCAAGACCTTTGTGTAGTAACAAACAAACTTCAAATTTAATTTAAAAATTGGAAAATTCAAGAAAACTACCATTATATTAAGTAGATATACTTTTGAAAATTGAGTCTTAAAACGTCGTGTGTGATATAAGACAATTTTATAAAGATTGTTTTGGTTCTCCGTTTGTTTTGGTCAATTTGTCTATTGAGTACAATTCATTCAAAGTATCCTCGTAAAGGTCCGTAGACAGGAGACAAAGTGCGGTAGCTGGCGTCATCGTTGATTGTGGATGGCAGGTATTCACGGTACAAATGTCTACATCATCATACTGTAAACTGAAGCTACTCATACTACGGTTAGCAGTTACACTGCAGTGTTGGCAGCATGAATGGCAAAACTCCTCAGATCGGCTTGTCCAGTGAAAGAGAGTGCTATTTTTTTCATCTGCTTCCCCAAGCTGTGCGGTAAGAGATAAAACGCACTGAAATCAAGTGTGAGATTGTCAACACATAAGAGTGAACGAGAGCATTCGGATCCGCTGATGAAGAGAATTCGGTTCTTCCGACAAATCTATTGCGCATTGTGTTGAGGAGAAATCTGGGAGATTATTGTTTTCTTCATTTACCCTGAGGTGTATGACTGAAACACTAGGGCGCTCTTCGTTATGAATTCTTTTTCTCCCACTCAGATGCGAAAGATCTCACACTTCCCGTCCGAGTCACTGACAACTCGAGTAGCGAGTGGAGCACGATCAGCGAAAGAGGATTACACTAGGAAGCCGAACTGAAAACAGTGTTGTTTTCTTTCGGCTCTTTATTGTTTGGGAGAAGCTCACCAACCATGGTTGGCAGATTGTAATGAGTAGCCATCGCATTTTACTCATTTAGAAATGAATACTTTCTCGGTAGGGAATACGAAAATTATAAAGTGACAAATAGCTATCGCTAATGTAATGTGTAGCTATTTAAGGACTTGACGAACAAATTCGAATAAAGATTAACTCTATTTCACCACTGAAACTTGCGTTTTCCAACTGTTTTTTTTGCCAAAAATTGGCCATTTCAGCTTTCAAGGTTTCTAGAATTAGATTTGAGTGCTAGTAATTTGAAAAAGAAATAATTGCAGAAAATTGAGAAATTTGTTGCTTAATTTTTTTTTCAGCCAATGGGAAATTCATTTTTTTTTTGAAAAATCAAAGCACTAGTCATATGAAAAACCATGAATTTTATGCTAAAATAAATAAGAAATGTGCTCTAATAGAAGGTGTTCTTCCAAAAAAGATTTAAAGACACATAGTTTTACTAAAACTGAAAGTACGCATTTTATCTGGCGTGGCCTTTATGCCTTTAATTCTGCGAGCTCTGCAATGAGGTACATGTAATATTATTTATAAGAATTGAAGATTATACCGATGATATGACAAACTGTGTATCTGATGGCATATCAAATCATTCGACATACCACATCTGGCAACGAGTTGAACGAGGATTCGAACGGTGTATTTTTTTAAATATCAGCCTAGAGCTGGGTCCATTAGCTTAGAGGTTGAGTACAATAATAGTGCATAATTTGAGTGAATCGTGGATCACTTCCAGGGTACTTGAAAGTTGTACAGATCAAAGTTACGCCACGCCAGCTACCTCACTTTGTCTCCATTCCACGGACTTTTAAGAAGATTCTTTGAATGAAGTGGTCCGGAAATGTTGCTAAATTTTCGACGTTTGAGTAAAAATCTTAAAAATTGGTATGAGATCGGTGGGTTTTACCAAAAATCGGTAATCGGTATATACCGATTCATGGTCAAAAATGTTCCCAAAAATCGGTATAAATACCAGAAAATCTGAATGTGTGGCATCGCTGCAGTGCTGGGCCTTCCATCGATACACTCCATGTATAACTTGCATTCAGGGTTGCCAATTTGTTTTTTTGAAAACTGAGGGACGTGTGAAATAAAAATCAGGAGATGGTTTAACGAAAATTTCGGTCGAAGTGAGGACCTTTTTCTCGGTCATCAATTCTCATTTTGAACTCCACTAATGTCGTTAATGGAGTTCCGAACTTCCCATGTTTGATAATTTTTCCCAAAATCAGGTAAAATCAGGCTTATTTCTAAAAATCAGGGAAAAACGGAGGCTTATCAGGTGATCAGGTAGGGCTTCCGAAAATCAGCAAATTCTGAAAACTCAGGCACATTGGCAACCCTGCTTGCATATGTTCTTATCTCCTATTGATCTCTCTTGTTTTTCTATCACCACCAGGGTTGCCAACATTTTATTTTTGGTCGTCGCTCCACATTTTCAATTCAGCAATGGTATCTAATCATCACATTCACAAAAATCAGGTAAAATCAGGCTTATTTAAAAAAATCAGGAAAATACAACAGCAGGGAAATACAATGGCTTATCAGGTTGTCAGGCTGAGCCTCGAGGCTGAGCCAATATAGGAGTTTATTCCAACGATCGTTGTCTTGAGTCTCCATCTGAAGACGGACACCGGGCAATTTAAAATTTTATCACATTTAATCCAACTTCAGAGTGAGAAAAGGAAAATCTATTGCCGCTTTCGGGAGGACTGAATAGTAGACGGCGCGGCCATCAAATATGCGTCTCGAAACTTCCTAGGGATGGCAGTTTTCAAAGTAAGATCAGTTTTTTGTTCACGAACGTGTGACTAATCGATCCGGGTATGCTTCAGGTTTCTGTCTCTTAGACGGTCATCTATCCGACGCTCATGAGCTATAATCCCGTCTACGGTCGGCGGGTGATTTAATCAACTAACCGGATTTTCTCACGAGTGTTGTTGCTTAAAATAGAATTTCGAGATCCAGCGATTTCGCTTATCCAGTTTCTGAAGAAGTTCGCATCATCAAGGTCACGATCCAACCGAAAGATCATTCTTAGAGATTGGGTATCACGATCTAGACAAAAAATCTAATTATTTCTTGAATTCCACAAGATATTCGCCTTCAAATCGAGTTGAATGGACTGGAGATAATCCGTTCACAAACACTGCAGTACCATTAGCGAAATATTCCTATTTATGTTGCTAAAACGAGTCGAATGCAGCTACCGAATGGCCAGCGGAGTGCATGTTTTGAAGGAATGAACCAAACCAAGCTAGAAAAAAAAATCATTAACCAACATAACCTGTTATGCTCGACGCGCCCTGGAGGACATTTTCTCAACGCTTGATCAATCAGCCATTTGAATGGCGCTACTGGTTTCGGTTTTAAGAGAACTGGTAACCGATTTGAAGCCCTATTTTCGAATTCGCAGAGGGGCCATAGCTGAGAGCTGAGAGCAGTCAGTTGCGGTTGTGTAATTTGAACCCAAATGCTGGTGGACGACGATCGAGTAACAACACTGATTGATCGGATCGCAAATAGCTTCTTAAGTGAAACGTGCGGTAAGGCCTTGTCGCAATCTGGTCGAAAAAAGGCGCCATGGACAACGCAAAACAAAGTCTGTGCTGTGCTTCGAGATGATTGAAGTTTTGTTGATCCAATCATTGATTTGAAATTACCAACACGCCTTTTCTCCACGGGGTGTGTTACTGTGAGGATAATCGCGATTCGTGGAATCAGTCACTCAGTAGTTGAGTTGTGGAAGGTAGCCATGTCAGTACCTATCGAAGACAAGAAGAGGGATTGTTCAATGTCTGTAATCGGCAATAGGTCTACACCCGTCAAAGCTGAAACATTAAGGTTGTTCACCGCCTTCCTTCCTAGGCGGACCTCTAACATACCTTAATTCATACACTCTCAAACAGACATACATTGGATACATACATGGTCTATTAATGTCGATCGAAGAATAAAAGTGTCTCGGCAGGGGTCTTTTGTGGCTAATGGCATTCCTGCGCTGTGAGAGATTTATCACAAGTTTCAGGAAAAAAACATTCCACCGTGGAAAAATTATGCTGCCTGACGCTCAATAACCGTTACCCTTATTCGGAAGCTATGAATTCTCAGCGAAGAATGGTAGACCTAATACGTTTTTCCAGCTGAGCATATCAAACATCGTGTGGAATGTCAAAACTTTGTTAGGGAGTCGTATATTTTTTTCACTATTGAGAAGAATGAATAATAAGTGCAAAAAAGCTTTTTTTATGTTTTTAGTGAAAACCAGCTTTAAAGTTTTGTGTCGCATTTCCATATATTTTTCGTAAAATTTGGAGCTCTATTTCAACAAAATTGAACTTAACCTTCCTTTGCGGTTAGGTTCTATACGACTCGAACTGTGCTTTCTAAATGCGTTATCTCAGGAACGGTTAAAGCTATAGCTATTGCAGAAGTTTTCTGACTTTTCCTGAAATTCCTTTCGACTTTCACTTTACGCTTCTTTCACACTGAGTACAACTTCTCTGAAATTTTAAATTTAACATTAAAATTATATTATAAGAAATCAAATACGACACTTAAATAGACTAAAAAAAATTGAAATCTGCACATTTAGTGCATTTTATGCTCAGCGAATTTCGGGAGTCCCTAGTTGTTTTTTGCAGATCTGATATGAAAATTTTCAAAAAGAATTAAATTTAGTAAGTTTCCTTTGGTGTTCATGTTTTTATAAATTAAATAATTTATCAGTCCAGTTTTACAAATATAAGCTAACTATTCAGTTAAAAACAAAACAAAGGTTTTCAAGAAGGAAATCAATCATTATTCATACTTTCTTATATTTCTATGCATTAAACATTGGAAACCATAAACTTTTTTTTTCACTAGCTGGCATAGTGAAATTTCATTATTTTAACAGGGATGGTCACGATATTTGTTAAAAAAACGAGAACTTTTTTTTTGACCATTTTGTCTTTTGGCTCAATTTTTGGACACCAACAAAATTATAATTTATTTTTTCTATAGATATTAAACAAATCCACAAATTATGAAAAATAGATTCAAAGTTTTGGTTTAGATTCTGCCGATTTTGTGGATAGATCCGGACAACATTCGGTTTTTTTTCTGAGTGTGAAACAGTGAAATTACTAAAATTCCAAGCATGATTGTCAATTTCTCCCCGAGCGGCTTGAAAAATGCAACTCAGTGAACTTTTCGTTCTGAAACACTTGCCCTGCTCTGTTAAGACGCCGGGCGTACACCCAATCAAAGAGCGGAGAACGCTTCGCCAGGGTGAGAGCAAGAGAAAAAAATCATCACATTAAGTGTAGGGGAGCAGCGCTAAAGCAACTCAGTAGGCTTGGTTCTTTCCCAACAAAAAAGGAAGAAGAAGAAGCAATATCGTTTCGTGCTGTTTGTTTGCCTACTGTGGTAGGAAGAGAAGAAAAAAATGCACTTCAGTTGTGTGTTTCGGGATTTCTCCTGCTCACACAGTAGTGTTGCTATTTGGGCACCGGTTTTGCTCGGCTCTTGGCTTCGGCTGTACTCGGAAACGAGTGCAGAGCATTTCGGAATGAAGTGTGGTGCTCTACAAATCGTAGAAGTTAACGGTGCGATTTACACAACGCACTGTTGGATTTGAGAAGTGCGGATTAACCATGATTCCAAGTTTAACGTAGTTATCCACTTATTTAGCGAAATAAACATATCATATGAGGAAACCATTCGAGTTTTTATCAGTATGATGTAACTGTTCAATTATTTATCACATCTTATCAAGCGTTTTAGTTATGAGGCCATAAAATCTTATTTGCAATCGAAGGATTTTTAAGGTTTCAAATAAGACGCATATTTGACAGCAGAAAATATCGTAAAAAGCCTTATTTCACCAGAATACATTCCTTTTAACATGATCCAGTATTATTTTTTGAAAAAAAAACGAAAAATGGCTAAAATATTGACAATTTTAGTCATCCTGTGCAACGATGGGGCAGAGGACAACGATTGGCAAATCACCCTACTTTAAATTCTATGTAGAACTCTCGGAAAGGAAAACGAAACTAAAAAATTAAATTAAAACGTTATACATAAAAGCTGGCCTTCGGTTAATAGCATATCGTATAGTTTATTTTTATATAAGTAAAGAGGGCCTTCTCGAGTAAGAATTTCAGAATTTATACCTTTTTTACGCAGGGTGATCAAACCAGGACAATGTTTTTTTCAAAAACAGAAATTTTGACATTTTATTTTGATTTTTGCAATACCAAATACTTATCAAACTAAGCAGAACCCAGTGATTATTTGAAGAAAAATCAAGAAGAAAGTGAGGAAAACGATTCAGATTTTCTTTTCCATCGAATACGTTTCGGACGTTCGAAACTTTCAAATCGTTTTCAAACTCTCAAAAACAAAATGTTTGATAGAGTAAACTAGCTCGTTTTTAAACTACCAAAAACTTTGGTAGAATAAAAAAGCTCAATAAAAACTGTGCTCAACTTCAATATTCGTTTTTAAAGTTAATAAATCCTAAAATAGATTCGACAAGTTGGGATCTTTGTTGAATGTTATATTCGTTTGTATTCTTTATCTGATCTTTTTTTCGAATGACCGATTTTGTGTTTTATCTCCAGAATTTATATATTCAAATATATTTAGCATTTGTCACATTTAGAAACACTTGACAAAAGTTCATGTAATTAATATTAGATCGGAGAATTTCTTCTTAATTTCAAATCGTAATACACAATTAACGCATAACATGAAGAAGATTTTTAGGTGTTTTAAAGAGATATAAAATTGAAATACACATTTGGATAAAAAAATTCAATTCCTGCTTTGACTCTGAACTTATTTTCGCTTGAACTATTTTATCTGTACCTCCAAGGAATTTGAATTTATTTCTATTGAAATATTTTTTAATTCTATAACTGAAATTGAAATTTTACTTCGCAGTTGTCACGAGGGAGATATTTTTTCGAATCGAAATTTTCAAATAACCAAAACTTTCAGTTTATCTTGAAGAAGATAAATCAACACGGTTGAAAACGTTTAGTTTTTAAGTTTAATGAGCCATGTAACCTTTAAATTATATGTAGGGGAGATGGGGGCATAATGGCCACCTTAAGGAAAACGGTTATTTAACCATAGAAAATAGCTATAATATGGAGGTTACATTATTGTTTCGTGTTCAGACACTTGAAAAGCCTATTCCCTAACGGACTGAAACGTGAAAAACTAGATGAAAACGTTAAAAAATGCATTTTAAAAAAATTTGCCAAAAGCTGAAAACCAGCCACTGTGGAGGCATAATGAGAACCCCCCCTGAGGCAGTATGAGCACCATTAATCAGAGCAAGATGTGCGTTTTTGCCGGGGAATCTAGCAGCGAATTCAATTCGATGAAGTTAGGTGAGTCGTAGATTCATCAAACAAAGCAATAACAAAATAATCTAGGTCTGTTTGTAGAATACAAACAATTCACGCACGCTCATACATTAAGTGCTTTGTTCGGAGGATGATGCTACTAGCCGTATAATGTAACAATAAAAAAATCGATCATGAATTGTGAATGGAAAAAAATCACCTCGAACAGAAATCTAACTCTAGTCTTTTAATTACCTCTCCAACACCTTACCGATAGGCTAAATTGTCGGATGAAGACTCGTCAAGGTGAGGCGCTATAAATCAATTTTAATTCGCTGCTAGATTCTACGGCAGAAAATGCTCATTATGCCTCGATAATATGGTTCTCTATATGCCCCTAGTCAACAAATCTAAGTAAAAACGTGTTTTAAAATTGATAAAAGTGAAAAATCAAAAATTTTTTGATGGTAAAAATTGAGAAACAATGTGTACATCATGTTGCAGTGCGTACATTATAGATCAAGGTTATTTTAAGATCATAAGAGCTTATTTCGTGGTGCTCAAAAATTATAATATTTTCGTAACTTGAGAACCAAGCTAGTTTTTTTTAAATATCTTTGTAAAGATGATAAGGAGATTCCTTTTTTTGTGAAAAATTAATACTATAGGAAGTACGAAACAAATCCTCATGAAAATTTATTTAAGAAAATACGCACTTTCGTAGAAAAGCGTAGTTCTCATTATGCCTCGGGTGCTCGTTATGCCCCCATCTCCCCTATGTATGAAAATGGTAAAGTTACTTTGAAAATGAACATTTTTGAGAATAAAATTTTAAACTCATTTTCAAGACGAAAACCTGATCAAATTAGATTTTTTTAAATGCAATTCAGTAGTGTAATAGAACTACAGAATAGTTGTAAAATAATGTACCTATATAAAAAAATTAACATGAGCGAGCTGCTAGAGGGATGGTTTATCACATTTTTTGTGACGTCACGTCACGAAAAAGGTTCATTTGTTGAGTTTTCTCTTAACTTACAATTTAAAAAACTTTGTGATCATCTAAATCTAGATCATCACTTTTAGAAATCGGCCAGCCGTTCGTTCCCGAGATTGGGAAATGTGCGGTCCAGTCCGGTTGCCTGGATATCGAGGAAATAAGCCTAGTTTTCTTCCGGATTATGAATAATTTCTGCGAAATTCCAAATTCTGAACTTGCTAAAGCAAAATCAATTCGCATGTTTTTTTTTTAAATATTGAGATAAGTTATGCCTTGGTAAAAATTATTTATCATGTGTTTATTTTTCAGCTTTTCTCTTACTTTTTTTTAATTTTCTAAATTTAGAATATTCTGAAGACTCGTTCGCTTGACGTCATGAATTTTTAAAGTTCTTAATTTGTAATGACATATGTAGCGAGATGTCAGGAACAAAATTTTGAAGATTAAAATATTTCGGCTACATAAACTTCAGTTGAATTTAGCCTCATACTACTGGATTTGTGAAAGGATTAGCTAAAACTGGGGAAGGGTCACGAAAACCTTGATAATTTTAAGTAATTTTTTTCTCTTTACTATGTTATTTTAAAAGCTTTTCTTTGCCGAAGAAGTTATAAATATTCTTCTTATGTTAATATGTTTAAATCATTCACTTTAACATCACCCAAAGTATTCATTTAAGCTTGATATGGACTTTTAATTTTCTTTAAACGATATTTGCCAACGCATTAAAATTGATATAAAATCGAACAATGTTAGAAGAGTTTGCGATCTAGAGGAGAATCTATGAACTTATTGGTAATCAAAAACAAATTTCGAAGATATATCCTGGAATTAGAAAAAAAAACTCTGATGGTTTCAACATTGTTTTTGCGAAACTCATGTTCACTGATCATTCATATATTTTGTTTTTTTTTTGTTTTAAAAACATTAACCACTTAAGCCACATTAACTCTTTCAAACTATGAAATTTTGAAAATTAGAATTTTTTGTTCTTCCGACTTAAAAGGTTGCCGACCACTGGACTAGTACAGTATGATGTGTTTAAAAAAATTAAATAACTTATTAACCTCAAGTCGGAAAAAAATGATAAGGATAAGGACTTAAATAATCTTTAAGAATTCGTAGGCTGGAAAATTGACAATTTATGCCAAAAAACCTGTCAAAAAATCGTTACATTACGCTGAAATGTATCTTAAGCGCATACACTGATCGGCAAAATTATTTGACACACGCTAACTCGTCGCATTTATTTCAATTTACAGTAACTCTTAATAGTTTGTAATATTTGCATATTTTAGATTCTGGGAAAAGTTTTTTATCTAAGGGCAAGAAATTTTCTATACTGAACTCTTCTTCCATAAAAATGAGAGAATCTGTTGAACAACGAGAATTTAAACAGAACGCTTAAAGTGTCGCAAACTTATATCCATCAGTGTACCAATAAATCGACGATGAAAAGAAAATCGTTTTAATGTCTATCTTTGAATTTTTATAAACCACCAAATTAAATTCGGAGACAAAGTTATAAAATATATTGTGAAATATTAGTCAGAATTTTGATTTTCGATTAGTTTATCTACTCTTTCGCAATGTTTGCACGTGGTGTTTTATTAATTATTGTATGAGTTTTAGGAATTATGTTCGTCAAGTTATGTCGTGAGACGGAATACTACGAAAATAAATAAATGTATGAAGATACCAGAAACTACCTTATACACGAAAGTCCAATCGTGTTGCAGTCTTCGGGTGAAATATTTGTCTCAACTTAGGCTTTAAGATAATCAACCATAAAAAACAATCAGCTAGTGATGAAAAAAGTTATTGATGAAAAACCAGTATTTATCGTTCCTCCCGGGCAAAATACCTTAAAATTTTATTCACGTTTGGGACTCAAGCAACCCCTCCCTATGGTCAGATCTTCCTGAAATTTGGCATGTGACCTTTCGGTAAGCTAATAAATAATTTTGACTTGAAGCGAGTGAGATTTATCATGTTTCATTCTTCCTATACTATGATAAGTGTACTGCGGTTCGTTCAATTATTAAAAACTACAAAAAATACTGTTATGGTAAAGTAGCCATAGCTTCTTCAACTTTCAACCGATTTTGATAAATAACCACTTGAAATCTTTGTTTTAAATTGAAATTCAAGCGCAGAGGAAAATCAAATTTTTTAAATGTTACCATCGAGTCTAAAACTTTCGCTGAAACAAAATTTTCTCTAAAAAAATGCGTTTTTTATAATTTTTTCTATCATAAAGTCACTAATATCAACAATACTGTTGATCTTACGCAAAAATAATGTTCAGATAATCGATAGAAAATTTATTCACCTTCAATACGCAAAAGAGGGATTTCAAATTACTGTTATGCCGTCTGAGATATTTGCATCGAAGTACAAGAACTTTTTTTATTTTTCCAAAATTTCATATTTGGAGCATAACTCAAAAACGGTTCTACTGAGATTTTTTTGAATTTCATTTTCGGATTCAGCGTCCGATTTTATATTAAAAATATTGGTCAGTCAATCAAGTTCACGATTTTTTTTAAATTTTGTAAACTAGTGTTATTTCAATGTTTTTATTTATCAATCTGAATCATATTTTATATTGGAAAAAAACAACACGGAATTCATAATTATATTTCTATAGAAATTCGAGAACTAATTTGACTTGAAATGAAAAAAAAATCAGTCAAAAAAAAAATTATTTATGTCAATGAAATCTCAAATTCTCAAAATCAAAATCATCTTCAAACATTTCATAATGATGATACAGTGATAACGTCCATGTCAATAATGAATCATCCTGAATACCTTTATCTTCAAAAGTTTTTGAAAGTCCCTGAGGTTTGTTTATTGTGCTGGACAACTTTGCAAATATTGATCTATGCCTTACTTCATGACTGTAGGCACTCAGCCGTTTATCAGACAGTCTTTGGAATTCGAAAAAAAATTCACAGTATTTCAAAACTTAGTAAAATTTAAGTTGGGGTACAGTTTACCAAAAGTTTGGTTCAATGCAATAAAATGATTTTAGATGATTTTTATACAAATTAATCACTTTCCATAGAAAAAAATAATGCCTACGAATCAAACCACTTGAAGCTACTTTTCAAAGTCAAGTGCCGGCCGCAATAAACTTAGTTAGGGCAGTTCGACTGTGACTCAGCCCGGGGGATTAATTGAAAATCACTCTAATCGAAACCAGTGATAAAATAAAATCGTGACGTTGTCGTCTTTCTACCAATAGCGTAGTCACACGCCATGTCACCTCCATCCAGTTGAGTAGCGCAACGTAGAGCAGAATGAAATCAACGCCTCACCGGGACAAAAAATGAGAGAAAGAAGGGAAAAAACTCACTAGCTAACTGGGAACGACTGTGTGGCATGAACCGGAAAAAGTGACACCGGCATTTGAAAGCATAAAAAAGAACACCACCTGCTTCCGCTAAAAGCATAACGTCATACATTGGTAGTGAACGAATGAGTGTGAGGGAAAAAACGCTCGGTGGAATAAAATTTGGACTCATTCAACCACGGAGACAGAATACCAAATAGGAAAAAGTTCACCCTGAATTTGCTTTGCTTTGGAGAAGGTCTTTAAACGTGACCCACGATTTTTGTTTCAACTCAACAATCTTTAAAATGATAACGCACTTCACACAACTGAATCGTAGATGTTTTAAGGTTGAAACTTAAACTAATCATCCAAAAACGTCGGCGTTCGGGGGATTAATTAGTTGTATTTTTCCGACGAATCGTGGAAAAATGCTAGTCGCGTGACAAAAACATCACATCGAAGCTCTTCGCGCACCGCCACAACAACAAACAACAACTCCCGTGTGCTGTTGATGAACCTGAGAATTCAAAACAAAACGACAAAAGCAATTTTCCACTCGAAAGCACTCGACCGGCAGCTCATCGCTTGGAGATGTTCAAACGTTCAAACGTGTTGTGTAGTCCGAAAGTGCAAACATACTTAGCCCATGGTTGGATGCACGAAGCTCATCGAACTGCCCCCCCGAAATCGGATGTGTGTGTGTGTTTTTTTTTTCATTTTCACCAGTAGATTGTTGATTTTTTTCCATTCATTCAAACAGTCGGAACACCTTTTCCTCGATAATAAAGGATTTATATGTCCCGGAGCAGCAGCACAACTCTGAAAGTGCCAATAAAGTTTACGACGACGACGATGACCTGAAGCCAAAAAAGGAGGCCCGATGAAAGTCGACGAGAGAGAAAAAAAATGGTTCGATTGATAGTTGTGCAAATATGATTGGGACTTGGAGCTGGTTCAATGACACACCCAAACTCTTCGAGCGAATTTTTCTGGCGACAATTCGACTGGCACCTGACGTCATGAAGAGAACGTTAATCTACTTGAGCGCCATTCGAGGGTGCCGGAATCATTGATCAGCTAAGTTATCACATGTTTTAAAACGCCAACCACCTAATCTCAATTGAGATTATTTCTGTTATCATTTTCCTCACACATGTTATAAGGAAACAAAAAGGGCCAAATGGACAGTTTTAATTTAAATTCAAACGATTCGTCATAAGTCTAGTGAATTGTGAAATGAGCTGGTTTTTTTCGTAAAGCGGCCAACCACACTCCCCCACTCCAAGAGGCTCAAATTCAAAATTCAAAACCAGATGCTATAAAAAAAACAAACAATTCGAGAATTTAACTTAGAGTTCCAATTCGTAAGTTGGATTTGATATTTACAAGCGAAATAAAAATTCAAAACCCGAAAAAAATAACATTTGAAATTGGGGTTTCTGATTAAAATTTTGCATTCAAGATTCGAAAACACACAGAAAAATTTTTGACAATTACGTGTCACTGAAAACTGCAATCTTTAAAATAAATCATCTGTAATTAACAAAACCTGAAATTTTAAATTGTTTTCCTTGAAAGTTAACGAAGATTCATTTAATATTACAGCAAATGTCCTATAAAAAACTTATACACTAAAAATTAAATGTCACGTAATCATAATATTTTCGACCTGTAAAATTGCGGTAAATGTCCTGCTCCTTTTGTTACAGGACATTTGCGTAATTTAACAGGAAATAATTTTTGCTGTGCAATTCTAATTAGCAGAAAAAGCAGTCATCATTCAGAAAAAGCATTCAGATTTCAAATGTAAATTTCTACTGGGATGAGGGTATTATAGTTTTCATTTAAAGGTCTTTATTTTAAACTGTAATTTAGATGAAGATCATAAACGAAAAAAAAAATGAAATCAGCTGTTGAAAGTTAAAAATAGTATTTTCAAGTTTTGCTTGAGTAACTGGAAATTCGTCAACCTTTTCAATTTACAAAAATCTTTTGTCCAGATTTTCTTTAAACATAAACAAAAATTGAAATGGAACCGCTGCTTGTGCTGGGTGAGGTATTGCTAGCAATGCAGTAATGCAATACCTCGTAGCAGGGCACCAGCATTGATGTCAGTTGAATTGATTGCTTTTCAATGCCAAAATACATGATGTTGATAATGATGATGATGGTGGTCCCACCTCATTCCCCTACAAAGGGTTTGAGCTGGTTGAGTTATATTTAAGATAATTTAGGTAATAATTTTTCAGAATCAGTATTTAAATAAAAACGGGCTGAAATCTGTTTTGTGCATGCAATGCACATTTAATAAAAAAAAATTCAATGACAATTTAATTTTATATTCGCGGGCGTGGCTCAATCATATATAGACTTTCTCTTTATCTTTTACTCAACTCTACTGAAGGCAGAAGGCCAAAAATCAAAAAGAAAAGCAAATCTCATCATCATCATCGGACGAAAACAATGACTTGTCTTCTTACTGACAATCTTTTAAAAAAATTGTCAGATGTTACATACAATCATCCCTTATTATCTATCTGAATTTAGAGTTGCGCTAATAAAAAAAAAGTAGGTGTTCTCACTTCCGAGCCATTTCTAGTATTGTATCCATGGACATCATGTCCTATACGATTACTTACATACGATGGCACATGGTTATGAAGTATTTCATAAAGGAACATCATTGTTAAATATTTGAAAACGATCACACACACATAGGATCTCAGTGAAACTTTATGTTTCTTTGAAGAGATCTTTTATCCTTAACTTTATGTGTACATTTTTCGAAGTTATGATGGCTAGCATCTAACAAATGCTAAAACCACCAGACCACAGAAAGTGTACTATGTATGCCATGACCGGGATTCGATCTCATGAACTTTAGCGTAGATGACTTGAACTCTAACCACTACGCCAAAGCGGCTGGCTTTGTTTGATAGATAACCATTGCAGAGCGTCCAACAAAAACCGAGAGGAAGTATATCGACTACATTTCAAAATCAGGCTTCCAAAATGGGCTACCTTTTTTAAGGGTGGTTTTCATCAATGTTAATGATTCGGGTGGTCGAACATATTGACGCCTCAATAACAGAGATGAACACCACCCTTAAAAAAGTTAGCCCTTTTTTGAAGCCTAATAACTTTTTTATCTTAACTCTAACCAAATGCAGTCTTCGGATGAAATATTTGTCATAGTTTAGTCTTTGAGAAAAGTCGTGTTTAAAAGAAATCGGGCGAAGGTAACCAAAGTTATTGACGAAAACCTGGTTTTTCATGTTTCTCCCAAACAAAATGTCTCAAAATCTCTTACAAATTTTAGGCTCGTTGAGCGACCCCTTTCTGTGAACCATTTGGGGCACTCTAATGTACATTGTAAACTAAATGGGCCCAAGCACACTTCCTTTAGGTACACCAAGAGAACTACCCGATAGACTCGAAATACAATTATTAAAAGATGTTTTTTGAGCTCGGCTTCATAGGTAACTGTTAAATCACTTGATCAATTGAATCAAATTCCAAATTGTTTCAACGTTTCCAATTACAACGGTCTAGATATTGTTTCAAAGGTATGTTTCAAATCCAAAAATACAGCCAAAACTGGTTCTTTCTTCTCAATATTATGTTTCCATTTTGCTGAGACAAGATTCAACGCAGTTTCACACGAATGTTTTTCTTGATATCCTGATTGTTCTGGTATGAGTACAATGAGTCAATTAAACAATTTAATCAACTGTTCTTTAACTACAAGTTCTAATTTTTTTTCAAGTGTTTGCAACATGTTGATTGAACGAAGCTCTTCGGATTTAGTCGTTCCAGCAATCTTCTAAATATCCAAATTTCCAAATCTGCGGCACATGTCCAGTTTCCAATGATTCATTTATAAGTTACAGCAATGGTTGGGCAATGACATGAAAACAATTCTGGATAATTTGTGCAGTTACATTATCAATTCCAGCTGATCTTTCTAGTAGAAAACAAATCAATTTCAGTTCAATGTTACTTACAGTTCGAAAAATTTCTAATTTTCAGTTAATCCGAACATAAAGTTCATCAGGCTCACTGACAGACTCGATACTCTGGTGGATTTGAGAGACGCTTTCAATGAAATATTCGTTAAATTTACTAGCAATAACGTAAGACGAGGTTTCTTCGACTGAGTCAAATGTAACGACTTCCGGGGATTTATTCTGTGAATTCATCAAATTTTTCAAAATTTTCCATAGTTGTTGTGATCAATTTTCTTTTGAATATACTCACTTATAATCTTTTTTAAGGAGCTTTAATTATATTTTCTTGTGATTGTGTACTGATTCCACGTTGAAGGGCTATTTGACCTACAGAACTTTATGTAAAGCCTATATCTTTTGCGTTTAAGACGCCAAAGTTCAAATTTGTACCAGCTACTGGAATTAGTAACTTGTACATATTTTTCTGTTACAAGCTGATTTGTACATGTTTTCAGAATATCCGTCCAGATGGGATTCCAGTACAATTTATCAAAGCCGACCATGTAATTTTAGCCCCGCGGGAAAAGGACGGATTGCTGCAATTATCACCCCATCTCCATACTATCGGTATTAAGTAAAATCCTGGAGCAGCTAATGGCAGATCTGGTCTCACAATTCCTGAAGCACCATTGTATACTGTACAGCTATCAGTACGGTTTTCGCTAAGGATCAAGTACTCAAACAGCAGCAACTGAACTGGCAGATGCCATACACAATGCTCTTGATAATCGAAAGTTCATGGGAGTGTTATTCTTAGACCTCAAGAAAGCTTACGAGGCGATTGACCACGCGATACTTTTCCAAAAATTGGATGCCCATGGAATAAGGGGTAATGCGAACATTCTTCTTGCCAGCTACCTAGCCAACAGGAAGCAGTATGTCCAGATAAATCAGGTTTCTAGTGACCTTGGAGACCTGCCTGTTGGAGTCCCTCAGGGTAGCAACTTAGGGCCTCTCCTCTTCGTTGTATATGTGAAAGATTTGCACAAAACTACAATAACAAGGTATCAGAATAGGGGTAGACTTAATGACGGCACGTTATCCAAACATACGGGAAAATTGTGCCTACGAAAATAATGACGTCAGGACCAGGCTTCCGAAAAGTACAGCTTTGCTATGACAGCCTTTTTCTTGCCAAACAAACTGTCTCGGTTTTCCTTACCACTCGGTTCGCTGCTGTACCGTCGGTAACGAATCGTAATGCTTCGGCTACATCGCACACGTGCGAGAACCCAGGCTGTATCTGAACAATCTGGTCAAAGCATGCGTTGCCGAAAGTGTTGTGCTTTAAGCTGTAGCGAACCCAACCGACAGTTCGGTTTTCATCCCTTCATGCCTCATGTTTCGAAAATAATTTCATCTAACTGTCGGCTGCAGGCCGTGACAGTTTTTGCAGGACTGTCACGGGTGACTGTCATGCCCATACCGTACCCATGCCCGATCGTATGCGCTGCTGCTCGGTTTCGAATAGATCGAACGAGTCATCTATTCGCACAGAACTGCAGCATACGATCGGCGCGTAACGCGATGTGTGGTGCCGGCGCAGGTTAGGCGAAAGGGAAGGGGAGGGTGATTGGGGAGGGTGATCACCACCCGCAGTAGCTTCAAGCAAAAGGAAAATTCGTTCGTTCGAAATTAACTCGGCCCGAGCGAATCTCGGCTACAGTCGGACGGAGTAAGTAGTACTGTCATGCGAAATTCAACGCATTGAAAACTGTCACGAAGATATTCCCAAAACTGTCACGAAGCTTAAAAAATTTTCATACCCGCGAACAAACTCTCGCATGGGGTAAAACGAGGCCTCGCTGTACATCGCACGACCGCTCCTTTTAAAACTGTCGGGGAAGAAATATTCGGGAAGCTTTCACCGAGGAGCATGTGCGACTTCCGTAGAATACTGTCGTTCGCCAGTACTTTTCGGAAGCCTGGTCAGGACTATTATTTCCCAGATGTCAAATGATTTGATAGAATTGAAATAATATTTTGACAAAAGACCTTCTTTCACTGAACCTGGATAAGACCAAGTATGTGATTTTTAGTTCAACTCATCGGCTTCCTATCAACTTTAGTCTGCAACTAGTTGATACGACTATCATAGAGCAAGTCAAAACTTTTAGATACCTGGGTCTAAACTTCGATGAACGTCTAAGATGGGACTTGCACATAGACTATCTTAGAAAAGATCTTAGAGCTATTCACATTATAATGTGGAAATTTTCCAGGTTTGTACGACCAAAAAACTAGCGTGCCTGTATCATACATTTGTACAATCCATAGTCTCGATCCGGGGCGCAGCTAGGAAGAAAGATATCAAACCGCTCCAAACAATGAAGAACCGATGCCTAAAAGCTGTTAATAAACGGCCCAGACATTTCTGGAACTACAATCTTTTCCACGATGCTCCACTATCTGTATTACCAATAGCTGCACTAAGGGAACTCCAAAGCGTTATTCAAGTACACCACAAGCTACACAACCCAGTTTTCCACCACAATCAACAAATTAAGTAGCTGAATCACAGATTTCCTACGAGTTCGAGAGGAAACTCGATGCTCAGAAGAGTAAATACAGAGAAAATGAAGAAGTCCTCTGAATACTTCAGCGAGATGAAGAACAACGCTCTAAAGGATATATGAAAAACGCAACAAACAAATATGATCAATAAATGTAACGAGGTATTATTACTTCGGGAGTAGGTGCTGGAAGAGAGACCAACTGTTGGGGCTTTTCCTTGCTCAATAATAAAAAAAATCGTGAGAACAGCAGTTTTTTGGTCTAAGCAATTATTAAAAGCATTCAAACCTCAGTTTATTACTTAAAGCTCTGATAACGTTTGCTGCGAATATTTATTCTAGCATATCATTAGAATTTTACTCTCAGGTTCTATAAAATCATCTAAATCTAAATCTAAATTCTATAAAAAAAATCTAAAATCGTAATAATGATAGTTTCATGGTCATTTATTTTTAAATCAAATGCTTATAACTTTTTTGTCTAATAAGATACGAAGTTACGGTCATCGAAAAAGGAGTTCAGCGGAATTTTTTTTAAAGAATCTATAAATTGGCACCGAAACCATTTGCAGCCTCGGTTTCACAGAAGAAACATCATTTAGATGTTGATTTTTTCAGAACAAAATATTAAATTTTCTCATGTTACTTGAAAATTCTGCAAAAATTCATGGATGAGTTTTGGACAAAAACAAACCTCTGAGACCCCAGGGTTTGAGAAATTTTCATTCTGCATTCCAAATCTCCGAATAAGTAGAGCTAAGGAAAGGGTAACAGACTAAGTAAAGACAATTTTAAGAAGCTAGAATTCTCAGATTCGCACAGAAAAGGAAATGATAAAAATGAAAAATTCAAAAAAAGAAACCCAAGTTATGTTTCATCAATTCGAATAGCTCTTTCCCAGCTTCATTATGAGAACTGTGAGTATCGTTAAGAACTTAAATTTCAGCTGTGTAGATTGCTATAAGCACCCTTGAAAAAGCTTGATATGTTTATAAAAGCTAGTGTGTGTTATGGAACATTGAATTACTTGTGTACGTGTTTTGACTATGATGGTAAATCTAAAAGGATTTCATTGAAATGCATGACCATGGCTCATGAATTTTATTGGAATCCTTACATATTTACAAACAGAGTCGGAAAATCACCATAATTAGATCTGCAAGCATTCGATGAGCATCATCATCAACTCAATGCAATCAACAGGAAGCTGCCGGCTCAGTTCCGGGCTATGAATAGCCGCTGCATCTTATGCTTTACATCCCCACAGGAAAAGTGAAAACTATACCAGTAAAACGAACGAATTAACAAAGGTAAAAAAATTGTAAGATCTCTGGCGACCTAAAGATGACTATTGTCGAGCCATTTATTTGTTCCCCAATCGGTGAGCAAAAGAAAGAACGGAAAAACGGAAGTATTAAGTAGGTAGCGTCTCACGTTGATACCTCCCTATACAATCGTTTCTCCCGGAAGGAAGAAGAATAAAGTGTGTCTTTCGGCTGCGGTTTTCTTTCTTTCTTTATTTTTGACCGCTCCCCCTAGAGAAAAAATCGACGAAAAAATAGGATGAAACGCAAAGTGTGTTTAGGTTGTGGTTATGATCATTTTTTTGTGTTTTTCGGTTTTTAACTTTCGACTGTGTCGGTTTCCACCGACTTTCGATGCGATGCGTGACATAAGCGTTATTACCGATTCAACTTCGTGGGATGAATCAAAAAGTGAGCTGATCATTGTAGGCTGAACATCAGTTTTTTTTTAACCAAAAATTGAATTGTTGTTTTTTTTCTTCGAATAATCATTTTGGAAGCGAAACTGTTTGTAGCATGTGCAAGTAGCATAAAACGAACACTAGCGATAAGCTGCCAATCAGGGTGACACCACCTGGTTGATAACGAAAAAAGGAAAACAAAAAAAGCTAAGGTTGCAAAAATCACTCACCGGAATGGACGGCGCTTTCCTCTTCCTTGTCGTCCTTGCCGCTGACCAGGAAATCCCGGGCCATTTCCTCGGCCTTTTCGCCGGCCCGCACAAATTTCTCCAGCCGGGCAAAGTCCAGCTCCTTGACCGTGATCTTCCGCATGTTCAGACAATCGATACTCTGGTCCACGCATTTGGAGGTCAAACTTTTGAGCAAAGAGTTGCTTCGGGACAGTTTTGTCGAGTGCGTTCGTCGAATAAAGCTGAGCGACTTTTTCGGACTCAGTGCCGAATGTGGCGAACAGTTGAGATCGGTGGAATGCGCTGAACTGTTGAGGGCTCCTGTTCCTCCTCCCCCGCCAGCATCCGAGGAGTAGTTAAGTGAAATCTTCGGCGTCGATTTGAGCAGGAAGGAACTTTTCGGTGGGAAAGTGTTGGCTGGAGACATGTTCTGCGGTAGCGTCTTGGACTTTTCCTTGGCCGGCGAAGGCACCAGGAGCGAGGGTTTTTCTGGCAGGTTGAGGATGTTGTTCCGACTCCGGGACTTCATCAGCCGGATCGGCGTCGAGGTATTGCTTTGCTTCTGATGGCACGTGGTTTCATCGTCATCGATGTTGACGCTAGCATTTAAAACAATGCCATATCGTTTGAGCTTATTCTCACGTTCGCTGCTCACGAGCATGTTGTTGGACGAATTGAGCGAATCGTCCAGACTCCACTCGAAGCTGCAGGCACTAAGATCCGGATTGTAGATCCGCTCGAGGGATCGCTTCTGGTACTCGTCGGTGGGTCGCCCAGGCGTAGAACTAATCACCTCCTGAGGCGCACCAGCATCGTCCTCATGATGTTGGCAGGAATGGTCCGAGGTCAGCGGAACGTAAAACGTTGACCGCCTTCTGGACGATTCCGTTGAGGCAAACGAAGTATCGGCTGCTTGCAGCATGTTGTTTGTACAAACGGAAACTTTTCATCCAAAACAAAAGTCGATAAACTTAATAGTAACACTGAACGGGGCGGCGCTCACTTTTAGAGGGCGCGCACCACATGTAGGTAAAAACGTATGCAGATAAGAAATCACAAATATTTCATTGTTCCATTCTGCGCAACACTCACTGGCAACTTCACGTTTCGATTCGATTAAGGCTGTTTTGCCTTATCACACACAACACACACTTTTAAGCTATTGGCATTTGCCAATGTTTTGTTTGATGCCTCTTTGTCGATTTGCTGCCGGACAACGTTTGGGATGTGGGTGGAAAACTTTGGGTTTGTTTTTTTTTTTTCGTTCGTTCACTTAATCTGCTGGTAGGGAAAGGAAGATTTTTCATTGAACTCGTTTGCATGTTAAGATTTGAAATTGGTATTTACTACTCGTTTGTATTAATATTGTACCCGGAGTTCACGCAATGCTTACAAGGAATTTACTGTGAAGTTAATTAGGTTTTTTTGTGTGCTCTTGTATGTTGAAGATTTCTTTGCCATTCAGGGAAAATTTGTAGAAATTTGTTAACTAAACTTTCAAAATCAATCAACTTAGAAATACTTTTTTCAGAAAACTAAATTCAAGTTATTTTTACCTTTACATAAAGGTACCTTAGTCATAGCTGTATTTAGTAACTGAGAGTTCATCATCAGGCTTGAAATGCTGAAATTCAATTAATTTAAAGAAACAAAATAAATAAAAAAAACATCTTATACCAATTTCAATTGGACATGTCAATATTTCATTTCAGTCTTCAAATGTATATTGCTGTAATCATGGTTGGTCGGCTCCTCCCGAACAACAAAGAGTTGGGAGAAAACAACAATGTTTTCAGTTCGGCTTCCGAGTGTAATCCTCTTCCGCTGATCTTGCTTCACTCGTTATCCGAGTTTACACAAGCTGTGTAAGTGACTCGGACGGCAATTGTGAGAGCTTTCGCATCTGAATGGGAGAAAGAGAATTTCAGCCAAGAGCACCCTAGTTTTTCAGTCATACACCTCAGTATAAATGGAGAAAAAAATTATTTAGACTCCCACCACACAATGTACAAAAATCACAACAATTCCTTCCCTGCTCTCAGCGTTGCCACATTCTCTCAATTTTTAAATAATCAAAATGAATTAATTTGTTAAAAAGTGTTTGAAAATCCAGAAACCACTTACAACTGTGTTATTATTTCTCATTATATCTCATAATTGAATTTCACACAAATCGAATTCTGTCTTTTTCTATGATTTGTTATTTCAAAAGATGAAATCTGAACTAATCTTAACCAAATCTTTTAATTCTGTCTTCTGTGCGGACAGAATCTTTACCAAAAAAAAGATGAAAAAATTTATACTTTTTAAGATAAATTTGTACTAGTGGCTAAAATGTCCACTGCTGTTTGCTATTGATTTTTTTTCTTGCAAAAATAGCTGTCAAAGGTGGCGTTGAAAGCAGAGGTGCCAGGTCGTTTGGTCAAAAAATCCTGATACCGTGAAGAGAAAAAAAAAACAATATTTTTCAAGATATCAGAAGATTTGTGGAAATAAAATACAGCTTTTCTTAGATTGCATAAATGAAGGCGAAATAACATTAACAGTAACTTGCTTGCTGGCTTGCAGTTTATATCGAACAGTTTATTTCAAACATGAGGACAATTCGAGAGTTTTTGAAACATCGGGACGGCCTTTCAAAAATCAGGACAAATTCTGAAAAATCTGGACACCTCTGGCACCTCTGGTTCGTACGTTCTCGTAAACGTACCAAGAAAAAACTGTGTTAGCTCTCAGATTTCTTCTCAACACAATGCGCAATGGATTTTTCCGGAGAAGGGAATTCATTTCATCAACGGATGGGGATGCTCTAACTCACTCTTATGTGTTGACAATCTCACACTTGATTGCAATGTGATTTATCTCTCCTCGCACAGCTTGGGGGAGCAGACGAATAAAATTGTACTCTCATTTACTGGACAAGCCGATCTGAGGAGTTTTGCCATCCAAGACCGTAACTGGTTAAGAAATTCTTAATAAGTATCTAGAAAAAAATTTGAGATATAAATTTAATATTCTGTATTTTCAAAATGCATCAAATGGGACATTTGGTTTAGAAGAAATGACGGGGCACAAGCAGTGGTGTCAATTTAATTTATTGAATCAAAGCAATCGAAAGATTCCTTTTAATTCAACCTCGGTAAATGAAAAGTTCATATACCAGTATTTCGATAGCAACTTACTACCTTCTTCAGTGAACGTTTTCGATTTCGAATCATGGAAATCAAAAAAATCATGGATGAGTTTTGAACTAAAACGTAGCTTTTAAAAGCCCAGGGTTTGAGAAATTCAAAAATGACCCCAAATCGACTCAGTCTAATGTAGTAGAGTGTTAAAATCTTCAGTTTCAATTTACCTATTACTGGAAACGCTAAAATGGTCGGGAAACGGGCAATCTATTAACAATAAAATAACATGAAAAAAAATCAGTTCGCCTTATTCTGCACAATTTGTTCCTATTCCTCATTTTGCCTATCGTTATGTTTTTACTTTTGTCTATGGGGTAAAGACATAAGCTTGGCAGGTCATTTACTCAAAAATCGATATTCCATCTTATGACTAGGGTAGAAACGAAATAAGGAACATATTAAGAAAAAGTGTTCATAATTTTTATTCAACCCTTTAATGCATAGTGTTGATTTAAAAAAACACTAGTTAAAATCTAAATATCTCGGAAACACATGAAATTTTTTGGGTTATGTATTCACAAAAAATATATTCGATGTTAACAGAATTTTGCCCATGGTTTTTTTAATGTCTGATAACGATGAAAGAATGCAAAAAATTGCAAAAATCAAATTTATTAATTTTTTGAAAAAAAAAAATGTTGTTGTAAATAGCTGTTATTTCTTAAAATTTGAAATTCTAACAAATGTTTAAAAAACGTCTCTAATAAAAAAAAAAAAAAAAAACAAATGTTTAGATCCCAATCAATCACAAACATCTTTTTGCACCTAATTAACAGCGTTTGGAAGAAATTTGCAAAAATCGCATCGCAATAAATCAACAATTTAAGAAAATATTTTTCAACTTTGATGGGCCTTAACTCTCATAAGCCTCCAAATAATGGCTTCAAACCTGCTCAGTTGTGAAATTCGAGTTAAAATTATATTATTTCACTAACTTTTCATTTGAAAAAAGTCATGCATTAAGGGGTTTATCATGTTTTTCCGTATTTCGTTGGAATAAATATGGATAGGGTGTCAAATTCAGCATATCGATCCGATTTTTCAAGATATTCTTCCGAAATCGAGAATTTGATTTATGAATGATAATATCAAATTATTATCAGATTTAATGTTACCATTTTCAAACTGACAACATGAATAATCGCATCAGTTTCGAAAGGTTAAGGAGTTCGAGTATTTATCCATTCCCACAGACAGGTGCCTATAATGAGAAGAACTGCATTAAAATGTATTTCCAGGCCCCATTTACATTGAGTGTTAGATAGCTTTACAGATTACCCTTACGAAATTTTATTAAATATTACAGAAGTTTGTTACAGAATTTTAACCAAAAATCAGAGAATTCGAGAATTTATTTTGTCGAAAACATAAATTATTTTTCGGCAGCCTTATTTTTGCTTCGAATCTACCCTAGGGGAGCAATTTATGTCCACTTGTTTTCAATTTCATCTGGAAGAAAATATATTTGAGCTACCTTCAAAGCAAAATTCTTTATTTTTAGTAAAAAGTGTATTCGAAAAAAATGCAACACTTAGTTTCGTGAATAACTTTTGAATGCATGGAGTGAGATTGATAAAATTTTCAGTGAAGCTGCCTAGTAGCAGAATGTTTACATGTGCAAATTTTTGAGACGTTCTGTCAAGTGGTTTTTTAAAATGCCATGGCGTGCACATACGCTATACTATGAAATACTCTTTTTCCAAATCAAGGCTACTTGTGATTATCTTTTCTGTTTTCTGAAGCTTGGTTTGGCTACACAAAATCTTTAATTTGATCGAAGTTATGGCAAATTTAGCACAAAAACAACATATTTGACTTGTTATCACTCCATCAATGTTTTCGAGTAATTGCACCTTTCCAGATCCAACCAACGGGCTTGTGATATAGCTCAGTTGGCAAGTCTGCTGTCTCCTGAACCGATGTCCGCGAGTTCGAGCCCAAGAGTAAACATCGAACACAGTTGTACCGGATGGTTTTTCAATAACGATCCGCCAACTGCAACGTTAATAAAGTCGCGAATGCCATAACAATGGTAAAACGAGTATAATCGAAACAAAAAAAAAGATCCAACCAAAATAGAGAATCAACTTTGCAGGACCTATGGAAGTGTTATTCAGAGAAAAAGGTCGAATTTGGAGGTAGCCTTCTTTGTATATTTAGCGATTCATTGTGTCAACAGTTATGTTAGACTGAATGATTTGCAGCTTTCACAGATCTTCAGCCACTTCAACCGCTAGACATCATATTTTTCCTTTTTTTTTATCTCCGGAACATCCAGGCGAAACTTGTCATCGAAAAGTTTTTGGTTAGAAACCTGCCAGGTGCCCGCTAAAGAGTTCGTTTGACGTAGTTTCTTAAAGCATCTGCCCGCTAGCAGTTCCAATATTTTGCGCACGATTTGACCGCCGTATTATGTTTAACTTTTTGGTAACTTCCCTAATCGAAATTTATGGTTTGCGCTCGCATTCTCTACCTTCATGGAATCATTTATCTATCACTTCATGAATATTGAAATTTGGTATGAATTAGCGCACCATTAGATCCGTTAGGACATCATGAACGATTTATCATATGAACTTTGGTCGAATAGTTGATTTCCAGCTGTTTTTGGGTCTCCCACTAGCACGTTCCTAAATTTTTCGCGACCCTGCCAAAAAATGTAGTCAATGTATTGAACAATATCTCAAAAACCACTTGAAAGAACGTAACAAAAAATTACACATGTTAACAATACACTAGTAAGAAGCTTTACTAAAAATTTCATGAACTTCCAAAACAAAGTGTTGCATTTTTTCGAATACACTCGTTATAAACTTTTCCTTTCGTAAAACAAGACTGCCATCACACTTTGCTGAAGGCAATGGTATATAGAACATTGAAATTATGATCTGGAATAAGTTTTCAATATGGATTTCAGTGATAGTTTGGGATACAGAAGCAAGTATAAAAAGAACATTTGTATACATGACTGAGTATCAAGCATAGATTGTGTGATTAGCATAAAGTTTCTATAAATCGAATCCACTTTGCTCACAAAAGTTCAAGAAGGATTTTTTGATTTTCCTAAGCTTATTACAAATCATAAAAGTCCGTAGAAATATGTTCTACTTTATCCGAGGGAAACGATCCTGTGGCGGTTTCGATTTCAACACGTTTCCATAGAAAAACTAGTACCACCGGCAATAAAATCATAAATCTTCCATTCCCATTTTACAGCATGAGCGATCATCTCTGCTGGATCCCTAGCTATAGTGGCTGGCTGATGCAATATGATCTTTCTCATGAGTGCATTTCGATCTGCTTGTTTCTGAGTATGAGAAAGAAGGCAGAGAATCGGACTTGAACGTGTCAGTAGAAGCTGAGAATAATTAGGACCATTTTCCTGACATTCTCTGAACCGTTCGTTTTTTGTGTTGTTGGACGCCCCCGAGTTCACAACTTGGTTCTAGTCGAATGTGCATAGGCTTACATGTACATCGAAGAAAATTTGTGTACTTTGCCACAAGTAAAGCAAACAAACAGCCATGTCACAAAGAAACGAGAAGAATCACGTTCGGGCTTGCTCTGAAAAGCCTCGAAGCAAATAAGTTAAAATGTTTAGGGAGAGTAGAGGTACCAAGTTTTCCCGTTAACATGCGTTAACTGTTGACGTGCATCTTCGAATCACGCTCGATTTTCCCTTTCATCTCGTTTGTGTACACACAAATTTTCTGAGTATGCGCCGTGTCAAGTCTAGAGTCAAGTCAAGGGCAGGCCACCGGGTCGTCGTCAGTCAGTCAGTCAGGGTCGTAGAACTCCCTCTACGGTTGAAGTTCAAATTTGAAATGAGAAAACGAACCATTCTAATTACCTCGCATGGTGTATGAAATCTTCATGTTTCCCACCGATTTTGGTGTTTCTTTCTTTCTCCTAATGGAACCTCTTTTGGCGCGATGAGATTGGTTGGTACTTCCAATTAGCGATGGTTTTCTGAAGGTGCGTGTGAGCGCATAAGTCACGAAAGGGCCCCCTCTGGTCCCGAGAAAAAAGAAATGAATTAAACCGCTAAAGCAATACGAGGTAGGGGTTATCCACGATCGGTTGAATGATGTCATCCCGGCAGGAATTCAAGGTGCCCTGTAGTAGGTTAACATTCCAGTGACTCATCTGTTTCCTCTAAAGTGCCTCCTGGATGGTACAAAACCAGTCGCAAGATTCACTTGCTCAGAAATGAGATGAGTCGACCGAAGATCAACCACCAAAAGAACCGACCCAAGGCCAAGAAACAGATGAGAATGGAAAACGGTCGGTGATAATAATTCTACAAGTTGCGTTGAGGAGTTTTATGACACCAGCCCTCATCATCCACATCAACAGTGCTAAGTTTCGAAGAAACGAGCGTCTTTTTGCACTTTGGTTGGCGCGTTAGGGAACTTTCCCACAATCGGAAAATCAACAAACGATAAACTTACTTGGCTCGACTTGGCCAACACCGAAAGTGCCATATAAGTTTTAGGACGACGGCAACCCAAAAAACGAGGCAAAAATGACATAAACAGAATTCCAGTAGCTCCCGAGGTTGGGCTGTGTTTCTTTCTTTTTTTTTTGAGAAGGAAATGAAAGTAGAAACACACTAGCAGCATGATATCTTTTGGTTGGAGAGAAGACTTTTTTTATACGGAATGCTCTTCTTGGCGCCAAAGACATTACGCAAATTGATAAGTGGCGTTCCCTCTAATGGGATGTTACTTTTTTCGGGTAATTGAGGTTGGGTAACTTTGAGAAGTAACCCGAAAACATTACTTGATGCCAATGCCAGATGTTTGAAATTTGAAATGTTCCTAGGTTCTAATCATGGAAAAAAAATGTACTCAACCACGGTATAAGGAAATTTCAGATACCGATAGAAAACGCTCACTCAAAAAGAAAGACTTGAAATAAACTATTGTTACTGTCATGAGCATATTTTTTTCATAAATTTTTGACAATTTTAAGTCATTTTTCTTTGTTTAACATGTTATTGACTGCGGTCGCCCAATTGCCCGGACTTCCTATTTAATATGAAATTTAGGGAGGGTCGGATTTTGCCCGGATTTATCCACCTTATTTGCAAAATCAAGCTAAAAACTCAACTTGAGTCATGAATTCTTTACGAAGTTGAAGCATGAACGATTTTCTGTATTTGAGGTGTATTTTACTCGACTGTTTTGAATAATTTCTGGATTTTGCGCAAATTTTCCCGGATATTGACCAGGCCTTGGGTTGAAAATTGGGAAATCATATGCCCGGATTTTGTCATTTTTTTTTTTAATAGAAGGCCCGGACTAGAATTGGTTGACCTTGGATCGATCTTTTGAACTCAAATTTTCCAATTTTTGGATCGACTCTATAGACTTGGAAAAATCGATTTAATCGGATTATTTTCGATTCGATCTTACAATCTTTCAATTTTTACTCCTTACCGATGATTTTGAGATTCCATTTAGTGCACATTTATAATTGTGATTCCGAATCTGAAGTTCGAAATCTGAGTTCTGAATTTTCGAATTTAGGTTCCAGATAATAATTCTTACTAACTATGAGCCAAAAAGCGAAATTAGAATCAGATTTCTCAACCAGAAATCTCATATTTGTATTCTAAATTGTTAGTTTTCTATGTGAAGTCTTTATACAGTTTTTTATTCGAAATTCAACTAATGAATCTAAAAAAAATTGCGAATGATGAAACTGTTTCAGATTTTTGAATTGAGGAACACCATGAAACTTTCTTTAGATCCAATTCTGCATAAGAATCAAACAATAAGAATTAAAATTTCAAAACATCAAAATGGTTTGTTATTTTAAACATCTTCTTTTCATATTCATTTTCAACTTCTTTCGTTTCCTTTGACTTTCTATCTATCAATAAAGTTTCATTATCGTTAGATGTCCCTACTAAAATGGAGATCACTTCTCACCGATAAATTTAACAAAATCTGAATCTGAATTCTGAATCTGAATTCTGAATCTGAATTCTGAATCTGAATTCTGAATCTGAATTCTGAATCTGAATTCTGAATCTGAATTCTGAATCTGAATTCTGAATCTGAATTCTGAATCTGAATTCTGAATCTGAATTCTGAATCTGAATTCTGAATCTGAATTCTGAATCTGAATTCTGAATCTGAATTCTGAATCTGAATTCTGAATCTGAATTCTGAATCTGAATTCTGAATCTGAATTCTGAATCTGAATTCTGAATCTGAATTCTGAATCTGAATTCTGAAACTGAATTCTGAATCTGAATTCTGAATCTGAATTCTGAATCTGAATTCTGAATCTGAATTCTGAATCTGAATTCTGAATCTGAATTCTGAATCTGAATTCTGAATCTGAATTCTGAATCTGAATTCTGAATCTGAATTCTGAATCTGAATTCTGAATCTGAATTCTGAATCTGAATTCTGAATCTGAATTCTGAATCTGAATTCTGAATCTGAATTCTGAATCTGAATTCTGAATCTGAATTCTGAATCTGAATTCTGAATCTGAATTCTGAATCTGAATTCTGAATCTGAATTCTGAATCTGAATTCTGAATCTGAATTCTGAATCTGAATTCTGAATCTGAATTCTGAATCTGAATTCTGAATCTGAATTCTGAATCTGAATTCTGAATCTGAATTCTGAATCTGAATTCTGAATCTGAATTCTGAATCTGAATTCTGAATCTGAATTCTGAATCTGAATTCTGAATCTGAATTCTGAATTCTGAATCTGAATTCTGAATCTGAATTCTGAATCTGAATTCTGAACCTGAATTCTGAATCTGAATTCTGAATCTGAATTCTGAATCTGAATTCTGAATCTGAATTCTGAATTCTGAATCTGAATTCTGAATCTGAATTCTGAATTCTGAATCTGAATTCTGAATCTGAATTCTGAATCTGAATTCTGAATCTGAATTCTGAATCTGAATTCTGAATCTGAATTCTGAATCTGAATTCTGAATCTGAATTCTGAATCTGAATTCTGAATCTGAATTCTGAATTTGAATTCTGAATCTGAATTCTGAATCTGAATTCTGAATCTGAATTCTGAATCTGAATTCTGAATCTGAATTCTGAATCTGAATTCTGAATCTGAATTCTGAATCTGAATTCTGAATTCTGAATCTGAATTCTGAATCTGAATTCTGAATCTGAATTCTGAATCTGAATTCTGAATCTGAATTCTGAATCTGAATTCTGAATCTGAATTCTGAATCTGAATTCTGAATCTGAATTCTGAATCTGAATTCTGAATCTGAATTCTGAATCTGAATTCTGAATCTGAATTCTGAATCTGAATTCTGAATTCTGAATCTGAATTCTGAATCTGAATTCTGAATCTGAATTCTGAATCTGAATTCTGAATCTGAATTCTGAATCTGAATTCTGAATCTGAATTCTGAATCTGAATTCTGAATCTGAATTCTGAATCTGAATTCTGAATCTGAATTCTGAATCTGAATTCTGAATCTGAATTCTGAATCTGAATTCTGAATCTGAATTCTGAATCTGAATTCTGAATCTGAATTCTGAATCTGAATTCTGAATCTGAATTCTTAAGATAAGTTAACCACCGTTAATTAATTTTGTAAATTTATTTTTCGGCATATCGGTGAAAAGTAGTTATGAAATTGATAAAGATGTATAGAGAAGTGAGAAGAAAATTTACAGATGTTGAAAAGAGCGAAAGAGCATTTTTGCGAGGAAACTTATTAACGTACACCATACTTTACCCTGCAACATTTCATTATTTAGGAGAAGTAGTACCGGGATAGAGGTGGCACTACCTTAACCTATACAATGAAATCTGTTTGGTCCGAAGTCTACATGTGGTGGACACGTATACTCCGGACGGGCATAACTACTTTTCACCGATATGCCGAAAAATCTGAATTCTGAATCTGAATTCTGAATCTGAATTCTGAATCTGAATTCTGAATCTGAATTCTGAATCTGAATTCTGAATCTGAATTCTGAATCTGAATTCTGAATCTGAATTCTAAATCTGAATTCTGAATCTGAATTCTGAATCTGAATTCTGAATCTGAATTCTGAATCTGAATTCTGAATCTGAATTCTGAATCTGAATTCTGAATCTGAATTCTGAATCTGAATTCTGAATCTGAATTCTGAATCTGAATTCTGAATCTGAATTCTGAATTCTGAATCTGAATTCTGAATCTGAATTCTGAATCTGAATCTGAATTCTGAATCTGAATTCTGAATCTGAATTCTGAATTCTGAATCTGAATTCTGAATCTGAATTCTGAATCTGAATTCTGAATCTGAATTCTGAATCTGAATTCTGAATCTGAATTCTGAATCTGAATTCTGAATCTGAATTCTGAATCTGAATTCTGAATCTGAATTCTGAATCTGAATTCTGAATCTGAATTCTGAATCTGAATTCTGAATCTGAATTCTGAATCTGAATTCTGAATCTGAATTCTGAATCTGAATTCTGAATCTGAATTCTGAATCTGAATTCTGAATCTGAATTCTGAATCTGAATTCTGAATCTGAATTCTGAATCTGAATTCTGAATCTGAATTCTGAATCTGAATTCTGAATCTGAATTCTGAATCTGAATTCTGAATCTGAATTCTGAATCTGAATTCTGAATCTGAATTCTGAATTCTGAATCTGAATTCTGAATCTGAATTCTGAATCTGAATTCTGAATCTGAATTCTGAATCTGAATTCTGAATCTGAATTCTGAATCTGAATTCTGAATCTGAATTCTGAATCTGAATTCTGAATCTGAATTCTGAACCTGAATTCTGAACCTGAATTCTGAATCTGAATTCTGAATCTGAATTCTGAATCTGAATTCTGAATCTGAATTCTGAATCTGAATTCTGAATCTGAATTCTGAATCTGAATTCTGAATCTGAATTCTGAATCTGAATTCTGAATCTGAATTCTGAATCTGAATTCTGAATCTGAATTCTGAATCTGAATTCTGAATCTGAATTCTGAATCTGAATTCTGAATCTGAATTCTGAATCTGAATTCTGAATCTGAATTCTGAATCTGAATTCTGAATCTGAATTCTGAATCTGAATTCTGAATCTGAATTCTGAATCTGAATTCTGAATCTGAATTCTGAATCTGAATTCTGAATCTGAATTCTGAATCTGAATTCTGAATCTGAATTCTGAATCTGAATTCTGAATCTGAATTCTGAATCTGAATTCTGAATTCTGAATCTGAATTCTGAATCTGAATTCTGAATCTGAATTCTGAATCTGAATTCTGAATCTGAATTCTGAATCTGAATTCTGAATCTGAATTCTGAATCTGAATTCTGAATCTGAATTCTGAATCTGAATTCTGAATCTGAATTCTGAATCTGAATTCTGAATCTGAATTCTGAATTCTGAATCTGAATTCTGAATCTGAATTCTGAATTCTGAATCTGAATTCTGAATCTGAATTCTGAATTCTGAATCTGAATTCTGAATCTGAATTCTGAATTCTGAATCTGAATTCTGAATCTGAATTCTGAATCTGAATTCTGAATCTGAATTCTGAATCTGAATTCTGAATCTGAATTCTGAATCTGAATTCTGAACCTGAATTCTGAATCTGAATTCTGAATCTGAATTCTGAATCTGAATTCTGAATCTGAATTCTGAATCTGAATTCTGAATCTGAATTCTGAATCTGAATTCTGAATCTGAATTCTGAATCTGAATTCTGAATCTGAATTCCGCATCTGAATTCTCAATCTGAATTCTAAATCTGAATTCTGAATCTGAATTCTGAATCTGAATTCCGAATCTGAAGTCTGATTCTGGTTTCTGAATCAGAATTGATTCCATGATTCCGAAATCTGAATTCCGATCTAGGATAAGATTTCTTTTAAAGAATATGAGTTATTGACCTCATTAGAAAGAAATCAGAATTTACTGGAACCAGATTTGTAATGAACCAGTTAGCCGCGCGCGTTCTCTGGCCGTAATCTAGCCATCTGCATCTTAATGAGTTGCATTCCTGGGTTGGCTGATTGGCTGGCACTTTTATGACATTCCATCCCCAATCCTACATTTGTTGCAACTGGCGTCCCAACTCAGATTTGTTCTATCTACATAGGTATGTAGAAACCTAGCAGACGGTTTTTTTCTGGTGTGACGACCAGAGATTTTTATCCCGATCGTCATCACAATAAGCAGCTCACTCACTCATCATCGCCCTCGTACTGACATAATCTCTATTTTAGAGGAATAATTCCAAACAACAGAAGCAAAAAATAACGATTTCTAGGCGCGGCCGTTGATAAATCGGTTCTTTTGTTACCGTGAAACTCCGTTCTTTGAATCTAGCTTTTTTTCGCTCTCTGCCTAATGATCACCTTTGCAGGATCGATTGCGTTCAACTTAAAAAAAAAACAGGGTGCTCCCGTACCTATCGGATGTTTGCGATCTCTTGCGTACGTGTTAGCGTTTTGTTTGATTTTTTTTGTTGTAATTTAAGCCCCAGAACACGTTTGACCTTTGCGCGGATTGGCAACTGTTTCCCAAATTAGGGCCTACATTTGCGCGCACGTATGTTCTGCGTTTGAGTACCAACCCACTTGTGCCTGTTTTTTGAGAGGTTTTCTTCGTTCGAGTGTTTGCTTCCTGTGTGAGTTTTGTTTCCAGGCGTTCTGACTGATCGCCGCGCCGGCCGTCTGGAATCGTAAATTCGCGGCTGAAGCTCTCAACAGCAGCACCATAAGAAGAGACCCTAGGTTCGGGGAGGTTTGGGAGTTAGATTACACAGTAAGTATTTCTTCCATATGGGGGAATCACCCGGAAAGGAAATAAACGGTGTTGGTTCTAACGAAGGAAGAAGCGATCTTATCGGGAAATGTTTCGATTGCGAATGGAAAGTGTTTGTGACTTGAAACCTGGGCTCATGAATTGTTAATTCGGCAGATTGGGATGTACGATAGCAAGGGATATCGTATGTTTCACACCAGTATCCGTCAACAATCTTTTTTGGATGGTTTTCTTGTTGGGAATTGGTCTCAACTGTCAAGTCACCCTGATACAGAACCTTTAGACTTTAGATCTATTTTTTCAATTTTCTTTTTTTTTATCCTAAATATTGTCCAGAATTTGACGAGTAAGCCTTCGTAGGGTTAAATTTTTACCGATTATTGTTTGAATAAAATAATTAAGAATTTCTTCTACACTGAAAAATAATAATAATTTATTATATTAAAAAAGGGGAGTTCAAACATGTGATTCAATTCGCGTGAAATGTGATACAAGCCCCTCCTAGATGAAGGCTGCCAACATTTTTCACGCACTTGTCCGGGCCGAGCAAAGCCGAGCAGTTTTATCTAAAAACCTGGCAATACCCGAGCATCTGATTTAAAAAATTTCAACCCAAAAATGCAGCTAACAAGCAGGTAAATTGACACCAATCTTAAATTAATAAAATAATTCTTCCAAACAACATTCTCGACCCACTGGAGACAACAACATAAATGAGGTTAATGAATTGATTCGAGCACACAATAACCTTCACACAGTTCTTGGTACGTTTTCCTTGTAAGCATTATTGGTCCATTAGAATTCAGCCACGTCACAAATCTGCAACCACTCTGAGCTTTGTCCGTTTTCTCGTTCTCGCTTGTCGTTGCTGTCACGCCATCATATGCATCGCAGATGCAGTTCAAAAGCATTCTTATTGGCGTCGTCTTGCGTACTCGAATGGGTACGTGAGCACACTTTCAATCAACTCTACTCAAAATGCTGCGAAGTTTCGCCACTGATAATGAGGGACGATCGCGGTAATTGCGATCCCGGAGTAGGTACACGGAACACAATTGCCCACAACAGCACCAATACACACTCTGTTAACTTTCGTATCTTATTTTGATTGCACTTTTACGACCACTTTTATTCACCATCATCTTCAGATTGCGCTATATCGTCTTTAAGAACGACCGAATGGTCGTTCACAAACACACAGAGTTCCCAAACACCGACCGGTTGATCGCCGGTATGAATTTAACTTGTGAGCGATGATTCCGTGGTCAAATGTTCTAGGCCTTGTAGCCAATTGAACAACCGAAGTCAACTCCTCCTAGAGAGGCGAGGAGCGTAATTGAGTATTTCCTATCCCGGCCGTCGTAGATTACACGATCAACGTTGATCACACCCCCCTAGGGAGGAGGGTTTTTGTTCCGAAGTTCTAACTCATCATCATCAGCAATTTTAGTTGGAGTTACTATATTCCCATCCCAGAACATGATTTGGAAAGGGTGTTGCTACACGACGACACAATGAAGGAACAAGTTTCTCACTCTGTATGTGGCAAAGAAGACCCGGGACATAAACGATGGCAACATGCCAAAATGAAAAACTACGACAACAAGAAAAAATCTATACCGAAAGGAAGCTCAATTTTTTTAGAAGATTTTTGTCGCTGTTCTTGAGACTTGATTTCTTGACTAGGGTGGATCCGAGAATGACTTCGTTTGACTTAGACTACTTAACGTATTTCTATCAAAATCAAATTACAATCGTCGATTCGTTCCTGTCTCTGATGTGTGATTGATCTTACGGTTTTAAAGACAGTATTGACTGAACTTGCTGAGTTCTTTAGTTCTCTCGATTAGAATGAAATCAGACGTCACGTGATTCCCAGAATGAGTTTTTTATGTCTGATTGATACCCAGATTTTAAAACATTTATTAATTTATATGAATAGATAAATTTATTTGCCTTCCCAAGTAAAAAAGATCATTCATATATCATGACAGAGATATTCCAATAACGTGAATGAAAAAAAAAACCGGATATTCACGTAATGTAAACAAAATTTACGTATGAGAAGGGTAGGCAATGACCAAGCAAACATGAAATCTTAACAGAAATGATAATTTAAGTCGTTTAAAATGGTGTGGCGAATCGCAATTCCAACTAAATAGTGAAAAGATCGTATAAAATGTCGTCTGAAGTCAGTTTAAATCGGATATGATGAAAATTCCGCCGTGATGGTAAATTTTGAAATGATTTTGCTCCTGCGCGGGCTTTAAGAGAGAAAATCATCATTATGTTCTCTGTGCAACCAGCAGTGTATCTAGATGGATGGAAATAAGATGAGAATTGAGTTATATTGAACAATGAGAGGATTGGAAAATATTGTCGCTGGAAGCGGTTTGAAGGATATGAGAGCAAAATATTGCGATCTCTTGCATCCTTTCGATAGGTACGAATAAAGTATCGGATAACGCTCAATTAGTGTAGTTTTCGTCGCTTTAGAAAGAAATGAAATTTATCCCGAATAGACCAAGACCATGGTTCTACATTTTAATAACAATAGTTTTTATTTTAACAATGAAAAACAATGTAAAATCTCAATCCCTTCAAAAAGTAAAATTTGTTTTGTATTGTGAAATTACCGTAAATATAGCGATAACCATGAAATATATTGTTAATACATAATATTTCATTGTATTTATTATCTAGATAGCTGGGATTTCAAGATGAGCGTGTACCACGCGAGTGGAAAATATTTTCTTCTAAAGTGCGCCATTTTGTCGGACAATTTTAATATTGTTTTCGCGCGATTGTATCCCTACAAGTTTTTACTTGTGCTGGATCGGGAGCAGCCGGGATCGAACCGGAAAACGATGGCACAAACGCCGGTGACGATGGTGAGTAATTTTGGTAACCATATGAAACTAGGAATTTTATTGAAAATTGCTTATTCTTTTCAGTACCAAAGGAGAGAAGATTTTCGTCGTAGGTTTCGGGATTTCTGACGTGGCCCTCTTATGGCTTACTGGGACCAGATTAAGGTTTGGAGCACAAGCCCCTTATGTACTCTTACATCCGGTGCATGGAGCTAGGATGTGTGCCGAAGCCCTGAGAATTATGAGACAGGATGAGGACCGCTGCACCACCGACACACAAGGCAGACGAAAAAATAGTTTGTGTAAAAGTGAGTGTATCACAGTGAAGGTTAATTTAATTCCAAAAAAATAAATAAATTGAAGCAAGTAGGAAATAAATTAAATAAATCCATTCTATAAAAATTATGCCAATCAAAAACAAGTATAAGCAATCCTTCCATGAGCAAAGATTTTTATTTCAGTGGGTAAACAATGTTAATAATAAGATTTTCATGGTTTTACCATGAAAAAATGGAAGCTGTTATTACCATGAACTTTATATTTTCGGGCTTTCTAATGTATGGGAAATCGTAATTTTTTTCATGGTCACGCTGCATAACAATACCCCTTTATCATGGTTATTTTCGTCAAAACTATGATAAGTATGGTCGAAAACTATGAACTTCAATGTGTATTCACGGTATTGTGGATCGTAAAAGTCATGGTGTAAACCATCAAATTCATGTTATTGTGATTATGAACTTCATGTTTTTTTCACGGTGCAAGTCTATTCGGGATGTATGTATGTTGCCTTCACTTTGGTAGGTAAATGTTGTTTTTTCCACTTTCATACGATCATTCTTTAAAGTAAATGAGACGTATTTTAAAACAGCATAAGAATACAGCTACAAAAATGTTTGCTGGCGAATGAATTTTGGAAACCAACTGGGAGCTTTAAAAATGCGTTTAGAAACTCTTATCTCTGTTTCCATTTATGTTATGAATGTTTCTAATACTTTTGCTGCTAACGTTTGTGATACTATTTGTTATATTTTACTGGTGATCTTTCTCATGACTAATTTTAATTATACCAGCAAATATAAAACCACATTAAAAATAATAGTTCAAATCGTTAACAATAATAACGGTTAATGCGAATCGCAATTCCTGCTAAATAACTTCACGACGGTTACTTAAAGTCGGTGTAAATCGGATGTGATAAAAAGTCCGCCATGTTTGCAAAAATGCTTCCCCGCGCGGGATTCAAGTGAGGAAACAACCTTGTTGTTCTCTCTGCGATAATACCAAATTGCAAACAAAAGGCTTAAAATCAGATCAGGTTCATTTGGAAAAAAATGCCCAATGAGAGAAGCAGCAAATAATAAATCTTAAAAAACGACATGTGAGGAGAAGAATGGGTCACTTGTCAAAAATTTTATCGCATGATTATGACATAATGGGCGATGGAAGCGAAAAGTTATTCATTCTCTCCTTTAGGAAACCAAATCGTTTTGTTATTTTATGTTGTTTTTTAGTGCATATTTTTTTAGATGTTTTCATGAAAAAACTATTGAAAATAATTATAAATTTTTGTTAGTTTTACACACTTATTTTTTATTAGGGGAGATGAGGGCATAACGAGCACCCGAGGCATAATGAGAAGTCCATTTTTCTACATAAGTACGTATTCTCTTTAACAAATTTTCATGAGGACTTGTTTCGTACTACCTATAGTATTAATTTTTCACCAAAAAAGAAATATCCTTTTCATATGTACAGAAATATTAAATAATAACCAGCTAGGTTCTCGAGTGACGAAAATATTATAATTTTTGAGCACCACCAAATAAGCTTTTATGACATTTAAATCATCTTGATCTGAAATGTACGCACTGCAACATAATCTACACATTGTTTCTAAATTTTCAGCATCATAAAATTTTTGATTTTTCACTTTAATCAATTGTAAAACGCGTTTTTACTTTAATTTGTTCACTAGAGGCGAACAGAGCACTTTCAATAAAGGCATATTGAGCATTTTCTGCCGGGGAATCTAGCAGCGAATTCAACTCGATGAAGTCAACTGAATAATAGAGCTACAGCTTAACTTGTATCGTCTGACGATTTGGCCTATTGGTTAGATGTCGGAGAGGTAATCAGTAGACTCGAGTTCGATTCCTGTTCGAGGGGATTTTTTTTTGCACATACCATTCATGATTGATTTTTTTTTATTGTTACATTACACGGCTAATAGCATCAAAGCATCATCCGTCAAACAAAACACCAGAAACATAATGTATGAACATGTGTTAATTCTTTGAATTCTACAAACAGACCTAGATTATTTTGTTTTTGCTTTGTTTGATGAATCTACGCCTCACCGTTTAGTGCAATCATGATCATAAATGATAAATGAAGAAAAAAAAATCACCTCCACCAGGAATCGAACTCGAGCCTACTGATTATCTCTCCGACATCTTACCAATAGGCCAAATCGTCAGACGATACAAGCTGAGCTGTAGCTCTATTACTCAATTGACTTCATCGAGTGGAATTCGCTGCTAGATTCCCGGCAGAAAATGCTCATTATGCCTTCATTAATGGTGCTCATACTGCCTCGGGGGGTTTCTCATTATGCCTCTACAGTGACTGGTTTTCAGCTTTCGGCAAATTTTTTTAAAATGCATCTTTAAACGTTTTTATCTACTTTTTCAAGTTTCATCCAATTAGACAATAGACTATTTGAGTGTCGGAACACGAAACAATGATGTAATTCATATATTACAGCTGTTCTCTATGGTTAAATAAGCATTTTCCTTAAGGTGCCCATTATGCCCTCATCTCCCCTAGTTGAAATAAAAAAAATATTTTTAAACGAAAACCTAGTTTTTTTTTCAATAAACAATATGTTGAAAAAGGAAAAAAAATATATCGGGAAAATTGTGATTCATCCGAAAGAAACTAACACGCTATGGCAAAACTTCCATTGAAGAGCACAGCAGCAGTGAAATCGTGGAGGATAATTTCCCGAAACCCGAAACCCGAAACCGGCTGGAATAGTTTGGAAGGTAAGTTATTTCTACCCTTGAAAATGGAAAGTTAGTCCACTAATCAGCGTTAATTTTATTTCAGAACATGGCAGAATACAAGGCCTCAATGCGTTGGGTTAAGAAAACCACCAACTGCTGCTGGGTGACTGGTGACGTCCGTTAATCCACAAAATATGTCTCGATTCTCAAGAAAATCAAAGTAAGCATAAAAAGTGTAAAAATAAATATTGTCTAACAGAAAACAATGGCTCATAAATATAGAAAAAACATCCGAAAACCAAAACTGATTTCAAATCATAAACTTCATTTGTTTTTGACCTGATTTTTGTTTTTGTTCTGAACCACACATTTTTTATTTAGTTTTTACTCATTTTTTTTATTATTTGATAATACAGACCACGTTCGTTTTTGGCAACATTCGATTTTGGCAACATTCGATTTTGGCAACATCCGATTTTGGCACATGTGCCAAAATCGAACGGTTTTTAGAAACAAAATTACCTTTTAGTTTTCGTTATAATAGGACCAATTTATTTTAGACAAATACCATAAAAACTTTTTATGTTCTGAAATGGTGATAAAATGCAACAATGAAAACAAATGTTTTTTTTTTAAATTTATAAAGTACTCAAAAATGACAAACAGATGAAAAATTCAAAAATTTAAAAAACAAATTCAAACAAAAGATTGAAAATGACACAAAACATCTAAAAAATGATGAAGAATGACAAAAACAGCAATTATGACTAATAAAAACAAACATTATAAACAAATCAAGGAAAGTGCAAAATACATCAAAAACATGATGAAAAAAAATAAAAAATGACTACAAATGATCAAAAATTTACTAAAAATAACGTTTTGATAATAATAATAATTCTTTTTTTTTAAATAATTGAAAAAAAGTTAAGGAAAAAAAAAACCGTTCGATTTTGGCAACTTTCGATTTTGGCAACACAAAATGTACGGGTGTGTTGCCAAAATCGAACGGGGTCTGTATAACGGATCATTTTTTAAAAGCGTGAATTGGTGAATTAGGTGTCCGACGTTTGGAATTCTATCAATTAAAAATCATTCATCATTGGGAGCAGTATAATCATATACCAAACCATAAATTGTACCCGCTTATTTCAAAATCTTCAGATGTTCTTACTACGAACTAGGGAAGAATGACCCTGGCAGTTAAACTCCCTTGAAAAACAAAAAAAAACTTAATACAAAGGACATCACTTTTCATCGATAAGGTCGATAAATCATGTAGCAAACATAAATTACCGTGAATAATCTCTTCATAAAAATAAAAATTTGGCTAAAAAATCAAAACCACGGCATCAAAGTATCGGTAGTAGTCCACTATCAACTGTAACGTTTCGCAACCAACCCCGGTTATAACGAATGCGATGATAACAAAACTGAAAAGGTACACATCGATAGATCCGTTTTCGAATTAAAGGGAACTTATCTGAGCGATCACATACCATTTTTTTGATCGTTTTGAATTGCAAGTTTTCGCTTGTGGGGCGAACCACGCATGGCCTACTAAAGTGTGGTGGTAGATGCAAATCGTTTTGTATCTACCACTTCATAGTAGCTGAACACAAATTTGATATGTAATCTTCAAAATAGAATTCTGCTCGTTAATTTTCACCATCTTTCATTTCTTCCAACTTTCTATCCATCTACAGAATATCAAATTCTGAAGATGTTCTTACTAAAAAAGGACATCACTTTTTACCGATAAGGCCGATAAATCAAGTAACATATATTTCTAAGGTTTGTTTCTTATCAAAAAATTATAACTGGAAACCTTCTTGTACTAATAAAGTTTAATACATTAGGGCAGTCTTCACCGTATAATTTCAAGGTTTTGTTCATACGAGTGGGTTTACAACCATTTGTACACTAACAGCGCTGATAAATATTCCGGGTCACCTTTAGAAATGTTACAGATTTGCATGATCATATCAGATGACTTCTAGATGGGCCGGACTTCATGCCAGAGAACCAGTATTCGAGCCAATCATCATCACACATAACAGAAACCTTAACGATATCATCATTCAAGGGTCCACCCTATCAAGCTCTGTCGGTATCACAGATTGCCATCGAAGATCTCGTTTCCTTATGCTGTGGTGCCCTGGTTCGAAAACTCGCAGCACCCAGCACCAAGATCACCAACAAAACCACCCGGCAGTTCACCTACAACAACAAACGATGTTGATGACGACGATGACGACGACGATGTCTCTTGACTTGGCTTGTTGTATGTTGAGTTGTGTCGTCGAAGAGGACAGACGAGAACGAGAAGAACAAAGTAAAAAAAATCACTGATCTACACACGCAGAATCCCAAGAGTTGAAGCAAGACCAGCAACGACACACCAACAAGATCACCAGCAGTCCTTGTTTTGCTCGATCGTTTGCTTTGGTGGTACGCTTTCCTTGCTGTTATTGGGTACGAAAAAAAACCGGATCCACAAGTCGGTTGGATTGGAATTCTTTACGTCTCCCCGCGCGCGAAGTTCTCTTCTGTAGTTCACTTGGCACTGCTACCGTTTTTTCGTCTTCTCCACCAAGAAATTCACATTGAGTAGCATTTTTCTCTTCATTAACACACGGGATCTCGCTTTTTCAATTATGGCTTTTCTAGGCTACCCAAACAGAAAAAAAATTTTACGCGCTAATTGATTTTTACACACTACGAACTGCATAATCCATTCATTCGAACCATGGCTCGAAGAATTGATTAACATTCAGCCGAGATTATGGTACTCACAACAAACCCACAACGAATCACTTCCCGAAATTCGTATAACAACCGCTCACAATCTCCAAAATAATAACGATAATGGCTTATGATGATCGCGTAGAACCAGAAAACGCAGGGAAGCAAAATCAAAATTTCCCAAATAAAAAAAAACAACACACAACACTGTATTCTCGTATTAAACGTCCGCCAGTTTTTCGACCAACAGGCGGATAACCAATACAACACTCTAGTGCTTCTTCCTTCTGGTTTTTCTCTTCCTTTGCTGCTGAAACACAGGAACGGAACGTGTGAAGCAGAAAGGGCAATTCGGTAAATATGTGTACTAGTAGGCTGACTGACTCAGGAAAACGTGACGTGATGGAAATCAAACCGGCTGACGACGACGCAGCTTAGAACTAACAACCGACGACGACGACGTCCCGCAAGCGATGCATTCTCCAGCTCGACTGACTGGCTGGCCGGCTGATTCCGTCGAAAGGCCGCGACGACGACCATCAGACCAGATTCAGTGACGCAGATATGTTGCATTGAAAAGGAAACATAAGAGAGAGAGAGAGAGGAAAATGCGAGAGCATTCGGTCGTCGCGAGAGGAAGCAGAAATTGTTGCATTCGAGGTGGTTTGCGTGACTGTTTTTCATTTATGCTGCGGCTTGAAGATTAAAGTGCGCGTGAGGGGTCCACCAAGGGTGTTTTGAACAGTCAAATATCAATTTTTTGGTTGACTTTTGTTATAAAATCTATAGACCGTTCCAGAAATTATAAGCACACCTAATGTTAACGGTCATTTTGAATCGAACATTGTTTTCGAATTTTACTGGCTGCGTCCTTTTGTTTACACATTTCTATACGTGGTAACATCATAAAAAATTAATGCGTGGTCTTACTCCGGAGAAGAGGAAAAGTACCGTGCACAAGTGGTGTACTGTTAGTGGAATCTTGTTGAGAACATTGGTTAAAGAAGAAGATGTGAGCGTCGGAGCGGTACGGAAAGCTATTAAAAATATACTGAACATTGTACATTTGAAGATGAACCGAGGAGTGGTCGAAAATCTGGTCCTGTAAGTCCTTCTATCGACAAAAAGGTCAGGGATGCCTACGCTGCTTTTTCTCATCGTAATGGATGAGATCTTGACTTGATCGATTGACTGTAGACCAAACCGAGGATTGCCGTGGAATCCTTCATCAATTGAGCATCTGAACGACCTTGACCTGGCAGACGATATTGTTTTGCTCGCCCAAACACAACAAGACATGCAGAGCAAACTCGACGACCTCACCGAAAGCTCCAAGGCAGCAGGTCTCAAAATCAATGTCGGAAAGACCAAGTCGATGGAAATCAACACAGAAAATCGTTCCACTTTCGTGGTAGCTGGACAACAGGTTGAGACAGTGGAGTGCTTCCAGTATCTTGGTAGCCAGATTACGCCTGATGGTGGTACCAAGAAGGACATCGAAACCCGGATCAGAAAAGCCCGATTTGCGTTTGCAAGTCTCTGAAACATCTGGCGCTCACGCCAGATCTCTCTACGAACTAAGATCCGAATCTTCAACTCAAACGTCAAATCCGTATTGCTGTACGGGTGTGAAACTTGGTGCACATATGCGGTGATGACGCGAAAACTGCAAGTTTTTGTAAATCGCTGCCTGCGGAACATCATCCGCGCTTGGTGGCCTGGCAACTGGATCTCAAACGTTGAACTTCATCGTCGGTGTCCTCAAAAGGCGCTAGAAATCGAGTTTCGGGAACGTAAGTGGAGATGGATTGGGCACACGCTGCGAAGAGATGAAAACGAGATTTGCAGAGAGGCACTTGACTGGAATCCAGAAGGGCATCGAAGAAGAGACAGACCCAAAAACTCGTGGCGGCGAAGTCTAGCCGCTGAAATCCGCACAGTTGATGAGAACCTTGACTGGCAGCAAGTGAAGACGCTGGCTCCGGATCGCCAGCAGTGGAGATCTTTTATCTCAGCCCTATGCGTCGGTCAATCGGCGCCGGACCCTTAGGTAGGTAGGAACATTTTACATTTGAAGATGAACCGAGGAGTGGTCGAAAATCTGGTCCTGTAAGTCCTTCTATCGACAAAAAGGTCAGGTATGCCTACAAACAGAAACCATCGGCTTCCGTTCTGAATGTGGCAGCAAAGAGCACCTTGGGCTCAAGACGTACAGGAAGCAGAAAACAACCTAAAAAGAACCCAAATCAAGCCGCTTCTGACAAACCAAAAGCCCGGAAACTGTATGATTTAATATTTTGCAAAAGTTCTGGGTGCATTATCATGGACGATGAAACGTATGTGAAATTGGACTTTAAAAACTCTCCTGGGCCACAATACTTCACTGTACGCAAGGACAAGGATATCCCCGAAACAGAGAAGGCCATTTTCACCAAAAAATTTGGCAAGAAGGTGATGGTGAGGCAGGCAATTTGCGAGAGCGGCAAAATATCTATCCCGTACGTCACATCGGAAACAACGAATTCCTAGAACTATATCAAGGAATGCCTCCAGAAGCGTTTATTGCCGATGATCAAGCAGCATGATGGACCCGTCATATTTTGGCCCGATTTGACATCATGTCATTACTCCAAAGACACTAGGGTGGTAAAAAGCCAAAACGTATGTTTTGTGCCAAAAATATGAATCCGCCAAATTACCCCGAGTCACGGACAATCGAGACTTTTTGGGCTTTGACCAGAGCAAAGCTACGAAAATGTACATAAAACCAGCTGATGACATCGGAAAATTTATAAAGGATTGGCCAAAAGTAGTGGAAATGGTGGGTAATGCAACTGCGCAGAAGCTTATGAGTCATGTTCGAGGAAAAATGCGAAGTCTGGCTTATGATTAAAGATTTTCATCAAATAAGAGATTGGTGTTCGATAGGACACAAATAATGATACAGTGTGCAAAATGAAGCCAATCATATGAATTGAATATTTTTGAGAGTTGCTTAGAATGCTTTGATCATGTTGTCTTCATTTTACTTACTAATTGAAATGTTTCCACCTTCATGATTCGAATTACCTGAAAAGAAAAGAAAAATTATGGAATAAATAAATTGCAGACTGATTATGTAATATATACCATATTTTAAACAAATTTTTGTTTTTAACTAATCAATGTTTCGTGCGTATGATCTCATCCACAATTTTTATCGTACATTTGTTGCAAGACGATGAATATCATAATTCTCGTCCCTTCATCGCAAGGCAACATAAATTCAAAACAGAACAACATAACAGCTGCAAAATGCTACTAACACATTCGCGCAACATAGAATTTTCCGGCGCTCATGTTTGTAAGAAAATATGAGACACAACTGTTAACTCTCTCAACATATTTTTCCATTCTCTCGTACATTTTGTATCACTCAGCATCGCGCAACAAACTTGATCGCCATTCAACATAAATACAGTTGCTGTGCCGTTGATCATGTGTTGGTTGTAGATTTGCGGTTTCTTTCTTCTCTCCCTTGGTTCGTTCGTTCATTCGTTCGGAATTTGGTCATCCTGTTTTCTGCCACCGCGTTGAATCGGTTCGGTATGCAATACACGCAAGATGTAAAGGAGAAAAACATGAATAAATTGACGGAATTATTTACTGTGCTAGCTAAAAACGTACAGCTCGGTTGGAACGCGTTTACAATTTACTTGTTACGATCTTTTCTGTCGTGGACGACCAAAAAAGACACTATTCAATCGGGATCGCCGAATGTAGGAGAACAAAATCGACAAACATAAATATTAAAGGAGCTTTTTTGGGAAGAGACGCTAGGAATAGGAAATCGTTAACACTGCGTAGAGCTGTGAGGGCTTTCATTTATTCTAGCACTTGAACTGGTTGTCCGAATTTTCTCTACTGCTTTTCTCTTACCTATTTTGTGATTGTGAGTTTTTAGTTCTCGTTCCCTTCAGGGAATCTTAAATGATCCGTTTATTGTTAAACGGTCAAAACAATCTTCAGTCTGGAAAAAAATCTTTTCACCAAAATACAATTCAGTGAAACATGGATTCAGTTAGGCATGCGTATTCCAGGTTAAATGGGTTAACTTCCGACGTACCAGGGATTTGAGTCCTTATTACTTCGCATATTAACATAGCGTCAATCACTTTTACAGCTTTTAAAACTACATATTATTCTAATGTTTCATAACACAAGGTTTAAAGGTAGCAAACAGGTATTCATGAGTTTATAAATTGGCTTAGATTAGTCATCGTACTTGGCTTATTCGTACTTTTCACAGATGATTTTCACCTAATCAGTTGTACAGACCCGATTCGTTTTTGGTAACATCCGATTCTGGCATTCGATTTTGGGAACATCCGATTTGAGCACATATGCATTTCTTCTCAAACTAAGCGCTGATGTGGTCTTGTGGATAGGCTGGCTTTGTACCTGAAAATAATTACATTTTCGTAGGTGATGGAAAGAATTAGAGAAACATGAGATATCAAAGAACGAAAGAACATAAGCCGTAAAAATCATGAATTTTTCGAAAAAGATACAACGGCTCACCGACAGAACTTGAACCTGAACCTGAACCTTGAACCGGAGATTGCAGATACAATTTCTGCCGGTGAGCCGTTGAATCTTTTTCGAAAAATTCATGATATTTACGATTTATGTTCTTTCGTTCTTATATATCTCATGTTTCCCTAATTCTTTCCATCACCTACGAAAATGTGACGAATCGGTAACCCAGGCGTAACGGGTTTGATTCCCGGTATAGGGCAAGAAAACTTTGGAGTTCGAATCCCATAAGTTGCCGACAGGTAAGATGCGTTTCATTGTAGGTACATAGGTACATATACACTGTATCAAAAAATTGTCCGTACAGCACGTACCTTGAGATCCAAACAATCAAAAAGTGCACTTTTTTAGTCAATAAAAATACTACAATTACATCATTCGCTGCAGAAACTAATCCTTTTTGTAGATCAGTATTATAAATGTTTATGAATTAAACCTTAAAAATAATCAAATTCATTTTGTATAGAAAGTCCCAAAAACGATGTCAAAAAATTGTCCGTACACTGAGGCCTTTGTCAAATATAAGTCAAGTAAACAGTTATGTGTCAGTCTGTCAAACGCAGAAACGTGAATTGAATCTCAGCAAAGACAATTTCCAGTAGTATGAGCGATAAATACGGTAAAATGAACTATATTTAGCATAAATTAGTAGATTTTAACAATTTGTGGATTAAATTAACACGAAAATGTCTGCTCCTCACAAAAAAAATACCCGTTGACATCCGGAAACTGATTGTTGATCTGAAGAATGACGATAAAAGCTTGTCCGAAATTTATTTATTTACTTGTCTTCGAATTACGCATAGAATAGTAAAACGGCCATGATCGTCGGTTCAGTATGTCCTTCAGAACTTTAAGAAGACTAACTCCCTGGAGACTAATCGTAAATGCTGATGGTTGGTTTGATCGTATCTGAAACAATCATATTTATATTCCTGTAGACGCGTAATATGACTGATAAATCTATTTATTTTTCTCCATGAATGATTGTCAAGTTTCCGGTGCCATTTGCGGTGAAAGCATACCACAACATTACATGGCCACAACCGAGCTTAAGCGTCGGTCACAAATTTTTCGGATCCAATTCAGTATTTGGATTACGCCCTATTCTTACATGTCCGTCAGACCCAAAAATATTAAATTTGTGTTGTCAGCGAATATGACGTTCTACCAGAACTCTTCCGGTTCCAGGACATACTTTTGAGCGTATTCCAGCCGCTTTTTCTTATTTTTAGCAGATATAAACGGCTTCTTCAGAGCAACACGACTTCGGTATTTTTTCTCATGAAGTATGTTCCGTACCGTTTGAGGATTAACCTGTATGTTTTCAAAATTCTTTAGGCTGTCTGCTAGTTTCGGGGCATTGATTTTAGGATTCTGACTGATTTCCCTGACAATGATGCGATGGTGACGATCCGTACGCTTCAGTTTGCGGCCTCTTCCTGGAGTGGTCTCCAGGAAGTTAGTCTTCTTAAAGTTCTGAAGGACATACAGAACCGACGATCGTGGCCGTTTTACTATACCTGCAATTTAGGACCAGCTTTTACCATCATTCTTCAGGTCAGCAATCAGTTTCCGGATGTCAACGGGTATTTTTTTGTGAGTAGCAGACATTTTCTTGTTAATTTTTGTGGATTTAATAAACATGAAAATGTCTGCTTTTCACAAAAAAATACCCGTTGACATCCGGAAACACAAAAATCTACTGATTTTTGCTAGATAAAGTTCATTTTACCGTATTTATCGCTCAGACCACTGGAAATCGTCTTTGCTGAGATTCAACTCACGTTTCTGCGTTTGACAGACTGACATATAACTGTTTACTTGACTAATATTTGACAAAGGCCTCAGTGTACGGACAATTTTTTGACATCGTTTTTGGGACTTTCTATACAAAATGAATTTGATTATTTTTAAGGTTTAATTCATAAACATTTTTAATACTGATCTACAAAAAGGATTAGTTTCTGCAGCGAATGATGTAATTGTAGTATTTTTATTGACTAAAAAAGTGCACTTTTTGATTGTTTGGATCTCAAGGTACGTGCTGTACGGACAATTTTTTGATACAGTGTATATCTATTATATAAAATTCTCTTGTAACGGTGTTTGTAGTACTACTCCTCCGAAATGACCCAACCGATTCAAATGAAATTATTTTTAGAATATTCTGTGGGCATGCGAATCGGTTTATATCGAATAAAAACAACAAAAAGTCGCATTAATTGTCCGTAATCATTAAATTTGTAATAAATTGAATCAAATTAAAGTCATGGCCTTCAATTTTTTCGAGATTTTCTTTCCATTGGGCGCCGGGCGGGTGGTTTGTTTTTCGTCTCTATGGTCAAGGCGTAGCAAGCAAACGTCGTAGGAGGTTAGTAACTATAGCATAGCATACTGTTTAGTGGGAATATTTGGGCGCGCATTTCTCAACCAAGCATAATTTCGATGCATGTGGTGAACATATGAAGCCTAGATGTGTTTTTTCTTCTTGATTCCTAGATCATTTGTACAGCACATATGTAGTAATGAATGACGCCCAGATGTCACCCAGATTAATATTTTGCCGATCAAATCAAAACCATTCAAACGATTTGAAAAAAATTAAACTTCAATTCGTGTTATTTCAAGAAGGAATTGTTGTATAAATAATATGAATTTAGTACTGATGCGTATGAAATAATGGTATGACTCTTTGCGGACATTTGAAAAAAGAAAAGTGGAAAGACTTGGTTTATAATCCAAAACGCTAGAAATATTTTCCGTTGCAAATGAACAGACACTTGAACTGAACAAGAGGCTGTCCTTTAAAATGGATTATATAAGATTGATGTTCATTTGAAGGCCGAATGCAAAGAAGTGCAAACGTTCAACATTTACAAAAAATGTATACATGATTTCTAAATTTATGAATGGTTGGGCCCAAATTAACAATCTGACTAAATAAACTTAACTTTTTTTTAAATCGTTCACCAAAAAACTGTTTAGAGGTTCCCTGTTTGTTTACACAGAATTCAAGTACGTACCTCACATAAATGTGTGTTTTTGTTTAACATATTTTGGTTACGTAGATGAGACTTAAGATTCGATTTTTTGTTGACATTTTTTTTGTGATTGATATTCCAGAAGCATAATTTTTTTGATAGTAGAAGCTGATTTTTTTTTTTTTTTGATAAGTTTTTGTTATGACCTAAAAGTGTTGAAAATAAAATTAACTCCTGTCATTTCACACGGAGAGACAAGTGGCAATGCGCCTTTAAGTCATGAAACATATTCCAATTTTTCTCTAAAATAGTCAGATAGGGTATCCCGAGTGTTAAATTTGAACGGATATTTAAAATTTTGAAATGTCGAGGTAAATTTACATGAAAATTTCCAGAAAAAAGAATGAACTCATGAAATCATCGTAGCCTTGAAAGATTAGTTCTTTTTATGTATTTATTTTTTTAAAACCTGCGTTCCAATTAAATCTTATTGAATCTTGAAAATATCACATAATCTTAAACAGAATCGCAAATCACCTTCAACACTGTTTAGGAAAATTTTAAATCAGACAACAATGGTTTAAATTGGCAGGTATGTATTTAAGGATAATAAAGAAGATAAAATTGCTTTAATTCGGTTGAATAACAAAAAATTTAATCATATCTTTTCTCCGTTCAAAACCAAATTAAATTTCTTTGAATATTAACCCAATAAATCAAGACTTCTTGATTTTATAAGCATTTTTTGCTAAAAAAAAAGGGCGAACCTTTTTTTTGGACATGATTTTGATGAAAATATGGATATAAATAACCACTGATTCCAAATGTGAGGAAAGTGAAGCTGCTTGAAAATGGTTTGAAAAAAATCATCTCTAATGTTTTTATTTCTTCAGTTCTAAAATAAATACCATCAAAAGCTACTTGGGAGCTAAAAGTGCTGCGCTAGGCAGAATATTGAGCAAACACTCCAAAAATTGTCCCGATATTCAAAATTCTTCTTCCATAAAGTTTCATATGCAATAAATTCCAAAAAATGAGAAATTTTTGATTACGATTTAAACCTTAAAGTGAACTTGAGCAAAGCGGAGTCAATCAACTAAATTGTATACAATAAATGAAACATAGATATAATCAACACATGTTATTTATGGAACAAGTTATAAAGAGTGGATTTTTTTAGCATGAGGTTTGCCAAGTTTGATGGTAACGTTGAGTGCTGAAAAAATCGAATTTGCAACGGGAAGCTGATACCTGAAATCATTCGGCAATATTCAAAGCATCCGATTAAAAGAAATGTAAATGAAAAGGATTCATGTAAGATGTATGTAAAATTTATTGGAGATATTTTTTGAATAATCAGTTAAAAGACCCGTAGAATTGAGTTAAAATTCCTAGATTTGATTCCGATATAATTGAGCGGGCCAATTAGAGCAAACGGAAAAGATGGATATGTTTAAAAACTAGGACACGTTCAAGAAAGCGAGACGATTAACAACTCAAGATTTGATGCTTTTTTAAGTCAAACAGCGAAAAAAAATTGATATAGACGCCAAGATTAAAATGGTAAGACGAAGTTTACCGGGTCTGCTAGTATATATATAATTATTTGGTTCTTTTAAATTGTATATATAATTAGATGTTATCATTATTTCAGAGGAAATGCATCTGAGGTTAATCTGAAGATACTATTGCAAGCGGCACGGGTCCGGCCCTTGCAGGTTTCTGAGGGTTGGATGCCTTTCTTCGACGAACCAATGGACCGTGGAAGCCATAGAAGAATTTCGACACAGACATATGCAGAAACTTGCTACCGATGGGGGAACCATACATATTTACATACATATGCATTTCTTCTCAAACTTGTCAATAATTTGATAATTTAAATCACACAAAACCAACGAAAAAAAAGAGAATAAAATTATTTTCAACATGTTTTATATAATTTGAAAATCAAATTTTTTGTTTGAAAAAATGTATGTGTTGACAACATTTACTGAATAATTAATTAAAATATATGGAAAATTTTTTTTTCGAAAATACTAAAGAAGTTTTGAAGCCAACAAATACTGGTTCAATGTGCAAAAAAAAGAATATGTATTTATTCAATGGGGTTTTAAAAAGTTTTGTTCTCTTTTTACAACCCCATTGGATAAAAACATATTTAGTCGCAAATGACTGAATTCACGTCACAAAAAAGGAAACTTTTTAATATTACGAGAAAGCTTTGACTTTTTTAACATAAAAATAGGATCTTCGTTGAAAATAATGAAACGATTCTGAAACACTAAATTTTATAAAAATCATTTGGAATCCACCGGAATTACTTACATTAGAACGAATGACTGAATTCACGTCACACAAATTTAATATTTTTTAAAGTTTTATAAGCTGTTTTGACTCCCCAGATGGTCGAATTTTTACAAATCGAACATAATTAGAACTGTTAAATGCAACAATTTAATTCGCGATTAATTTAAAAACTCTTTATTTATTTAGAATTCTCTGGATTAGAAAAAATCAAAAATAAATATTGAAATGTATTTCATTTCATAATTGATCGCTTGGTAAGGCTTGATGTTTCCCTCAAGACAATTGGGAAAAAATTATGATTTAAGACTAAGAATCCCATAGTAAAAAATCTTGGAGACACAGATATAAGAGATCAGAGATATTCCTTTTTTTGTTTTATTCCCAGTGATGCTCGAGAAAACTTAAAATTTCAAAGGATTTTGAATGTTCTTCTTCGCTTTCATATTTTTTTGTATTTCAATTGTACACAGCTTGTACCCGGACATTGGGTGTATATAATTCTGGAGTGTTGATTATAAAGTCTTTCAGCTAATTGAGTAAACAGGAATCCATCCATACATTGCAAACTCTTCAGACACTATGGTGAAGTTTAAAGTAAATGCAATATGCCTTGTAATGTTTAAGACGTTTTTTCTTAATTAAAATAAGAGTGGTTTTGTTTATTCTACCAATTCTGACTGAACTGCAAATATTCCTTAAAAAACTGTTAATATCCTTTAATTTTTTATTTCGGCAATTCTTAGAAAAAGTTATTTTACGAACAAACCATAATTTGTTTTGATTTTGAGGAAAATATTTTATAATCGAAACATAATGCTTGAATCACTGGAAGCTCCTAAAATATAATCTTTATTCAATAAATAAGAAAACGTGATGTAGTATTTACTGTTGGGTTAACAATCCAGATTCTTCGAATTCGGACATGCTCGGGTTTGTAAAGTAAAATGAACAAGAGAACCAAATAACGGTCCGACTCGAACAAAAAACAAACAAATTAGGCGTTAGAAAAATCGAAACCAAATGCTAGGATTTTGTCAGGTTTTGGAAGAATTTGCGCTGATTCGCTTGCCAACAAAAAATCGGGAAAAGTTCTGTACTGAAACTATTCGAAATATTTTATAACGGGCCCCTTACCTGTTATATTTTACGTTTTAAACTCGATTTTCTAGTTTCAATTATTTATCCAAGATATCTAGAATTTAAAGCAGTATGTTTAACATAATCCTATAATTTTTCTTCCTCAGGGGCCCCCAGGGTCAGCTGCTGACAGATCGAACAGATCAGCTCAAGCGTTGGACTGAGCATTTTGAATAACTCTTCCGAGTTACAAATAGCAATGGCCAACAGAACCCGCAGCTCGAGGCGCCCACAGTAAGTTGCATTAATGGCGTAAACTCGGAAGCGCCCTCGTTGGCTGAAATAGAAGCGGCAATCAAGGACCTGAAATCCAACAAAGCGCCTGGAATCGATTGCATTCCTGCTGAAATGCTCAAAGCCGACCCTGCCTTGCCAGCACAAATGTTGCACCGTCTTTTCGCTGACATTTGGGATACTGCAACATTCCCGGCCGACTGGATGCAGGGTATCCTCGTAAAGATCCCGAAGAAAGGAGACCTGACAGAGTGCGGTAACTGGCGTGGCATAACTTTGATCTGTACAACCCTCAAAGTACTCTGCAAAGTGATCCTGAACAGGATCCAGGAGATAATCGACGCTACACTCCGACGGCAACAAGCTGGATTCCGATCCGGACGATCATGTGTGGACCACATCACAACGCTACGAATAATACTGGAACAAATCAACGAATTCCAGGACTCTTTTCTGCTGGTGTTCGTTGATTTCGAAAAAGCATTTGACCGACTGAACCACGAAAACATCTGGGCTGCCCTTAGACGACGAGGGGTCCCAGAGAAACTAGTCCATCTCATCGAAGGTGTCTTGTCCGGACCAATCCCGGTAATTGCTGGAGTGAGACAAGGATGTATTTTGTCACCGGTGCTTTTTCTCATCGTAATGGATGAGATCTTGACTGGATCGATTGACTGTAGACCAAACCGAGAATTGAGGTGGAATCCTTCAGCAATTGAGCAACTGAACGACCTTGACCTGGCAGACGATATTGTTTTGCTCGCCCAAACACAACAAGACATGCAAAGCAAACTCGACGACCTCACCGAAAGCTCCAAGGCAGCAGGTCTCAAAATCAATGTCGGAAATACCAAGTCGATGGAAATCAACACAGAAAATCGTTCCAATTTCGTGGTAGCTGGACAACAGGTTGAGACAGTGAAGTGCTTCCAGTATCTTTGTAGCCAGATTACGCCTGATGGTGGTACCAAGAAGGACATCGAAACCCGGATCTTCTGATTTGCGTTTGCGAGTCTCCGAAACATCTGGCGCTCACGCCAGATCTCTCTACGAACTAAGATCTGAATCTTCAACAAAAGTTTTTGTGAATCGCTGCCTGCGGAACATCATCCGCGCTTGGTGACCTGGCAACTGGATCTCAAACGTTGAACTTCATCGCCGGTGTCATCAAAAGGCGCTAGAAATCGAGATTCGGGAACGTAAGTGGAAATGAATTGGGCACACGCTGCGAAGAGAGGAAAACGAGATTTGCAGAGAGGCGCATGACTGGAATCCAGATGGGCATCGAAGAAGAGGCAGGCCCAAAAGCTCGTGGCGGCGAAGTCTAGCCGCTGAAATCCGCACAGTTGACGAGAACCTTGGCTGGCAGCAAGTGAAGACGCTGGCTCCGGATCGCGAGCAGTAGAGATCTTTTATCTCAGCCCTATGCGTCGGTCAATCGGCGCCGGACCTTTAGATAGATAGATGAGAGGGGCCACCCTAAACCGGAGGGGGGGCAGGGAAATTACATCGCCTCCCCCTTTAATACGGCCTTGAGTAAATTGGTTGACTTCTAGAATGATAATGGTTCAGAAAAAATCCGGAAAAGTGATTTCACGTCACGGTGGAATGTGTCAACTGGATTTTGAGTTTATTTGGGCAGGATTTTTGAATTAAAATTTATATTCACAAGAAGAGTAATTTGATACCGGTTCTAATGAAGTAATAACATTAGCGAGAATTAATTTGAACTAAATGTTCTTTGACACACGTATTATGGTGGGTATTGTAAACATAATTGGAACATATTGATTTTACCTCACCTTCATTGATATAACATAAGGTGAATTCGGTACGAAATAGTCATAATGCATATAATCATTCAGAAAAATGAAATAAAAAAAATCGTGACTAGAAATTAAGCAGGAACTTAAAGTGGAAAGTATAAATTAAAGTATGAGGTGTTTAGCTATTTTAGTTTTGAGGTATTTTAGATTTTTCTTAACTACTGCTCTGAATTTTCGTTGATTTGAAAAGTGAAGTTTAGATAAATAACAAAAAATTAAAATTATAATCAAGATGAAAAAGACCCCCAATGGAACAAGCAATGGAGGAGGATTTTCTCGATTCATCAAGCACGGCTAACCGCTCCGAGGGTACAGTCAGTCAAACAAGCGGCCAATGCGTAAGGAACCGGTGCCCACTCATCAGAATGTAGTCCAACAGTTCATGGGTGATGGTTACAGCATGGGTTCATTTTCAAGAGCCCTGAAATACAAGTTCAAACAGAATTTTAAGATATGCCGTTTGAAAGAAGAATAATCCTGGTTGTTTACCGAGAGGTTGTTGCTGAAGGATCTACACTGGGATACGGAAATGGAACGAACAATGGTGAGGTTGTCCAGGGTACGAGAAAAGGCTCTGCAGACCAAATGGCTGGTACCAAGTTACAACACACAGGGGTTCCGGTAGATAAGAAATTGAGGAGAAAATATCATGTTCGTGCAGAAATGGATTTGAGCGGACCGAAGATTGCAAGATATAAGAACCAGGTTTCCCGTAAATTGGTGAGCTCTTTCCAATTTATTTATCCGTGTATTCGGTCACATTTTAAATTTTTTAACACATCAATCCTTCTTGCCAAGTAGGATTTCCTATAAAAGCAAATATCCTTCCCTCTTCCTATCTGAAACAGCATCCTTGTTTGTAGGGTCGCATGAGTTCTCTTGCACCTGAAAAGTTCATTTCGCTGTTCAGATTATCCCAATATGATTACATTGACTTGTCACGGTGTGCATAATGGTACCGCACTGATTCTCAATAGCAACACTTGAAATGAGTATTGAACCCAGATACTCATTTTGGCATCTAGTGTTGGGCTTGATTGTTAGTTGTACTTCGTGTATCAGCCAATTCAAGATGTGTGTAGTCACCCAATGCTATGCTATGCTATGCTATTTTAGATTTTTCTTAACTACTTTAGTAAACTGTCCAATTTATGGAATGTTTAAAATCCTTGGATCTTCCCACATTTATTTTATCCATTGATTATAAACTTAATCTTGGGTTTACAAGGCTGAGCTGGTCAGATATATTACGAAAACAGTCCTTACAATGTAGGGCTGAGTGGGGTAATTATAAAAAAATTACTAAGTTTCTTGTACTATCAGCTTTAACAAGTATGTCTTCAATTTTGAATTCTGGAACGTAACCAGAAATGAATAATTGTTCCCTTCTACATTTCAAGTTTTTTTTTTTCATATTTTTTGATTGCTGCTTGTGGCCGTAAAATGCTTATTCATTAATTACCCCCTTGTCTATGTGGTAATTAAGAATACGGTTACAATTCTTGATATGTCTTTTAGTATTTATCCCTAGTTTGAAACCACATCTAAACACTGCATTTTAGTGAAATTTGTTGAATATTACTTGAAATTAACTGTTGAGAAGTTATGGGATATTTTCATTTAAATATTTTTTTTTTTTACAAATAAAAGACTAGAAATGACAAAAAATATCTTAAAAATAATATATATGAGGCCCTTGGAGCCAAAGGGGTATAAGTGCATAAACGCTTAATTCGATAAAAAACGCTTTCAAATTGATGTGTTTGGCTATTTTCCATATATTTTTCGATAATTTGTAATTTTCTATCGAATGTGAAAGAATGTTAATAAAATTCTAAAAATCCGAAAAAATCATCAAATACAGTTTGAAATCTGCAGAATTGTTTGGCATTATTAACTCGAAATCGACCATACCCAGCAAACATTTAAGGAGGTATATCGCAGGAACAACAGAATTATTCAAACAATTAAACCAGATGAAAATATTGTATTTAACTTACCAAAATAGCATATAGCTACAAAAGTGGAGGCGATATATCTACAACGACAAGCCCCACAAAATGCAAAATAAACGATTTTAAGTAATTTGAGTAAAACCAAAAAAAAGTTCCCCGACCGAGATTTGAACTCCACCCTCTGAGTTCGCAGTCCGGTATCTTACCACGATGCCAAGTCATCAGTTGAAATGACCCACGCTATAGCTCTATAGGTGAGATTTTCTTTGTACGAACCGGTCAAAGCAAGAAAGGGAGAGATCGGAAAGAGTTTCAATCGATGGACCGCCCATTTATCGTAAATCACTTCACTCAAATCCTTAATGTCCAATTATCATATTCCTAACTTTTTGGAGACATATTTACGAATTGACTAAACTGCTATCCGACTCAACTACTTTGGGCAAAGCTTGTCGTAAATGAATGATAGAAAATCACTCAATACCAACTTATTTATGGTGGTTATTGAAAACGTCTTAATATTCGATTTGGATTATCATTTCTATTACGATTTCATGTTAGCTGGGTATTGTCACTTATACCCCTTTGACTCTGAGAGCCTCATATGATAAAGTAACAAACATTCTTAACATAGCATAAGAAAATTTAATGTGTCTAGCACAAGATAAAAAAAAAACCAAAAAAACTAAAAATTATCAAAAATTAATAAAACTTAATAAAAAATTGCGCTAATAATAATAAAAATGGTTAATTTATAGTAATAATTGAGAAAAAAAAATGATGAAAACAATGTTCGATTTTTAGCACAAAAAGTTTTTGAGCATAATGCCCAAAACGAATAGGGCTTGGACATGAAACTTTGAGCGGTAAAATACGATAATAATGTTTCCTATTGAACTTGAAGCACGAAAATCTTTTAATAATCCTCAATACTGCAGCAAGGAAAAGATTTTGATATGTTGGTAGATGCCGTTTTTAATTTCCTTTTCTGAGATTGGATTTGAAAAAAAAGTTTATCTCGATTTCAATTTTCCGTCAAATATTCCACGTTCAGTGATTTCCTATGACATTAAATGTTCTTACTGATAATTGCTTTTGTCATCCAGCATCCATTCATCTCAGCATTTGGTTTCACAGCGATGAAAATTAATCCGTTCCACGCAAACGGATATAAAAAGCTTTATCGAAGCTCTTCTATTCTGTGAAATCCATGCTGATTGAATCAAAAGGAAAGGAGTTGATAGGTATTCAACGTCTAAATCAATCAATTCGAGCCGCTTTCTGTGTAGAGTAGAGAGTGCCCTGTCTCATTAAAAATTCTGACACCGACTGTTCACCGATAATTCAATAATTTCTGCAATTCACACCGAACCGAAACCGAAACAACAATGGAAGGGTAGGCAATCAGCAGTGTGCAAAATCTTTTGCGTAAACTAATTTCCGGTTCGACATTTATCCTAGATTGGAAGCGCACACAGGCAGGAAGTTCAATTATTTAATCAATCCTTTATCTTCACACCACCAAACGAACGGTTTCCTAATGAGGGGTTCGATTTTTTTTAATAGCCCTGTCCTCACCTTCGGCAGTTTTTGGCACCCCATTTTTGCATATTTATGAGTGATCATCTATGCAGCTCTGTCTGTACTGTATGTATGATTGCGATAGTGGGATTGTTCCTTTGAAACCGAAATTCCGCTCTAATCTTGTATGCACCCCTGAAGGCGCAGATTGGTCCTCTCTACGCCTGAAGGACTCTCATAATTTCGGATTACTCGAAACAATTGGCAGCCATCGGGCGTACATAGCTAGATCTGAAGCAAACCCGAGCGAGAGCAGATCGAATGCATAGGTAAGTACCTATGCTTCAAATGGGATCCTAGCTGGTCGGCTGAAGAAGAGTCGTTTAGTTTTGGCTCAAGGAGTCTGTACCCGGAAGGGTTATGAACACATAATGGGGTGAAAAAAGCCGCCGGAAAGGATGCCGATTGATTCGTTTCGTTTTTATTGATGCAAAGCAGCAAAGCCCGGTGAAGATTACTTGAACAATAATAGAAATAGGTAGATACCTGAATTCGGTCGTTGGACTTAGCGCTTGCATATCGCATCAGTTACGACGATGATCCGGGCGGCTGGGCGAAGACGAAGCCTACCAAAGGTAGCAAGACGCACGCAGCGGCAGAAGAGATACTGGTTTTGCGCTTTAATCAGTTTGAAATCGGGGTAACACGCGAAGGCCTCATGGGAAAATATGAATATTCAAGAGCCGTGCCATTTGGTTGGGACTTCGAAATGCGGAAGTCGACGAAGACGGAAAGCCAATATTTGGTTGTAATGTTTGACCCGAAAGGAAGCGGTTTCTTTTGTGCGAATGATAGTGGTAAAGTCTAGGAAATTTGTTCATTCGAATGATAATGAGATTTGGAAAGCGACTCTGGCTTTTGAAACTTTACCCGCAAACACAAGCATTTGAATGAAAATAACATTCCATTGAAGGATTGTTATGTTTCACAGCCAATCAGTAGAATTCTAAATCTGGGCATTTACTTCTCGAGAAATTTATCAACGCATTCAAAATTTGATAAAGCTCCAATTAAAGAATAAAAATGAAGTTTTGTGTGAAGATGAGATTAAGAATGTGCAGAATAAACGTTAAAGCTAAAAAAATATGAGGCAACATTGATATAGAAGCTTTAATGTGTAAACAAAACACACAAATCAGTTGTTGGCCAAATTTTGTAAGCTTGTTTCAGAATCAAAACATTGAGAAAAAAATAACTTCTTCTATTAAAAAAAATAGATAATATAAGGACTTTTTCTGACATCATTCAAGACCCAGCAAACATAAAATCGCATTAAAGATTATAAGTCAAGTAATTAAAAACGTTACTGCGAATCGTAATTCCAACTAACGCAAGTAAAAGGTCGTAAAAATCGTTATCGAAGTGGGATGAAATGGTTTAAATCGGATTTGATAAACAGTTCGCCATGTTTGCAGATTTTCCAGATTGCCAAAAATCAGATGGTGTATTTGCAAGAATTGCCCAATGACAGAAGCAGCAAATATTGTCGCTGGCAAACGGTTCGCATGCGTTGAGAGAAAAAACTTGTACTCTCTTGCATTTTTTCAGTAGGATGTATGAATTAGGTGTCGAATATCGTCCAATTCATATATTCTTATCGCTTTAGCCAGGAGTTGAAAATATATATGTATGCCTCCGCTTTGGTTGGTAAATGCTTTTTTTCGAGTGTCATACGATCATTCTATAATGTACATATATGAAACGTATAACAAAGTGTTTGAGAAATATACCTACTAAAATGTTTGCTGAGGAAAGTCATTGAGAATTCTATATTTAAGATCCTCAATCACTTAAACACTTTTTTGAAGACTGCGAAACGATTTGACTTATTGTTTTTAAAAAGTACTAGAATTTCAATTTAGTATAAAATTTTGTCTTTAATTTTGTCAATATTTATGTTTATCGCAGGTTTTGAAAAAAAAATTTATGAATTTTTACCTATTTTCATAAGTTACCTCAAAAACATCGGATTTTTATTAAAATTTTGTTGACTTGTGCTATTTATTAAGAGCGTGAAATTATCTTGATTCCAAGTTTACGTAGAACTTGAAGATATGATCGATTTATGTCTTAATCTGTTATTTGATGATCAAAATTCGATTTCAAAAGAGTTGGCAATAGAACACAAAGATGCTTTCGAATACGCTGAGACTTGCTAGCTAAGTAAGCACTTGAATTTGGTTAAAAAAACAGTAGTTTAAGTTATATTGTGAAATCCATTTTTCAGTCAAAACGAATTTTTCAAAAATCGGTATGATATCGGTAGGTTTTGCCAAAAATCGGTATTTTGTATAAACCGATTCTTGGTCAAAATTTTCGTAAAAATTGGTATAAATACCGCAAAATTGGTATGTGTGGCATCGCTGGCTAGAGAAGACGAGGCGCGTACGAATGAAACACGATTTAGCCGAAGCCAAACGGTGCTATCGAAAGAATCCATTTAATTATTATTTAAAGAATGGAATTAAGGGGAATCTTTGGATTGCTTTGATTCTGTAGAATTATTCAACCAAGTAGGCTCACAAACATATTAGAGTGAAAATGTAGAGTGATGACCAAAAAAAAGGTCATCACTTTGAGCGAAATTTCCGTTGTTTAACGTAGCCTGATTTAGCCTGATTTTTATTTCACCAGTTTCCAGATTTTTGAAAAAAAAAAAAATGTTGGCAACCCTGACGGTGACGGTCCGACAAGAGAGAGCGTGTCCGAAAGAGAGCGAAGGAGATTCACAGAGACAAATAAATCGTTGGGAAGAGATATTAGAAAGATGGCAAATTAGGAGTGGCCATGATAAATCTAGATATGGTGGTCTCACTTTAGCAAAAAGTACACGAGGGTTGGATGCGGAGAAGGGGGCGGATCGCAGCCGAAATTTGACAGCTGGCTGCTGGCTAGCTAGGATGCCAAGCGCTCTGATTTTTGTAAAACACGAAGTTTTGCCAATCATCAAGGTATTGCTTGGATAAAGATTTCGCCTTGATTTTTGCAAATATAATTCATAGAATCGAAAAAAAAACTTCCGGCTGAGCTCCGGGATAGTAAGCAAAGCTGGAACACGTTGGTCCTATAAACGATGCTTATTCAACACTTTTTTCTTCCAAGAGCTGTCTAGAAGCAACAGAAAGTCATCGAATCGGATGGTAACATGGCGAGGCATTACATTCCATCGTCCGAGAAGCGGCTGGCCCTCCTGCAGGAACACCCGTTCTTCATCGAGATGAAGAAGCTGCATCAGGACGACCCCTGTCTGTTGCCATCGCTGCTCCAGAAGATCCATCGAGTAATCCGGATCTGATGGGTATAATTTGGGAAAACCAGATGAAGTTTTTGGCACTTTTGAACGAGGGAACCGATGAGCTGAAGGGTGGTGGAAGGAGCGGCGTCAGCGGTGGCAGTGACGTACCGCATGATGTAGCCTCGATTGCCGCTTCGATGGTGAACACCTTGAGTCCGACCTTGATGCCAAGGATCGGATAAGCAACATCCGGTTTAGGATTTTGGTTGTTTGGTCTACCCTTAAATGATCCTTCCTATTATCACGATTAATCACAGATATTTCGGAGCGTCCGAAAAGTGCGGAGGTATTGTAATTTAAGATACAAAAAAGTGTTTCGAATAAAATGAACTCATTGAATACTCACTCAAATCAGTTTTTTGTTTCCGGAAGTGTAATTTAAATAAAATAAAATAAACTAAAACACAATTTGGTTCTCAATCTTTTGATCTTTGGTCTACGATAAGCTTATGCACAGACATAGGCCGATGGCATAGTGAGAGGACGCAGCCAATGCGAACTCGAACGGCGGAACAAATTGACATCTGCTTCGCCGCGTTGAGTATGTTAAGTTTAAGCGATTTACATTTACATTGGAGGATTTTTCATCAAATGTGGTTCGCCGCATTGGATCGCATTCGCCGGTTCGCATCGCATCGCACTCACTATGTCATCGGCCATACACAGACTTTTTTCCAAATTTCTCTGATTTTTTATCTCAAACACCTGGCATCCCTGGACCATCTTCTTCGTAAACACTTCAGCCAGCTGTCAAAACTTTTTGCAATATGGCCGAACATGCGATTTGACATGTGAGACCACCATACTAGATTCATCATGGGTGTGGCTAGCTGACATTGTTTGACTTGGTTCGGAAATTATTGCGGTTACTGGGAAAATTTCTAATCGCGCGACGGTAGCCTTCCGTGCGGTAGGCTAGCCGGAGCAGTAAACACAGTTAAAAAAATCACTCTCACTCACTAATTTCATTGAAAAGTTAGGAAGTAAATTCTTGAATCAATCTTCAAATCATTATTTTGCAAGAGAGGACAAAACATGAAGTCATCGGAATGAAATATTATTATTTTTAGTATTCATTGAGATTGAATTAATTACGAGCGTTAAAATCCCAGGCAAAACAAAAAAACAATCTACATTATTGAAAACACATTTTTCCATAGCCTGAGAATTAACGAATTTGGCATGACGAAGATTTTTGATGCGATAAATGCGTCTTTGATACTTTATATGCCGGTCAAATTCAATTATGTTGTCGTTAAAATGTAACAAATCGTACATATATGAGAAGTTAAAAAAGGAGTTGTGTACGGTGAATAATCTATTAAAGGAAATAATACCATTCGCATCGCAAAAAATTGGACTGCGCAATTTGTGCGATCTGTCAAATCAGTATAAAATCTGACGGTTTTCTACACGCTAACCGCTTTTCAGTTAAACTTTATACGGATAACTCCGACTGCAAAACAAAGCACGATATCCAACATTCAATGAATGATCGCTACCGTGTCGTCGAACTCTAAACTTATTTAAACAACTACAGGTTTTCATTTTTTTTCGTGAATTTGTCCGCTGATTGAACCCATCGCAAACAGGTTTTTTAACTATTCATTTTTCCGTGATTTTGACCGCTGATTGACCAAGCTCAAGGCAAACACAATTTTTTGTTTTATAAATATTTGGTATACATGTTTGTTTGACAACTTTTTATTAAATCATCTTTCAATGTTTTCCGCTTGTTCATCCGATTTAATTTCAGTCGATAAATAATCCTTATGTAGAACAATGCTAATTTTTTTCTTGAATACTGTAATTTTTTTTACAGTGGTACCCTACGGGCGCCCAAATCAGCTATCGCAGAAATAGAAAAAAAGAGTGGATCAGCAATATCATATTAGATATCCCGGATATCAGCTATCCCACAGGGAGAGGGGGACTCAATGCGCATACAAATGAGAATACTCATTTTCTACGAATATGAAAACTCTATGCACAGGTTTGTGATGTAGCTCAGTTGACAAGTCAGTTGCTTCCTGAGCCGATGTCCGTGAGTTCGAGCCCAAGAGTAAACATCAATCACAGTCGTACCGGATAAGTTTTTCAATAACTGTTCGCCATCTGCATCGTTGATATAAGTCGCGAATGACATAAAGATATTGGAACGACTATAATCGAAACAAAAAAAATATACTCAACAATATACATGGAATGAATTATCGACATTGTAAAAAATTCTGTCAGGAATACGAAAGGCGAGCGTGAAAATCAATGATTGCCGTGATCAAATTGAAATGCACTTGTGCCAGTCTAAACATAAAGTTATTTTTTGGGCGATGGGTTTCGAAACTAGTTCGATTAGTGTTTCTAAAATAATTAGTGATACCAAGGGAAACAGCGATGTTTCCAGGCGACAAACCATACAGAACAACCATCAAGTCGAACTTATTTCAAAACGTTCCTATATACACTGCCGGCCAAAAGTTTGGGATCACCCGCCTAAAAACATGCAAATTTTGATCGTTCATATCTCAGCCGTCTTAGGACATGTTGCAAATCTTCTGAACTCATTTGAAAGATAATGAGCAATAGCTATTTCGGATGTATTTTGCCCAGATATAATGTTTTAGTTTTGCACCTAAAACTTAACCTAAAGTTAGAGCATTTTCAAAAAAACGCACTCAATATTCGAAGCCGATCATCTCGCGATAGGGTGGACCAAATTTCAAAATTTGAGTTGCATTAGAATCCTTATTCTATACTTCTCAAAACACAATCAAAAAATTTTGTGCAAAAATTTAAGAATGTACTATTAATTAATAAAACAGACACTTAAGTTATCGTCCAAAAGTTTGGGATCACCCCTAGTATGGTGTATCGACCAAAAGTTTGGGATCATTTTTTCAAAAACATGCAAATTTATCTCATTCATATCTTTCTCATCTAACATCGTATTGCAGATCTGAAGGGTGCATTTGAAAGCTTAGGAATTGTTGTTTTTTCATAAATTCATTAAAAAATTATATTTTAAATCCATAACCATAAAAAATTACAATCATATGTGTGAATTTTCAAAAAAACAATAAGTTTCAAGTAAATTGTTTATGGTTATCACTTTAAAATAAATTTTTTGTATGAATTTATGGAAAAACAACAATTCCTAAGCTTTCAAATGCACCCTTCAGATCTGCAATACGATGTTAGATGAGAAAGATATGAATGAGATAAATTTGCATGTTTTTGGCCGATACATCATACTGAGGGGTGATCCCAAACTTTTGGACGATAACTTAAGTGTCTATTTTATTAATTAAAAGTACATTCTTAATTTTTTTCACAAAATTTTTTGATTGTATTTTGAGAAGTATAGAATAAGGATTCTAATGCAACTCAAATTTTGAAATTTGGTCCACCCTATCGCGAGATGATCGGCTTAGAATGTTGAGTTCGATTTTTTGAAAATGCTCTAACTTTAGGCTAAGTTTAAGGTGCAAAACTAAAACATTATTTCTGGGCAAAATACATCCGAAATAGCTATTGCTCATTATCTTTCAAATGAGATCAGAAGATTTGCAATATGTCCTAAGACGGCTGAGATATGAACGATCAAAATTTGCATGTTTTTAGGCGGGTGATCCCAAACTTTTGGCCGGCAGTGTATGTTGTTATCAACGTAATCTAAAAGCGCAAAGACGTAAAAAATGTGATAAACACCGGTGAGGAATTTCCAATTATAAGGTAATCTATATTCTTTTTCAATTGATTTGATCAAGTGACAATTGTAGCAAATTTGTAATTTTCTAATGTTTTTTTTTTTTGCAAAAATTGTTTTTTGTTGAGGCGCGCTATTATTTGATTCGTTTTGCTCAGCAAGATTATTATTATTTTAATAATAACATGATATTTTGTAGTTGTAGTTGGTAACAAGGTAAGATGTTAAAACATAAGTACTAATATGTAACTAACTATGTATTGATTATAATTTCAAAATAGCTCAACTCTATAGGAGGAGATTGTGGTTTCAAGCCAGCCGGAGAATGTCGGCCTATTTGAAATCATGAGTAAGTTACTTTGGAACCTTTTCAGGTTCGATTCGTCAAGATTTAAAGTCCTCCAAAGAACACTGTTATTAATTTTTTTGTATCTATTGATTTTTCGCGGATTGTGCACTTTTTTGAACAAATTTACTTTATGGTTGGCAAAATAAACATATACAAATTTTACATTTATAAAAAAAAATAAATCAATAATCACTGCAAACTACTCTTCCTAAATTCAATAAGATTCAGTAACATTTCACAACCACAATTATCGCTAACGAATTACAGTAGCAAGTACTTATCTTTTACTATTTTGTCTATCCCGAATGTAGGCATTAGAACATCATATTCTGCTCCTCCCCTTTCATTCACCAGTAAAAGGATGCTGTACGATCCTGGACCATTGCCTGACAGCTGCCCGCTGCTTGAGATTTTTTTTTGTAAATAAATATTCCAAGACCAGCACATCGCACATCTCTTTACGTTGATAAGAATCTTCCCTCTCGAATGATGGTTGTTCACGCGATTCCAAACAACCATTCAATATATCAGCGGACGAAAAAAAAAATCCTCATACCAACGTTAAAATGCAACAACATCGACCCGTAAGCACGATTAGGCGCTTGTACTCTGGGGCATTGTTTGTAAGCAACGCGGTCGATTCGGATCAGATGATTTATAATCCCTCTTGGAATTGGAGGATTTTTCCTCCGATCACAAGCTCATAGGCCTAGGACGTAGATTAGTTGTCATGAGAACGATGATAGAAGTGGCATGCGGACGCGCTAAGCAAATAAAGTTTCAATCGAGCGCCGTTTATTTGTTTGGCCAAACTTATGCCATTTGGACAGGAACCCAGCCAGAAGGAGCTGCGGACCCCTCAGTGACCCGATGATGGCGAGATAAATCGTCATACTAAAAATGCAACCGAGCAAACATGACCAGCCGGCCTCGTTCTTTGGTTTTTCGAGCGGTGGCGCACACGTATGGCATATTAATGAAAACAAACAATTGTCGAATGGTTTATTTCATTTTTGCTACATGACCAGACCATACAAAAACACCATGTTGCTATTACACGGTTGCGTTCCGGTGACGCATTTTTACACCAGCAGGGATTCTCGAACTAGTTTTTAGCAGCTGGTTCTACACTTTTTTATAATCGGTGTCGCCGGATTTGTGGGATTTGAGGCCGCGATTTCAGCGGGGATTGCTTTTTGATGCAGTCGGTAGCGCTTTCTGGTTGAGATCATTTCCATGCAAACGTTATGTATGCCATTCGATCCTCCAACCAATGCCATTCAATCCTTCAACCCTTCTTAGCTTCTAAAAGACTTAAAAAAAAACTTTCTTCTAAATACTACTGTTGTTTTATCAGAAATAAACGACTTAAGTTATTTTTTGGATTCTAAAAATGATGATTTTCTATGATTTTTTAGACGGATAAAAATTTAAAAAATGAAAGATGCTGAAAATGAGCGAGTAGAATTTTATCTAGAAGCATCTTCATCACATACCAAATTTTTGTTCAGCACGGGCTAACTCACGGTGTCTCTGGGAGAAAATTAGCATCGCTAATTTTTGCACCAATCGAAAGCTGGGACTTTCCCCTTTCATTAGTGCCCAAATTTCAAATAATCCACCGGGTGGTCTAGAACAGTTTATTCTTTTGAAGATCATTCAACTTTTTTAATGGTTTTTTTTTTCAAAGACAAAATCATACTACTCACTGTGAAAACGCTTGTCTTACCTTTAGCATTAACCCAACTCCATAAGTTAATAGGATGGTTTAATAGAAAATCTTTCTGGCTAAAACTTTGTACAAGACATCAAAGGGATACAAATTGAGAGAAAAGAGTTGGAATGTCATAACCAGGGTGATTATAATTCCATTTGAAAAATCTAACGAAACTTCTCATTACTGATTGTTCAAAGACCAGAAATAGTATTCTACCAACTTAGTTATTGATTGTAGGGATGGTTCAGGATGGTTTATTTACATTAAAAAATCTATACTTTCATAAATTTGTTAGGAATACTCTGAAGTTATGAGCACTTGTGGGGGTTTATTATCAAAAAAGTCTCCCGCATTTCTTGAAAATTTAGTTATTTATATTTTTGGCTAAGTTAGTATGAGAACTTCATGAACAAATATTTGGGACTAGGAAACAAAATGGACTTTCTTCTTAGATTAAAGCCAAAATTTTAAATAATCCACCTGGATATCAAAATGAAATATCTTTGTTGAAAATCGTTTATTCTTTCTGATGATTTCTGAAGGTGTTTATACTTTTCACTGTTAATCAATTGTAAAACTTTATACACGGGTACCACGAGGTGGTAAAGTGTCATATATAAAACTAAAAATAAATTTCAACTTTTTGTATATGTGTGATTGCATAAATTAGTGTTTTAGATGCATTTTTGTATTTAAAAGTGTGGTCGATTCGAATTTTCAAGCATAAATGTAAGATTGTTCGTTTTTGTCAAAAGTACACGAACTGAACCTAATGTCTTTTATTGATTTTTTTCAATAAAAAGGCCGAAGAAGATTACAAACTCTCAACATTTACTTTATTTTCAACAATCATTAGTAGTTGATTTGATATCATACTGAATCAAAGCAATCGAAAGATTCCTTTTAATTCAACCACGGTAAAGTTACCGTGGTTGAATTAAAAGGAATCTTTCGATTGCTTTGATTCAGTTGAATCATTCAACCAAGTAGGCTCATACCACAACAGAGTGATATCATACTATTATTTGAAAATATTCTCTCAATTCACTTTTAGTTGTCAGATCTTAAATCATCAGATTTCTACAATTTTTTTATTTTGTACTCTTAAAGTTCTGCATTTGTTCAATTTAACGATTTTTTTTTTCAAATTTTCTATGAAAGAAATAAAAAAAACACGGGTTTTATCTGGTGGTATGGAACACTGCAAACAATTGTCTGTGGATTTCTGCATTTTTGGCTTTCCCCTGGAATTTTGTTTTCTTACTTCTATGAAGTCGGTCCTGTGTTTTCTATGTGGTGCTCTACGGTAACAAATTTGGATTAGGTTTGTGTGCCTTTCAAAACCAGGGAACGAATAATGTGTGGAGAGAAACAAAGGGTGTTTTACAGCCAGAGATGCCAATGTGCCCAATTTTTTAGGATTTGTCTGGTTTTTCGAGGCTCAGTCTGACAACCTGATAAGCCTTTCAAATTCCCTGATTTTTGAAAATATACCTGATTTTGCCTGATTTTTGCGAATATGATGAAAAATGGGTAGTAAGGAACTGGATTCGGTACCATTGCTGAATTCAAAGTGAAAATATGGCTGAATCAAAGCTATCGAAAGATTCCCTTTACTTCTTATTTTAAAAAGGGAGTTAAAGGGAATCTTTCGATTGCTTTGATTCAGTAGAATTATTCGTCCAAGTAGGCTTACGACAGATATTAGAGTGAAAATGTGGAGCGATGACCAAAAAAAGGTCATCACTTTAAGCGAAATTTCCGATACTTTAACGTAGCCTGATTTTGCCTGATTTTTATTTCACCAGTTCCCTGATTTTTGAAAAAAATTGTTGGCAACCCTGCATCGCTGACACAAACATAACACTAATACAGAAATTTAAAATCTCAGTAAACAAAGCACAGCCGCAATGTTCTATCGAATGGAGAAGCGCCACAGTGTGTTTTATGAAGCAGTGATTCAAACAATAATAGGGTAGAAGTACTAGATATTGAACACCACTGAAACATTAACCAATTAAAGCAATGATATTAAGTTGAAAAAATAAATAAAAATCGTTGTGCCACTGTTGAAACATTTTCTACCTATGTTCAAATTTTTAACAAGAATTTCAGACTCTTTGAACCACAATATGCGAAACTAGAACATATGTTCAAATTTTTACATGATTTTTTGACTGGATGAAGAAAACGGCTGTTTTTGATGGGGACAAAAATAGGATAAAAACAAATAAAACCCTATAGACTGTTTTCGGATAAGTCTTCTTTATTAATTTCTGGCAGCCTTACTATCTGTATTTTCTTAAAATTTTAACTTTTAAAGTGATCGATTATTGGATCACCGAAAACGCCAATGTTTCAATTATTAAACGTTCAAGCTTGCCATACCCTTTTCGTAAAGAAATGTTCGAAATTTTCAATACTCGCCATATTCACGCTGGATTTTAGCACGGTTTTTATTTCGATTTTATCACTCTTTTTTTCAAATGTATTAAAAATTATACAAAATCTATATCCAGTCTCTTAAAATCAATAAAAAAAACTCGAAACACGATTGTACTTCGTATTTTTATGATTCCTGGTATGGTATTTAAGTTTAGAATAATCTTAAAATGTCATTGAATTGTTAATTCCTCACTGGATTAAGTATTTAAGTGTCTGAAACTGTCATTCGAATGCGAAAAACGTTTATAATTTATCCAATTAATTATCTCAATTTCACAAATGCGTGGTAATATGGCTGATTCAGTGTATTTTTTACTTATGCTTGGTAAATAACCAAGCATAAGTAAAAAATACACTGAATCAGCCATATTACCACGCATTTGTGAAATTGAGATAATTAATTGGATAAATTAGCAATATGGATTAAAAAATTTTATCATAAAAAAATATATGAGGCGTTTAGAGCCAAAAAGGTATAATTGTTTTAAAGTTTTAATTTCGATAAAAACAGGGGAGATGGGGGCATAATGGCCACCTTAAGGAAAACGGTTATTTAACCATAGAAAATAGCTATAAAATGGAGGTTACATTATTGTTTCGTGTTCAGACACTTGAAAAGCCTATTCCCTGACGGGCTGAAACGTGAAAAACTAGATGAAAACGTTAAAAAATGCATTTTAAAAAAATTTGCCAAAAGCTGAAAACCAGCCACTGTGGAGGCATAATGAGAACCCCCCCTGAGGCAGTATGAGCACCATTAATCAGAGCAAGATGTGCGTTTTTGCCGGGGAATCTAGCAGCGAATTCAATTCGATGAAGTCAGGTGAGTCGTAGATTCATCAAACAAAGCAATAACAAAATAATCTAGGTCTGTTTGTAGAATACAAACAATTCACGCACGCTCATACATTAAATGCTTTGTTCGGAGGATGATGCTACTAGCCGTATAATGTAACAATAAAAAAATCGATCATGTATTGTGAATGGAAAAAAAATCACCTCGAACAGAAATCTAACTCTAGTCTTTTGATTACCTCTCCGACACCTTACCAATAGGCTAAATTGTCGGATGAAAACTAGTCAAGGTGTGGCGCTTTAAATCAATTTTAATTCGCTGCTAGATTCTACGGCAGAGAAAATGCTCCCCTAGTCAACAAATTTAGGTAAAAACGTGTTTTAAAATTGATAAAAGTGAAAAATCAAAAATTTTATGATGGTAAAAATGTAATGTTGCAGTGCGTACATTATTGATCAAGGTTATTTTAAGATCATAAGAGCTTATTTCGTGGTGCTCAAAAATTATAATATTTTCGTAACTTTAGAACCAAGCTAGTTGTTTTTAAATATCTCTGTAAAGATGATAAGGAGATTCCTTTTTTTGTGAAAAATTAATACTACAGGAAGTACGAAACAAATCCTCACGAAAATTTATTTAAGAAAACACGCACTTTCGTAGAAAAGCGTAGTTCTCATTATGCCTCGGGTGCTCGTTATGCCCTCATCTCCCCCACGCTTTCAAAGTTCCGAGTTGTGCCAGTTCCCACATATCTTTTTTTAAATAAATTTATACCTTTCATTTGATAAAAACTGTGATGATTTATGACCATTTCTGATATTTTTGTAATGTTATTATTCAATGTAATATTCAATATTCAATGTAATTTTTGTAATTTTTGTAATTTTTATAATTTTTGTAATTTTTGTAATTTTTGTAATTTTTGTAATTTTTGTAATTTTTGTAATTTTTGTAATTTTTGTAATTTTTGTAATTTTTGTAATTTTTGTAATTTTTGTAATTTTTGTAATTTTTGTAATTTTTGTAATTTTTGTAATTTTTGTAATTTTTGTAATTTTTGTAATTTTTATAATTTTTGTAATTTTTGTAATTTTTGTAATTTTTGTAATTTTTGTAATTTTTTATAATTTTTGTAATTTTTGTAATTTTTGTAATTTTTGTAATTTTTGTAATTTTTGTAATTTTTGTAATTTTTGTAATTTTTGTAATTTTTGTAATTTTTGTAATTTTTGTAATTTTTGTAATTTTTGTAATTTTTGTAATTTTTGTAATTTTTGTAATTTTTTAAATTTTTGTAATTTTTGCAATTTTTGTAAGTTTTGAATTTTTTGTAATTTTTGTAATTTTTGTAATTTTTGTAATTTTTGTAATTTTTGTAATTTTTGTAATTTTTGTAATTTTTGTAATTTTTGTAATTTTTGTATTTTTTTTAATTTTTGTAATTTTTGTAATTTTTGTAATTTTTGTAATTTTTGTAATTTTTGTAATTTTTGTAATTTTTGTAATTTTTGTAATTTTTGTAATTTTTGTAATTTTTGTAATTTTTGTAATTTTTGTAATTTTTGTAATTTTTATAATTTTTGTAATTTTAGTAATTTTTGTAATTTTTTAAATTTTTATAATTTTTGTAATTTTTGTAATTTTTTTAATTTTTGTAATTTTTGTAATTTTTGTAATTTTTGTAATTTTTGTAATTTTTGTAATTTTTATAATTTTTGTAATTTTTGTAATTTTTGTAATTTTTGTAATTTTTGTAATTTTTGTAATTTTTGTAATTTTTGTAATTTTTGTAATTTTTGTAATTTTTGTAATTTTTGTAATTTTTGTAATTTTTGTAATTTTTGTAATTTTTGTAATTTTTGTAATTTTTGTAATTTTTGTAATTTTTGTAATTTTTGTAATTTTTGTAATTTTTGTAATTTTTATAATTTTTGTAATTTTAGTAACTTTTGTAATTTTTTAAATTTTTATAATTTTTGTTATTTTTGTAATTTTTTTAATTTTTGTAATTTTTGTAATTTTTGTAATTTTTGTAATTTTTATAATTTTTGTAATTTTTGTAATTTTTGTAATTTTTGTAATTTTTGTAATTTTTGTAATTTTTGTAATTTTTGTAATTTTTGTAATTTTTGTAATTTTTGTAATTTTTGTAATTTTTGTAATTTTTGTAATTTTTGTAATTTTTGTAATTCTTGTAATTTTTGTAATTTTTGTAATTTTTGTAATTTTTGTAATTTTTGTAATTTTTGTAATTTGTTGTAATTTGTTGTAATTTTTGTAATTTTTGTAATTTTTGTAATTTTTGTAATTTTTGTAATTTTTGTAATTTTTGTAATTTTTGTAATTTTTGTAATTTTTGTAATTTTTGTAATTTTTGTAATTTTTGTAATTTTTGTAATTTTTGTAATTTTTGTAATTTTTGTAATTTTTGTAATTTTTGTAATTTTTGTAATTTTTGTAATTTTTGTAATTTTTGTAATTTTTGTAATTTTTGTAATTTTTGTAATTTTTGTAATTTTTGTAATTTTTGTAATTTTTGTAATTTTTGTAATTTTTGTAATTTTTGTAATTTTTGTAATTTTTGTAATTTTTGTAATTTTTGTAATTTTTGTAATTTTTGTAATTTTTGTAATTTTTGTAATTTTTGTAATTTTTGTAATTTTTGTAATTTTTGTAATTTTTGTAATTTTTGTAATTTTTGTAATTTTTGTAATTTTTGTAATTTTTGTAATTTTTGTAATATTTGTTATTTTTGTAATTTTTGTAATTTTTGTAATTTTTGTAATTTTTTAAATTTTTGTAATTTTTGCAATTTTTGTAAGTTTTGAATTTTTTGTAATTTTTGTAATTTTTGTAATTTTTGTAATTTTTGTAATTTTTGTAATTTTTGTAATTTTTGTAATTTTTGTAATTTTTGTAATTTTTGTAATTTTTGTAATTTTTGTAATTTTTGTAATTTTTGTAATTTTTGTAATTTTTGTAATTTTTGTAATTTTTGTAATTTTTGTAATTTTTGTAATTTTTGTAATTTTTGTAATTTATATAATTTATGTAGTTTATGTTTGTTTTTTGATTTTTTAAATAAGAAATAAGGAGAATGAAAGTGTTAGGAAAAATGAACTTGTTATGGAAGCATTTCTTGAAAATAGACAATTTCGGGTTAGAAAGTTTCTCCAACCATCGTGCTTGAAAGTTTCTTCAAACTTTGAGCAAAAAATGGAAATGGTTTTATTAAATCAACAGTCGTCATCCAAAATAAAAAAAAAACGGCTTAATGTTGAAATGATTTGTTTCCGTCAACAATAAGAGTTAAGTTGTTTGCATTACAGTAAGTTTTTTTTTCTTCTCTCCTAAATCTGTATCGTGAATCATTTCTGGATCACGGAACAGCACCGAACGTCGTCCCTTCCGTTTTTGCCATCGATGATGGGATGGAGATTTAAATATGAATGAGCACAACAGCAGTAGCAAAAGCATGAATGCCCAACTGCAGATAACGCAGCCCATCGCAGCAATGCGCTGCGCAATCGGCTTACGCGTATTCGTGAAGATGAACCAGTTTTTAAGCATCTCATCTGAATTTCAACATTCAATCTTAGCGATGTTACCTGCTAGGGAGGAATGAGTCGGAATGGGAAGAAGATCTCATAAAAGATGTTTGTAATAATTAAAAAAAAATATTACAGAAAAATAGACAGCATCAACTAGAAAAAAAACTTATTTTATTACACATTTTTGCAGAAAATATATAATTGAAGCTTTTAAGAGCCATCCCATAGACGAAATGCGTGACGTCCGGAGAAAAGGTGGTGATCTATGCAAATCAACCTTCTTCGCCTTTATTTTCCAGTTGGCTCACCCAAGACGTAACGAATTCCAAACACGCAGGCCAGCTTTCCATCCGGTAGCTCTACAGATATCCAGCAAACGAATGCACGCAATTAAATCCGCGTTTCCTCGGCCCGATTAATCCGAAAGGGGTCGCGGGTTCTGCATTCCGTTTTTGTTTGGCTGTCTTGTCAGGACCCTGCCTTTGGTCCGGAATTGGACGTTCGCGCTGCGTGTTGATATGATGGGAATAACGGTTCGTCCCTTTTTTTTTATCCCGCACACCATATTGCGCGGATGCTGTTTTCCATTATTGGTGGTCTAGAGGTCGAATTTATTATACGCAAAGGACGCAAAGCAGATTATGGAAATATTCCAGATGGTGGTGCTGATCTTATCTAGCGGAATACAGAAAAAAAATGCCGCTTGAGATTTAAGAATCTTTTTCCCTAATCTCTTGGCTTGGGTCTATGCCCTCTTAAATTTTTTTTTCTAAATAAATTTTTGATTGATTACATTACCAGTGAATTAATCTCTAATTAAAAACGTAGTATATATTCATCTATCCAATAATAAACTTGATTAACAAAAATAAGCCGTAAAGTGTGTTTTCAGGAAGCGCATAAACAAATGGGAAATTAATTTTCATTCAAAATTAAGATTCACTAAAAATTTCAAAGTAGAAAAAAATGAAGGCCATATTGCAGTCTATCAGATTTATGATCGGCTGGTGTTCCGCTCTTCGTTAGTCACATCGACAAACAGAAAAAAACGTCATTTTATGGGACACGGCAAATTATCCCTTTCCATGCTCGGTTGATCTGTTTCGTTCGAGACTAGCTTTAGGTTGAGTAAAGAAAAAGAAAAAGGATCCTCCACGTTACGAGCGTCTCTCGTTCAGGGTGGTCTATTTTTGGGAAGTCGTAAAAACTCTAACATACATTCATAATGATTCGAACAGCTTGATCACCGCTTGATTAATAACTCGTAAAAATCAGATGTTTGAAACGATTCAATTATTTGGAATAAAATAGGAAAAAAAACGTATGCGTGAATAGATTGTTACCTTCAAACACGAAAACGGAGTCCGATTCGATAGAGCCATCGCCCTTACCTGTGAAGAGAGAAGAACAAACGAGAAAAAAACGGCTGAATTAATTCCACTGCGCAGATTCGAATATTCGCACAAACTTTTTTGTTGTGCGCAAAAAAAAAAAGAATTTCGGTCATTAAAATCACACCTATTAGAAGAGCGCCATTTCCCGAAAAATGGAAGTTGTTTACCTCAGAACAAAGAATCGTTAGGTTAGGAGCCACCAACGGTTTCCCTACAATAGTTTAAAATGCGGTGGAACCCGCTGGCTCGTTGCTGATTCGTTACTGAGACAAAATTTCTGGAGAGCATTGTTAGTTTGTGTATTTACCTACAGTTTCCCTTCGACTAGAACGGGGGGTTGAGATGTGTAATTGTTTCTCATTCATTTCGCATCTATTTGTGAACTCCAGCAGAGAGCATCAGAATCGCAATCATTCAGAAGGAAGAGGAAAAAATCTGAACGGCTCGGCCGTGTGACATTTTCACTCCAAAGTGACCTCCTGTTGATTTTATTGCACGGTAATGGATTTTATTCCTGAACTGTTGCTGACTTTCTCAAATTAAGATTTATGAAGTGCGTCGTTTTCACTCGCTCAATGGGCGGTGAAAGCAATGGAAAGTTTCGACTTTCTGTTCTGGTCCTGGAGGAGTTTTGCTTTGACATGGTGTCAGTCATTAGAAAGTTGCAATTGTGGAAATCTGATACGTATAAATGACGATCAAACGATGAAGGTCAAGTTTCTCTCTGGTATGGGGGAATATTTTCGCACATCCATGGTTTTTGCCTACTTCGGATTTCGAAGTACAGACCCTTTTCGATTTCAACAACATGCCCGATAATTTTGTGTTGCCAAAATCGAACTAGTTTTTCCACTTTTTTTTACTTATTTCTACAAAACAAAACTATTATTATTATCATTAACATAAATTTTAGTCGCTTTTTCACCATTTTAGGATTTTTTTTTAATTTTTACTTATCATGTCTTTATGCGTTCAACACTTTTCTTGTTTTGCTTACATTTTTTTAAAGCGAAAAGTGTTTCAAAAACCGGTTTGAGATTTTGGTATGTGTGATTTTCTTTCTCATTTCTCATCTCTCATCTCTCATCTCTCATCTCTCATCTCTCATCTTTCATCTCTCATCTCTCATCTCTCATCTCTCATCTCTCATCTCTCATCTCTCATCCCTCATCTCTCATCTCTCATCTCATCTCTCATCTCTCATCTCTCATCTCTCATCTCTCATCTCTCATCTCTCATCTCTCATCTCTCATCTCTCATCTCTCATCTCTCATCTCTCATCTCTCATCTCTCATCTCTCATCTCTCATCTCTCATCTCTCATCTCTCATTTTTCATCTCTCATCTCTCATCTCTCATCTCTCATCTCTCATCTCTCATCTCTCATCTCTCATCTCTCATCTCTCATCTCTCATCTCTCATCTCTCATCTCTCATCTCTCATCTCTCATCTCTCATCTCTCATCTCTCATCTCTCATCTCTCATCTCTCATCTCTCATCTCTCATCTCTCATCTCTCATCTCTCATCTCTCATCTCTCATCTCTCATCTCTCATCTCTCATCTCTCATCTCTCATCTCTCATCTCTCATCTCTCATCTCTCATCTCTCATCTCTCATCTCTCATCTCTCATCTCTCATCTCTCATCTCTCATCTCTCATCTCTCATCTCTCATCTCTCATCTCTCATTTCTCATCTCTCATCTCTCATCTCTCATTTCTCATCTCTCATCTCTCATCTCTCATCTCTCATCTCTCATCTCTCATCTCTCATCTCTCATCTCTCATCTCTCATCTCTCATCTCTCATCTCTCATCTCTCATCTCTCATCTCTCATCTCTCATCTCTCATCTCTCATCTCTCATCTCTCATCTCTCATCTCTCATCTCATCTCTCATTTCTCATTTCCTATTTCTCATTTCTCATTTCTCATTTCTCATTTCTCATTTCTCATTTCTCATTTCTCATTTCTCATTTCTCATTTCTCATTTCTCATTTCTCATTTCTCATTTCTCATTTCTCATTTCTCATTTCTCATTTCTCATTTCTCATTTCTCATTTCTCATTTCTCATTTCTCATTTCTCATTTCTCATTTCTCATTTCTCATTTCTCATTTCTCATTTCCCATTTCTCATTTCTCATTTCTCATTTCTCATTTCTCATTTCTCATTTCTCATTTCTCATTTCTCATTTCTCATTTCTCATTTCTCATTTCTCATTTCTCATTTCTCATTTCTCATTTCTCATTTCTCATTTCTCATTTCTCATTTCTCATCTCTCATCTCTCATCTCTCATCTCTCATCTCTCATCTCTAATCTCATCTCTCATTTCTCATTACTCATTTCTTATTTCTCATTTCTCATTTCGCATTTCTCATTTCTCATTTCTCATTTCTCATTTCTCATTTCTCATTTCTAATTTCTCATTTCTCATTTCTCATTTCTCATTTCTCATTTCTCATTTCTCATTTCTCATTTCTTACTTCTTATTTCTCATTTCTCATTTCTCATTTCTCATTTCTCATTTCTCATTTCTCATTTCTCATTTCTCATTTCTCATTTCTCATTTCTCATTTCCCATTTCTCATTTCTCATTTCTTACTTCTTATTTCTAATTTCTTATTTCTCATTTCTCATTTCTCATTTCTTATTTCTCATTTCGCATTTCTCATTTCTCATTTCTCATTTCTCATTTCTCATTTCTCATTTCTCATATCCCATTTCTCATTTCTCATTTCTCATTTCTCATTTCTCATTTCTCATTTCTCATTTCTCATTTCTCATTTCTCATTTCTCATTTCTCATTTCTCATTTCTCATTTCTCATTTCTCATTTCTCATTTCTCATTTCTCATTTCTCATTTCTCATTTCTCATTTCTCATTTCTCATTTCTCATTTCTCATTTCTCATTTCTCATTTCTTATTTCTCATTTCTCATTTCTCATTTCTCATTTCTCATTTCTCATTTCTCATTTCTCATTTCTCATTTCTTATTTCTCATTTCTCATTTCTCATTTCTCATTTCTCATTTCTCATTTCTCATTTCTCATTTCTCATTTCTCATTTCTCATTTCTCATTTCTCATTTCTCATTTCTCATTTCTCATTTCTCATTTCTCATGTCTCATTTCTCATTTCTCATTTCTCATTTCTCATTTCTCATTTCTCATTTCTCATTTCTCATTTCTCATTTCTCATTTCTCATTTCTCATTTCTCATTTCTCATTTCTCATTTCTCATTTCTCATTTCTCATTTCTCATTTCTCATTTCTCATTTCTCATTTCTCATTTCTCATTTCTCATTTCTCATTTCTCATTTCTCATTTCTCATTTCTCATTTCTCATTTCTCATTTCTCATTTCTCATTTCTCATTTCTCATTTCTCATTTTTCATTTTTCATTTCTCATTTCTCATTTCTCATTTCTCATTTCTCATTTTTCATTTCTCATTTCTCATTTCTCATTTCTCATTTCTCAATCTTATTCTCATTCTAGTTTCTCATAGTTCATTCTCATGAAATCGTTTTAATATTTTTATTGTAGATTATTTTCCCAGATTTTTTTTCATGTTGAAAAAGATTCGTTTAGTTAGAGAAAAATAACAAAACTGTTTTAATAATAGCAATAGATTTTTTTTTATATAAAACGAAGGGTTAATTTTTAAACATTGTTTTATGCAAACATGTTTTTGTGAGAACTCCTGAGTCTAAAAATTAAACATAATGATCGTCAATCCATCATCATATTATTTTTGCAAACCGTTTTTTCCTGCAATAATAAAAGGAACTGACCGGACACATTATTTGTCGAGAACTCTTATCGCACAAGCATTTGTCAAATCCTCTAAAATTCGCCTTAAGGTTTTAGCAGCGCATGTGTTGTTTGCACATTTCCCGGCAAACAAATGCCTAGGCACACGAATGACTCTGGAACAATGTGTTCTTGCTGCCTAATTGACAGTTTCTAGCAAAATGTTTTCGGGTGCCGAAATATGGATTCCTTAATATTCCATATGGGTCTCGCGTCGCCCTTTTTGCGCTTTAGGCTAAGGGACATTTTTCCCGTTTGTCATTGTTTGGGCATGATTGAGCGAATAACACCCGAGCGAAGAGGCATCAGGGAGGAAGTAACGAATTTTGTATGACCCTCGTCTTCCGAAATTCGGGCTCATTTGCCAAAGAATTAAGGCGTTCGCTGAGGCATGCAGGGAAATGTGTGCGAAATAAGTGTCCAAGTGAAGATGTAATGGAATGGAATGGAATGGGTCATCACTCGGTGTCGCATTGTTGTGTCAATGTTCCTTTGGCACTGTTGACGACTTCACTGACCCATGTCTGAAGGAGTGCAATATGATCTTAGATAGCTCTGTTCGGGCCATTTTTTTCAAAAGGAAGTTCAGGAAGTTGCTGGTTTTACATTTTTCTTTTTCCACCCGTATGTCAGCCGCCCGGGTGACAAGCCGGGTGTTCTTAGAAAATCGTTAAATCGTCATTCTGCCGGTCAGCAGTTCTATCTAAACTGTCGTGACACTTCAATTTTTCTTTTCCACCCGTAAACATGTGTGGATTGCATGAACCCAAAGTCAGAAAGGCACGTGTCCCCGAATGGAACATTGAAATTCATCCAACCGTTTAGCTGAACTCGGCTCCAAGCCAGCTAATCGGCGCTTCCGGTTGCACCTCCAATATGTGCGTTTTATGTTTGTGTATCAAAAATGTGTACGGATCTGGCGAGCAAAGTCAACTGTCAAACCCGAAAAGAGTAATACTTATCACGAACGGGCAACAGCCGGCCTGTTATGTTGTGCAAAGCCTTACCATATTTGTTGATTTTTTTCTTTTTCAGTCGCCCCGTGGAATTTCAATTAATGTTAATTAAATTATCGCTGCGCTACTAATGCAACAAAAAGAAACGGATTTTTTGGTGCGTATTACAAAATGTACGCGTTGATAGACTTTGGATGCAAATTAATTTGTGGTCATAAAGGCCGTACATAAATCACCTGTCCCCTGGAAATGGTAATGAAAATTGTCTCTGTGGCCAGAGAAAATCTGATATTTATACAACACGAAAACAGAGTTTAAACCAAAAATTGAAAACCTGCAATATGATGTAAATTAAACATCAAATATGATGATCAAACAAAAAAGGGACAAATCTTAAAATACCAGATAGTGTAAATCGAAACAAGTGCTGCTGCTATGTAGGGAAAACGATCGCATTTGGAGACAGTCTTCTTTGTATATTTAGCCATACATCGTGTCAATCTGTATGAAACACTGACCGATTTGCAGCTTCCATAGATCGTCAGTCCCTCGATAACCAGACATCATTTTTTCAAGTTTTTTTCCTTGATTATATCCGAAAAATACGGGCAAGACTACCATCGAAAAGTTTTTCGCTGGAAATCTGTCAGATGACAGCTAAAGTTCGTTTTGCTGTCCATTACGATTTTTTTTTTCAAAATATCACCCCACTAGCAGTTTAATAATTTTGGGCACGATTTGACCACCGTATTTTGTTTATTTTTCCGGTGGGCAGCATCTATCTTGTAGAAAGGCAGTCATGCCTCTTTATTTGTCAGCTAGACTTTCTGACTGGTTCTGAAAAAAATTACTTTTTATTATCATTTGCCCTATTGAAATTTGCAGATTGCGCATGATAAAACCTCTCACATTCCTAAACTCTCATTTCCTTATGGAATGAATAATCTTCTCTCTAATTCAAATTTCAGCTCACTGATATTTCGTCTTACCAAACTTTAAAATACATAAAACACAAAATTATAACCAACATAATCCAACACAGAAACCCAATGACGACAGTTCAAGATAAGCCGAATCAAACTTAACAAGAAAACGACACTTTATCGGTAAGCATCAACAAAATTCGAAGTCGATTTTCACTAAATAAGCAATAAATTTTAGCCCCTGATGAAGATCCAATAAGGATCGAAACGTTGGAGTAAAAACAGTCGTTTTTTACTTAAAAAATCCGAGACTGATAGCAGTTAAAAATCCTTAAAAAATCAACCAAAACAGTGATTCCATTCATAAAGAAATATAATTCTTCTAAATCTGATTAAATTTTTGGTATTTTTCTCGTTTACGTTTACACGATTTCGTTTTGATATTTCTCTTCGGAGTCTTTAAAGACATTTCGTGACTCAGCCAATCAAATAAAAATTTGTTCAAAAAGATTGTTGGGATTTTTACACAAGATTCATGAGATGGCTCATACATTCGTTAATCTTTGATTAAGTTAACGATCTTTATGCTTTTTCGTTAACATGACATTGAATTCTGAAGCAAAGATTATAGTGCTTCCAGTTCTAGATCAAAACTGGTAATCGCATGACGGAAAGCAATCGAAGAATTTGCTAAAGGCAATGGATTAAACCTTCTTTGGGTACCCGGACGGGAGAAAGGGAGTTTTTGGAAACGAATTTCCCAATATCGCCGTGTTGGTTCAAAACCAAATTCAAACTTGGTTGGGTCTAACCAGCATAAACGATACTGGGAAGAGTTGGACACTTGTCGCCAAACTAAATTATTTTTAGAAAAACCATCTCCAATTATATCGAGTTACTTGTTAACTTTAAGTAAATCTCATTGCAGCATCCTGACCAGAGCACTCTCCGGTCATTGTAAACTCAACTATCACATGCACAACATTCTGCGTGCTGAATCTCCAGTATGTGTTAGTTGCGAATCAGATGTGGAAGATCCCTTCCATCTTATATGTAACTGTCTCTCATTTGCCAGTCTACGTTTTCGTACTCTGGAATCTTACGCTATAAGCGAATCTGAGTTTAAGAAATTAAACTTAAAAGACATGCTATCATTCCTTACCGAATGTAGAAAAGAGCTTCAATGCTAATAATCCCTAGTAGATAGGCTTTATGCCATCTTAAATCGATTGAATTTATTTAACCTTTTTTAGGTTTTTCAGGTTTCTCTGGTAAATGATGAAATCTTTCATAAAAAAAGGCTAGGCACAATTTTCCCGTATGTTTGGATAACGTGCCCCTATTAAGCCTATCCCCATTTTGATACCTGATACAAATGTGAAATGTAAAAATCACTGAAAAAAATTGAGAAATTAACCATTCGATTTTAGCAACATTCGATTTTGGCAACACAAAATGTACGGGCGTGTTGCCAAAATCGAACGGGGTCTGTACCTGCTTTTTCGTTAACATGACATTAAATTATGAAGCAAAGATTTTCAATTGGATTCCAATCCGTAGAACAGGCTGAATTTCTTTATAAGAAAATCCCTATTTTTCTGCTTTCAAGTTGATTATACTAATTTTTTTTTACATCCGCTAATTGGATGCGATTGTAAATACATCCTCGAGTGTAATTTAAATTTCCATGCCGTTAATGCAGCACTTAGTGCATATTTCTTGACCAGAACCACTAAATAAGTTTGAGAAATGGTTCATTCTGGTCACACAATATTATTAGGCCTTCACTTGGCTCAAATATTCGATTATTTAGCGATTAGAATCGTTTTACTAACAAGTTAGTAAAAAACGAATTTTACTTGATTTTAGTAAAAATTAAGCCAATTTTCCCACCGCAAACTGGCGACTGGAAGTATACAGGTAAAAACTAATCTTGAATCAGACAGATTTTCGATTTTGATCAATTTTCTATTTGTTCTACCAGAATTTTGGTTGAATCCAGTCTCAGAATTTTGTGTGTGGTATCATTTTTGGGAAATTTGTTGAAAATTTCATGAGAATTTGTTCACCAGGAACATTGATTTTCAGGATTTTTTCTCAGGAAAAAAATAATCATTATGGACATACGTTTTCAAGGAGAGGGGACAAAACCAATCTAAAATTAATATTTTTTTTTGTTTCAATTGCAAAGCCTGGTTGGTTTCAAAAGTTTTGGCATGCAATTTTTACATATTTTTTGAAACACCGTGGTGCAAATTTTCTTTTTGAATGCACCAAATTCAGTACCTAAACTCCCTAATCAGATCTTCAGTGTCAATTTGACACTCCTCGCTTAAAAACGCTATTTCTCTTTTGCTTCTTAATAGATTTTAACAAAATTTATAGTTTTGAAAACCTCGTAACGTAACGTAACGTAACGTAACGTTATGTAACATATTCACCTACAACACTTCGGTATTCCGTTATTCAAAGTCTAAGATTTTTTTTCGAAAAACATGCATCGGAAAAAGACTGTAGATCAGCTACGGAATACTAAAAAAAACCTTTTAATGCACAAAAAAGCTGAAGTTAGAAGCTACAGGGGGACGTTGTCTACTACCGGACACTTAAGGTTTTTAAGCAATAACTTCAAAAATAGATTTTTGTAAATATTGGTTCCTCAACTGATTTCCAGTCCAGTCCAGTCATGTTCCTAAGCCCCTGTGGTTATGCAATTTTTTTTATTGTCAAGCATTTTTCCGCCCTCATTTCTTTACGAACTATCAAGTGAATATCATCCAAACTCAAATATTAGAAAAACATTTAAAATTGCAATCGAGCGCAAGAACAATGGTTAAAATCGGTCATTATTTAACGAAACGGCATGCATTTCTTATTTAGTGTCCTGGTCAGACATTTAGTCGCCTCATTGAAACAGTGATGAATGTCACCCTTAAAAAAGTTAGCCAATTTTTGAAGCTTAATAACTTTTTTATCTTAACTTTAATTGAAATGCAACCTTCTGATGTAATATTTGTCATAATTTAAGCTTCAAGAAAACCCGTTTTTGAAAGAAAACGGTCGAAGGAGACAAAAGTTATTGACGAAAAACTGGTTTTTCATGTTCCTCTCGAACAAAATGTCTCAAAATTCCATACAAACTTCAGGCTCGTTGAGCGACTCCTTCCCGTGGTCCGATCTCGCCCAAATTTGGCATGAGATATTGTACTAGGCCCAGGATCAATTTTAGCCTGCAGCGTATAACATTTCACAGGTTTAAAATTTCCCATACAAATTTGGGGCAGTCTAATATTCATGTGGTAAGAGAAATCATTTCATCTTAGTTTTCACTCATTTCCAAAAGTGTTGTCTATGGCCGGACACTTCGAATTACTTCACCAAAGTTGCCACCAATGCCATAAAAACGTAGCAAAATGACTGAAATCACTTGCACAGGTTTTGTGAGTATCTGTTTTCCAATACTGAACGTTCTATGAAGCCAGTCATAACAGTTTTTTTTTGACAAACCAGAATGAAACATCTGTTCCGAAAAAACTAAAGAAAAATTGTCTATGACCGGACAGCAAAATTTAAAGTTTCTCAGAGGACCAAAATAGTTTTGTTATTGAATCCTTATCTTCTACTAACCATTTGAGGGTGCTATAGAGAAAATGAAAGTTTCAAGTTGAAATGTAATTACATAAGCGTTGCGAAACATTAGAAAAATAAAAATGTTAAATAGTTTCTAAATATTTATAAGTTAGCACTAAAATTTAATGCCAGAAATCTTCAACAGTTCTCAATAAAGATAAAAATGTAAATAAATCGAGGACATTTGGGCTCGTATAGACTGTTCCAGAAATTATAAGCACACCTAATGTTAACGGTAATTTCGAATCATTTTTTTTTAATACAACTGGCTGCGTCCTTTTGTTTACACATTTCTGTACGTGATAACCTAAAAAAAAACATTTATTGTTTATTGTTTATTGTTTAGAGCTCTTTCTGGGGCATAAATGTTATAGCGGGAGAGTATCCAAGAACAGTCGATTTCGTTTCTGAGAATTTTCGCTACAAATAGTGATTGACCGATGGAATGGCGATCCGACAGCGTGTGAAGGCCAAGCAAAGCGCAACGTTGTGCATAAGGTGGCAGGTTTCGAGGATTATCCCACGGTAGATCACGCAGAGCATAACGAACGAATTTCCGTTGAACCGCTTCAAAACGCGCTACCCATGTAGCTTCAAATGGCCACCACACAAGATTAGCAGATTCTGGTATTGAACGGACCAGGCAGCAATACAGAGCTCGTAGGCAAATAGGATCTGTAAATTCTTTACTCAGACGTATGACAAATCCCAGCATTCGGTTAGCCTTTTCAAGTGTAGCACAGTAGTGACGCTTAAATGTCATATGACTATCCAAAACAACGCCAAGGTCCTTTATTTGATCAACACGATGTAGGAATTCACCCTGGATATTGTAGTCGTACAAAAATGGAAGTTTCTTGCGTCCAAATGTTATGATACAGCACTTAGAGACGTTTAAGGCCAGTAAGTTAACAGCACACCAATTTACAACCGTATCGAGGAATCGCTGTAATATCTGACAATCTGCCAAGCTGTTAATGACCAAAAAAAATTCAAATCGTCCGCGTACATGAGTACTCCGCATCCAACAAGCAGCATGTTAATATCATTACAGAACAGGGTGAACAATAAAGGGCAAAAATTACTTCCTTGTGGTACCCCTCAAGTCGGAATGAAATCGGGAGATTCAGAAGATCCGATTTTTACAGCGAGACGACGATTAGTTAAATAGCTTCTGATCCAGGCGCATAATCTCTCAGATAATCCCAGGCGTTTTAATTTTGAAAGTAAAATCAAGTGATTCACTGAATCAAATGCCGCAGTGATGTCCGTATAAATTGCGTCGACTTGTTTGCCACAATCCATATTGGATATGCAGAATGATGTTAATACTGCCAGGTTTGATGTAACCGAGCGTTTTGGGAAAAAAACCGTGTTGATTGTCCGAAATCCAGTTCCGGCAAGCTGAAAACATTACATCGTTGACAATTCTCTCTAAGACCTTCGAGCAGGCAGCTAGCGATGTGACACCTCGATAATTGCGCACCTCTTGCTTATCACCTTTTTAAAGATTGGGCTCATGAAGGATCTTTTCCAGGAGGCAGGAAACTGCTGTTGTTGTAAGGACTTATTGAAAATACAAGTAAGGGGCTTTACAAGTAAAGTGCAACACTTTTTTAACACACACGCAGGAATTCCATCCTGTTTAGTTTGTGATTACATTTCAAAATGCGTGGTCTTACTCCGGAAAAGAGAAAAAGTATCGTAAAAGTATCGTTCTGTACTTTGAGGGGAATCTCATTCAGAAAATTGGAATTTGCGAGCTTGTGATATAGCTCAGTTGGCAAGTCTGTTGTCTCCAGATGTACACGAGTTCGAGCCCAAGAGTAAACATCGAACCCAGTTGTACCGGATAAGTTTTTCAATAACGATCCGAAAACTGCAACGTTGATAAAGTCGCGAATGCCATAAGGATAGTAAAACGACTATAATCGAAACAAAAAAAAAAAAAAAAAGAAAATAGGCAAAAAAGAAAAGGATGTGAGCGAGGAGTGGTCAAAAATCTGGTCCTGTGAGTCCTGCTATCGACAAAATGGTCAGGGATGTCTACAAACAGAAACCATCGACTTCTGTTCGGGATTCGATGAGAAAAGTAGGGACTTCGACGTCTAACGTGATGCGTGCTAAAGAGTGACTTGGGCTCAAGACGTACCGAAATAAGCCTGAAAGGAACCCAAATCAAGCCACTTCTGTCAAACCAAGAGCCCGGAAACTGTATGATTCAATATTTTGCAAAAGTACTATGGACGATGGTAATTTGGATATGAAATTGGACTATAAAACCCTTCCTGGGCCACAATTCTTCACTGTACGCAGAGACAAGGATATCTCCGAAACGTTGAAGGCCATTTTCACCGAAAAATTTGGCAAGAAGGTGATGGTGTGGCAGGCAATTTGCGAGTGCTGCTAAATATCTGGCCCGTATGTCACATCGGAAACAATGAACACCCAGGACTAGGGTTTCGAACATTTTCTCTCAAAAATCAGCGAACTGGTGAAATAAAAATCAGGCAAAATCAGGCTACGTAAGTAACGGATTCCGTTCCAAGCGATGACCTTTTTTTGGGCATCACTCCACATTTTAACTTCAATATGTGTTCAATACTTGGTTGAATAATTATAATAATTCTATAATCGAAAGATTGCCTATAATTCCCTTTTTTAAATAAGAATTAACACTAGAAAGACCGCACCAGTCAAAATGACTGGTGGGACACTTTGTTTGTTGAATATCTTTTAAACACTACGCTCTAAAAATTCGCAAAAAATACGACTTTTCATGAATTTTGAATCTCTACAAAACTGTGTATTTTTTATTTTTCTAGCTCTTTTAATAAGCGAGAAAAATTTCGCCATGGACACTCGGACCGTGACCAGTCAAAATGACTGGTAAAATTCACAAACCTATAACTCCAACAAGATAATTTTTTTTCGCTTGCTTTTGGTTTCATTTGCAATCTACATTCAAGACAAAGAGCCTTAGTTGATTTATGGTGGGCAGGAGTGTGTCATTAGCTATGAAATTATTGATTTTCGATGCGAAGTCATGGAAATTTGTAGAAAAAGTTCTCGGATCGACCGCTGTGTGGCGCTTCAAGCACTTGACTCCCAATTTTTTTGGTCTGTTTTGTTGCTCAACAATAATCGAACTTTCTGTCAAAATTTGACGAAATTTCATCAAGATTTGTAAAAGTTATGTTAGTTTTAATACATGTCCATTCGAGTAATCGAGTAATTTTAGGTGATAAATATGTTTTATACTGAACTAGTATGAGTAAAATAATTATGAATTGTGTACTTATTTATTCAAATTTGAAGACCTTATGTCTATGAAACTGAACAATTTAAATGATTTTTTTATATTTGATTATTCTTCATACGTTGGTTATCCACCATGGGTGCACGGATTCACCGCAGTTTCTGCCCAAGTATGTATTCACATGCATTCTTAGATTATTAGGTTCGACAAATTTCCAATTCAAGTTCCCTTACAGGTATTCCGGCACCCGTGTATAAAGCTGGCAACTGATTGAACATTCTTATTATAAGAGGAAACACATCTTACCTGTCGGCAACTTACGGGGTTTGAACCCTAGAGTTTTCTTGCCGATACCGGGAATCGAACCCAGTACACCTGGCATACCTAGACTAGACTCACGCCAGTCTATCTGATAGACCACATTGGCGCTTAGATTTTTCATCATGGGTGCACGGAATGGCTGTAAATTCTCCGTTGTAAATTATATAGAAATAAATAGTTTTCAACTGGCTTCAGAACACAAAATATTTTTGAGTTAGATATGATAGGCATTTGAAATGCAACATTAGTCAATCGAAAAACTTTTAAGGAAAAACAAATCAATGTGTACATTTGACCATGTTGATTCATTATTTTTGTTTCCACTGTTTTCCGTCGCACGACATAACTTGATGCATAGTATTCCTAAAATTCACTCGATCCATGATAACTGTTTTCCAATTTCTTGGATGTTGATCAAATCTTATCAGATAAATATACGATGGCAAAAACCTGTTTTTTTAATAATAAATAAATGTATTTATTATTTCAAGATATAATTGAAATATTTCTTTTCCAGGAATGAAAAAACGGAGCTTAAAATAAAAATCGTTATTTAAATAATTATGCCTCAAAATGAAAGACATGATTTCGACTTTGGTTTAATTATGATTTGTAATAATGCTTTTTAAAAATTGCAAAAAGTCCAATATTTGATTAAAACGCGGTGAATCCGTGCACCCATAGTGAAAAACCATGTATATAACACAAATTTTCATTTGAGTCTTTAAAAGTCTTTATTCTTTACCTTTAACATGCAAAAAAATTGATTTTGGATGAATGGCGGTGAATCCGTGCACCCATGGTAAATGGCTCTACTTATATAAAAAATATGCTTCAGAACCTACAATATCAGGTATAATTTATAGGCATCGGGTTGAAAAACTTCAGAGCGATGGATGCTAGAAAACATCTACTAAAACAAAACTGAAGTGAAACCGTGCACCCATGGTCAATAACCATAGCCATCTAACATGTTTTTATTATTAGATTGATAATGTGTTTAAATTTTTTGATAATTATTTGACATATTCATTTTATGACATACACGCATTCGTCAACTATGCCAAACTGAGGTGATTCCGGGCACCCATGGTGAAAAAATATTTCAATTTTCTAACAAAAATGTTATCGAATTAATAACAAAATAATTTCAAAAGAAAAAATTGAAAAATATTTTGATAGAAAAAATTTCCCCTTTACCAGTCATTTTGACTGGTCACGGTCCGAATAGGTATATTCAATTTGCCGGTCCTTCTAGTGTTAAAGAGAATGCTACCTAATCCAGCTCCTTACAACCCATTTTTCATCACATCCACAAACAATCAGGCAAAATCAGGCATATTTTCAAAATTCAGGGAAATTCAATGGCTTATCAGGTTGTCAGGCTGAGCCTCGAAAAATCAGGCAATCCCTGAAAAACCAGGCACATTGGCATCTCTGCCCAGGACTACATCAAGGAATGCCTCCAAAAGCGTTTATTGCCGATGATCAAACAGCATGATGGACCCGACTTGGCATCATGTCAAAAGCAAAAACGTCTGTTTGTGCCAAAAACATGAATCCATAAAATTGCCCCGAGGCACGGTCAATAGAGCCTTTTGGGCTTTGACCAAAGCAAAGCTACGAAAATATATAAAACCAGCTGATGACATCGGAAAATTTAGAAAGGATTGGCTAAAAGTGGTGGAAATGGTTGGGAATGCAACTGTGCAGAAGCTTATGAGCCATGTTCGAGGAAAAGTGCGAAGTCTGGCTTATGATTAAAGATTTTCATCAATTAAGAGTGCAGTGTTGAATAGGACACAAATAATGATACAGTGTGCCAAAGGAAATAAATTTAATTAAATGATTTTTTTTATTTCGAAAGTGTGCTTATATTTTTTGGAACACCCTATATGCAGTAGAAAGTTAGGCACTGTTCAATGAATTTTTGAGCGTATTCTATGTTATCCCTTGAGTTCTAATCAAATTATAAATGATGTATTGTTTTGTATCGAGTATTTTTTGTAATTTAGTAATGATCAATTAATAAAATAAAATAAAAATTATATGTAAAAAAAACTCTGTTTAAACTCCATGTGATAAGGCTCTGTTTTTTGTCTATTGTAAATGAAAAGAATAGTTGATATAGTGAATAGTGGATATGAAATTGATAGAACTTTTTTTTCTAACATAGAGCAGTACAAAATCGTGCAAACTTCACGCTCTTAATTAGTAAACCATGAAGCAGCGTGCAGTGAATTTCTTGAGGCAAAATTCAATTGCCAAAAAATTGTTTATACTATGCTTATTTAAGGTAACTTAGGGTTATTCTTTTAGCTTGTGGTAATATCAGAAAGGCACAAAATATTCTGCACAAAGAAAACTGTCAGTAGAAACATGATCTATTTTCTACATCAGAAACAATCTTGTGCTATGCTTTGCTGAAAGGAATGAACAAATCTCGGCACAGTTCGCGATAAACCACAATAAATCACAAATTAATCATGAGAAATTTGAAACCAGTTTCACCCAAACTATTTCCACTCGTCCTGGGGTCTCTATTTGTGCCATTTATTTTTCATTACCTCGCCTCACTCACGGTGTTGAGATAATTTACGACTCAACCCTTTAAATCATCTAGGATCTAGGACGATTTGTATCAACTTTCACTGTCAACTGGCGGCTAACCCGCGTGATTTATAAGCTAGTGTTTATGTATCACGGCGCAATTTTATCTAATTGTTAACGCCAGCAAACATTTTGGGATCCGTAGGATGCTAGGACTAGGAAGGACTGGAGGATGTCTTCAGGGATTTTTTTTACCTTCTCTCTTCTCTAGAAGTTTTCCTTATTCTTTTCCTTCGGGAACTATGCCGGTTCATTCAGGACTAGAAGGGGCCGACCAGAAAAGTGCATAAAAACTTGATTTATATCCAACGACGCTTCGGACTGAGAAAAAAAACTCCTGTTCGGATGCAATTTTTTTTTCATATAGGCTGGCTCGGTTTCGGGATACACATAATCCCACTCCAGACGGCAGCTTAGAATTAATTTTGAAAGGAAGTGCTATTAGAATTCTTTTATTCTTCTTTCGTCCCAAAGGTGTTTGATGCAGAATTAAGAATTGCTTGGAAGATGCAGGCTGCTGGTTTTTATATGAAAATTAGAATGTCCTGTCGTTAACTCGCCCAGCCGGCCGATGACGGTTTTGGTACTTCTCGGCTTTGCTGGATTCAGAAACAAGAAAGTTTTAAACATCCTTCTAGATTTGAGACATTAGATAGAGGTTTCCTGGCATGAGTTAATATGTTGGTAAAGAAAAGTTTGCACTAAGAATTATTTTCAAAACTTTATGAATGCAATTACAAGTTCAACACGAGTGATGTATTTCTTTAATCGCCAATGTCAGATCTTTGTAATATTTAAATTTAGTTATTAAGTTTCTTACTATGTGTAATTAAAGCTTAAAGAAAGAATAAGGAGAGCAATGTTGGTCACTAATTCGAATAAAGTATTTTAGAAGGAACATCTGGCTGTGCAACTAAAGAGTGAGTTCATTTTGTTTAAAAATAAATTCTCTTCATATGGCGACCGTCAAAATTAAGTGTAGGCAGGTGGTCGGTGTTGATTTCTCCAGAGAACCACTGGAGTTTTCTTAAAATTTAATTTCACCCATTTCGAGTAAAGAAACCCATCGAAAACCCTGTGAAACGTTAGAATTTTATTGTTTCCGCAATGCATTGGAATAAAAAATGGACAGCCTGTTTTTACTTAAGTCATTCGATAAATAGAGGTTGTCAAATATTTGACTGTTAATTTTTAAGGAAAAGGACGACAGCACGAAAGGATCCCAAATTGAAAGTAAAGATTTCAATGTCTTCGTTAAATATAAAATCTAATTACTCAGGTAGCATTGTCCCGAAAAGTTGCCGAACTGGAAGATGAGATCTAAAGTACCCGGTTTCTTGACAAAAAGCTGCTTAGAAATTGAAACCTTCTTTCCCCGTACCCATTCTCGATTCGGTCAGCAACGATTGTTTATTTTCTAAATTTCCTCAATTATCATTCAAATCACCCGTCCGTCGAAATCTGTTCCGGTTAAACGACAACCGGTAGAGAAACCATGCATATTTCAGTCGATCCGACCTGTCCATTGTCATTATTCGGTCCTATTTGGTTCGACGTCCGTCGCAGTGCTGCACCATTTCACCATTTTTCTGCCCTAAAAAGGGAAAACCGACGTTGACCAGCTCATCATTTCTTTTGCTGAGACGTGCAGTTTAAGCTGGTCCCGGGACGCCTATTAATTACATTTAAATAAACGGTGGACGAAAAAATGACAACAAATGACCCTCTTTTTTTTCGAGTTACTTACTGCTGCTGCCGCTTTAAACACTCTGCAGGGAATCCTTTCTACAAGTTTTGCTTTCGGTCGGCTGTTTTTTGAGCTGCCACCGAAAGGAACTGAATTTAGGTCTCTAGCTTTGGCTGTCGGTCTCGATGTCATATTCGATGCGCTTGAATGCATATTGCATTTCGGTGCAAGGAAAAGGTGCAATTGTGGTAAGAAAGCCGGTTAAAGATTGGAAAAAGTGCTCAAGAAAATGTTCTCAGGAAAGCTTCTTCGAGTTCGTAAGTTCAACAATGCAAATGATTTAATATTTTGTAGTAAGTAAGAAGATTGATACATACGCTTGCCAGATTTTCGTACTCCTCAGATGTTTCAAATTTTATAAGTTCGCTTCTCAAGGGACCTACAAGGAATGTTGGATTACTGAATATTGTAGATCAGCATTCTCATTTATTCTTGAACTGCAACAGATGCATTTTGTATGAAAATTTGATTTCGGAAAGCCTCTTGAATGTAAGACTTTTAAAATATGGAACAATTTTTTTTATGAAAAATCGAAATCAATTGAAAAAAAATATGTACGATTATTTACTCAAGCAACAATTTGAACCTCTGTGAATACTGAAAATGATAATGGGACGTAGAAATGGGAAAAACTTACTATGGAAATACTTTCTATGAAGGAAATGATGGTAATTTTATAATAATTCGTGCAAAAATTTGAAAAAAAATTATTTATCGTTTTTTGTAAGAAAAAACTCTACTTTATTCTTGGTATCTCCCATCGGCCGGCGCCCACTTTTTTGGTCATGATATTGATCAGTTTTTCCAATTTATACTTCTTCTAATTTCCTCCTTCATTTTCTGCTACTCTTTGGTCTTATACTTCTCGTCTAGAAAAACTGAGTGCAATTTGGTGGATACAACTGTTCCGAAATTAACAAAACTTAATTATTATTGACCAACTTAAAAGCGTTTTTAATGGATTGTCACTGGTAAAGTCTGACAATAACGAAGTAAAATCATCATGAGATTGAACTCAAATTAATTCGGATAGTATAGACCGTAGGTTGCGAAAAACACTTACAAAATTACTCTTATTCGGATTAAAAAAAGCGGAAAACAAAGTTTTCGCTTTGAAATTTGTTGTTTTTTCACAGGAGAAAATCTTGGCAAATTATTCCATTTTATACAAAACAACCAGCAGATACATACTTTAAGTTGCTAGAGACCTTACCACGAGTAGACATGGTATAGGATTAAAACATTGCAGTTGGTTTGAAATAGGGATTTTCATAAGTTTTGACATCAAAAATCTCAAAGCCTCGGTACCGGCTATACAGCTTACGAGCAAAAATTTGTTGTTTAAGGCTAGGTTTGAATGTTTCATAACTAGGTAGCACTCTCAGCTTATCGGATTTTTTTTTGATATTTCAGCGATCTACACCTAGTTTTTCGCTCAATCAAAATTAAAAATTCTCTTAGAAAACTTGATTTCCCCGATGGCAGTTAACCGTAGTTGCCGATTATGTTTTTCACTCCAATGCTTGATTTGCAATTTGTGGAATTTTTGACAGTGTTTTCTTACTTTTCCGCCATTTATATATGGGGGAGTGGGAAATCATGGGCCACTTTTTTTCGTTTTTCCATAACTTCTTTATTATAAAAGATAAAATGAAAATAAAAAATGGTATGGTTTTCTACATTTTCAAGGTATCATAAGGATTTTTTTTTATTTTTAATAAGTTATTTTCCCCAAATTTGACTGTTTGAAAAAAAAGCAATATTTTTTGGATTTTGAAAAATGGTGGGGAATCATGGGCCACCAAATCCCGATTGACCAAATAACATGCAAAGTTTATGAGTTTCGTTATTTTAAAGCAAATTCAGATGATGAAATAAAAAAAAGAGCTGTGTATGATCGCATAGATTCCAAAACCTGGTTTGCGAACGTTTTGGCAAAATTTCTTATATAGAATGTACAAAATATTTTTCATAACTCTTCATTTGGCATAAGAAAACTTTACAGATAGGAAAAACATATTTTAAGTCCTGAATGTGTATAAAAACATTAAAATATAGGTGATTCAAGATGTGTGGCCCACGATTCCCCACAAGCTATGATTTGCAAATTGGTTGCGTTTGCGTGACTTATTCATGTTTTATCAAAAATTCCTTTTCCACGTGAAAGATCATGACAAAACTAAGATCATAAGCGTATGAGCATATTTTTGTTATGAATTTTAGGTTCCCCATCGATGAAATTAGCGGGTATTTTTTTAATTATGCATGTAATTTTTTTTTACTTTTTTTAGCTTGATAAATAAAAGAAGCATATGATGCGTATTTCAGTCAACAACATATATGAATATATGCTCACGCAAAGCGACGACGATGACAATTGGTTTGAGATTTTTATCTCAACACACATCTGAGATATTAAAAGTGGCCCACGTTTCCCCATGGCCCACGATACTCCACTCTCCCCTACAGTTATTCTATGAATAATCAACGGTTTTGTCAGCTATCAATTTGATAATGATGGATTTTGAAGGAAACTGTGTCAAACTTTTGAATTTCGGATAACTAATAAATGAGCTATCAGCAAAAGAAAGTGTCCCATTTCTAAAAAAAAACTAAGCTTTATTCCATTGCGTTAATCAGGCGACATTTCGGCGTTTTCAAAATTCTTTACGGTATCGAAGATTTCTGCTCTGTTAAACGACAGAATATAGAATTTTAAATTTATTATGAGTAGAGAAAAAAAAAATTAGTTAAGGTTTTCAATTTTAGTGGGTTTTATAATTTTAATAGCGACCTACCTGTTGCGTCACATCGCAGGAATTTTTTGCAACAAGATTTTGCTCCTGATGTGACGCAACAAAAAAGCTAACATTGGTTTTTCTTCAAAAGCTTCAATAGAGATAATTTTGTTTTCAAAGCTTATATCACGACAAATGTTTCACCCGAAACTGCATCTCCATTAGACTGAGTCGATTTGGGGTTATTTTTGAATTTCTCCAACCCTGAGGTCTTAAAAGCTTCGTCATGATCCAAAACTCATCCATATTTTTTTGCAGAATTTTTAAGTAACGATTACAAGAGTAAATTTAAACTTTTAGGTTTGTATGGGAAAATTGAATATTTTGTACTGAAAAATCAACATAATTTTTCTTTCTGCTGTGGAACCGAGCCAGCTGATGGTTTTTGTGCCAATTTATAAAATTCCTTAAGGAAATTTTCCGCTGAACAACTTTGTCGAAACCGTAAGATACTCCATAATACTTATAAAATAAAAGTAATAATGGTTTGATAGTTACCAAAACCTATAAGTATTATTTCATCAAAAGTATGCAATGTGTGTGACACTAAAATGTTAAACGAACAATTAGTTCCACAACAAAGTTTTTGTTGCGTCACAGGATTTCATTTACTCCGTTATCACTTCTTTATTTCTAAACCAATTTTAATTCTATAAAATGCATTTAACTTCAAAAGATTGAAGAGAATCTGAATTTTTATTACGAAATATTTTAAGAGTGCGCTATAAACCTTGAAAGCGCGCTAATTTTCGTTGCGTAACATCTTTAAAGTACATGCCTTTTCACCCTCTATAGTTCCAAAATTATAAACAAAAAAAAGCTCCGAATGCCTCAACATACTGAAAGCAGTTGGCATTAGCCATGGTTTTGGGTATGGAACGTTAAATTTTGTTTGAGTATAACCCATGTAGTTTGAAAAATTGTAAGCATGTATAAAAAGTACATTTTTTTTTCAATGAACTTTTTGAATTGTATGTGCACTAGAGTGCCTCCAATGACCCGGCTTTTGAAAAAGTTATGCGCTGCAAACTTAAATTAATCCTAGGCCTAGTATAAGGTCTCATGCCAAATTTTGGCCAGATCGGATCACGGGAAGATGTCGCTCAACGAGCTTGGAGTTTGTATGGGATTTTGGGAAATTTTGTTCAGGAGGAACATGAAAATCCAGTTTTTCATGAATAATTATGGTCCCTTTCGGCCGATTTCTTTTGAAAACCGTTTTTTCGTAAAGCCTAAACTAGGACAAATATTTCATCTGAAGACTGCATTTCGATTCAAGTTAAGACACTAAAGTTAATAAGCTTAAAAAAATAGTTATCTTTTTTAAGGGTGATATTCATCACTATTAACGAGACACACTGCTTCGAACATTTTGACGCAGCATTAACAGAATGAATATCACCCTGAAAAAAATTACCCCATTTTTAAAGTTTAATAACTTTTTTATCATAAGTGGAATCGAAATGCAGTCTTGGGATAAAATATTTGTCATAGTTTAGGCTTTATGAAAAAACATTTTCAAAAGAAATCGGCTGAAGCGGACCTAAGTTATTCATGAAAAACTGGATTTTCATGTTCCTCCCAAACAAAATGTCTCAAAATCCCAGTTGAGTAACCCCTTCTCGTGATCCGATCTGGTCCAAATTTGGCATGAGACCATATACTAGGCCTAGGATCAATTTAAGCCTGCAGCGAATAATATTTCACAAGCTTGAAATTTCTCATACAAATTTAAGGCAGTCTAATGTACACTAAAGTGCCTCAAATTTGTATGGGAATTTTAAAGCCTGTGGGATGTTATGCGCTGCAAGCTTAAATTGGTCCTAGACCTAGTCCGAGGTCCCATGCCAAATTTAGGCCAAATCGGACCACGGAAAGAGGTCCCTCCACGAGCGTGAAGTTTGTATGGGATTTTCAGACATTTTGTTTGTATCTCTTTTATTATGAGTCAAATTTGATTTTTTTTAAATGCTTAACAAAGCTGAAGAATTCAGCATTCAAATGGGGTAAATATATAAATTCCAATGAGTATGAAAAATACAAAATGACTTTGTAGCGGGCAGGCACGTGGAACAATACTTCGATCAATATATTGTTTTTATATAAGCCGAGTTTCCGAGTTGATTTTTGAAAAAGATGAAAATGTATTTCAAACAAACTCTTTTTTCAGTTTTCAACAAAATTGTTAAACGAATTACAATGCTCAATTTAAATTACTCATAGTTATTATTTAGTGATGTAAGGATTAAATAGTTGTACCTGAGCAGATTTTGATGCCTGAATCGAAAGGAAAAAGCTACCAAAATGAGGTATCGGCACGAAAATGATAGCATTTTTTATATCTTTTCAACTGATAGCAAGACAAAGCATCAATAAGGTATCAAAAAAATTCTTAGATAGCAAAGTGAAACGAAAAGAAGTTATCAACAGCAAAATGATAGAATGATTAGGTGAACGTTTTTTCTGTAACAGCAAATCTAGCTTTCAACAAGGCTAATTGACTTTCGTTTTTTAGCACAATAAAACAACAAACAACAGCTTAGTGTCAAAAACAACCTGAGCAGACTTTAATGACAAAATTATACCTATTTTTGCTATCATGGAAGTAGGCGTATGCTGAAGCGTCAACACGCGATTCTCGTGCTGTGGATAATTTTCTCAAATTGAAAGAAATTGATTTGATTTTACAAAGATTAAAAGCTCAAAAAAGAAAAATTATTGTGGAAATTGTTTTGATCATAAATGGAACCGAATGTTGTGATAATATTTTGTCTTAGAAAGATCAGTGTAAATTTTTTGTCTGAACAAGACTTCGATTGTTGAAATGATTAACAGTGTCGAGAAACATTTCCACCGACAAAATAATAGTGAAACGATATTTTTGGAGAGGCGTTCCTGTAGAAACGAAGAAACCTCATACAGTTTTATTTCAAACGAAGACTGTTTCTGGCATATGCCGAGCTGGAAATTTGTCAGAAAATAATTTTGAGGAATCGTGTAGATTTGTCTAATCAATCAAACAATTCAGCTTAATTTTTTCAATTACCTTCTGTTTTTAAACATTTTTTTGTAAATCAATGTTTATAGATTTCAAAATGTTTAAGCAGAGGTCGGCATTAAAACGCTATTCGCTAGTTAGTCCGCTACATTGTTGTTTGAATATTTATTTTTTAACTTTATTTTTGGAGAACTTACGGCTTAAAAAACTCCACCACTTTATAGAAAATAACATTTATCAGCATCACAATTGCACCTATTGGAGTTGGTTTATCCGTTATTTCAACAGAAAGTAGCGGACTAATTAGCGATTAGCGATTTAACGCCAGACACTGTGTTTTAGTTTTCAAATACTTCGGTAAAAACAATTGTGAATAAAACCGGGCATAATCCGGGCTTTTCCTTTGAATCCGGGCAACCGGACCGGACAGGACTTTTCCCAAATTTTGTTTTAAATATCCAGGTAAACTCGGATAAAACCGAGCAATCTGGCTACCTCCATCTAGCATCAGTACAAGGCAGAGCAAAGTGATTTAAATCTGAATTTTTACTAGAGTTACAGCATATATTGTGTAAGAAAGGCTCTTTATTTTTGTAGCTAGGATTACCATATCCTGCGACGCTAAAAAGAGTACATGGAGGCCATTTTTAGAAGAGTAAGGCTTTTCATTCAACATACAAATAGTTTTAAGATTTCCAATAACGCCAAATTTTGGCAAGTCATGTGACTTACAAAGCAATCGTGAATAATTTAATCCTTTTAAAAATTCACAATTTTAACTTCTCTTCATTTTTTTGTTATTTTTAATTATGATTTACCAAACAAAGGATAGTAGTTTTTGATTTTATGTTGAGAAAATATTTAAATACTTAATAGCGCTGATTGCTTCATATTAGCTCAACGTCTGGAAGGAGCGTTTTTTGGGAACGAAATTAGTTGATTCTACTCAAATAAAAGTATTACAAATCAAAGGGGCAACTTATTTACTAACTAGAAACACGGAATTAAATCAAAAATATTCGTGATCCCATCCATGGTATTCATATTTTAAAAAGGTATTCAACAAAGGAGACAAAACTGAGGTACTACCAAATGAATGCATAAAAAGTTTAGTTATTTTCTTCAGGGTTCTTGTGTAAGAAAACATCACAAACTTCAAAAGATTTAAATCGTCTGTAGACGTGCAAATCAATTTAAATGACGGAATTTACGAATTCATCTACTCCTCAAAAAGCACTAAAAATTGTATTAACAGAAAGAAAGGTTTCAAAATGCATATGTACGCAAATTGTTTGAAATGATTCGAATTAATCATTTGGCAGTTCTTTGTAATCTTTCAAGATTTACTCCAACTAAAATTAACACTTTTTTTGAAGATATAATAAAAAGAAGCTCGAAATTATGATTTTCGATATCGATTCAGCTGCCGGTTCCTGAGAGACAATTTCGATCGCTTAATCTCAATTCATAACCCTTGATTACAAAAGTAGACTTCTAGAGCAGCATAACAAATATCGTTTCGTTAGCCTCGAGATAACCTTTTTGGATGGAAACAACTCGTTCGATCTTAGCCGAATTCATTTATATCGGTCAGCCAGCAGAAGACCAAATTCATTCTTTCCAAAACCACAAAAACACCTGTCCGCCATCTGCCATCGTTTGACGAAGTTGTTGTTTTTTCCAGCCGTTTGTGTTGCCCATCATGTGCCGGATTATTCATTTGGTTCTCCGCTTGGTTTTATATTCCTTGCTGTCTCTTATGCGTTGTTTTTCCGTTTGTTTCCACCACTTTTATGCTCAACCATCGACAAGAATGGGGTTTGGTACTGGTATTTTGTTTTTATTTGGCCTTACGGCGTTCTCAATTCTGGTTGGATTGAAGGTAGCGTTATCCTTACTACTTGCATTTTTTTCCTCAGTATATTACTGTGAATTTCTTTGGCTTCTGGCGATTTCCTTTTGAAGCTGATTGTATTGAACAACAAAAAAGAAATAAATCTGCCATGTGGTGGCAAAAGAAAGAGCTTTGTTGAAGAAAATCTGAAAAGTACAATATTATTTTCTTGTTGAACAGCTTAAACAAACATTTCCAATATTTTAATAAAACCTAGCATGAATCACTGGAAAGCTCTTTTAAAATTCGAAGTAATTTCTCATGATCCAGTAAAAAATCTAACTAGCGTGATAAATTAACGAAAAAAAACTATTTCCGCGCCTTAACCCAACTCAATATCAAATTTATTTCTCACCTTATCAATAATAGGCATTCAACAAAGGCATGATTAATGAACTAAGGGGCTCCAAAACGGTTTTCTGCCAGCCAGGCAAACAAACATTTAAAATCCGTTGGAAATAAGAATAAAAATTTCTTTCATTGCCCTCGCTCTAATCTCATTACTCGGGAAACTTCTACGGCTACACGAATCACCGAATAGTTCTAAGTATGATAAATGATTTTAACAACATTTTATCAAACCACAAACGATCTCAATTTACGGACGGCTGCCCGTCCGTGAGCGCATAAAATATGTGAATCAATTGTACCCCAGCCAGGGCGAGCATAAGACGATATGCAAATTAGAGATTGAATGGGCTTTGTTTGGGCCGGTGTTCGTTGGTGCCAAGAGCCTAGTAGTAGGTAATTCAGGATATATTCTAATTATTCGGTATCCCTCGACGGGTTCTGTGCGAACCAGTCAGTGGGAAATGGTTTTCTGGAAACCATTGGAAACATTTTTGTATGAATTTTATTTCAACGGAATGTTTTTTAACTCGAAGATGCCAGATTGGGCAGAAAACATGAATGTTTTTTTTATCACGATTAAAAGCACCCCATCGTGAGTGATCGCAAAGATGGGATTTCAAGGGAGTAGGTTGAATTTATTAGTTCTTTGAATTAAAAGATTTCCTCATTGCATTCCTCAATAAAGTTGTAACGGACGCAGGTTTGATGAAACATTGAGCTTCATGAAATCTTGAATAGTAAAACAAAAAGAAAAATGAAACTAACCAAAATAAACATCATTCATCAAAATTTCTTTTGAAGAAGAATATATTTTGCGCCCATCGTGGCCTATAGGATAGCGTTCAAGTCTGCTAAGCCAGAGGTCATGACATCGAATCCCGGTCACGGCAAACCGTCAACTGGGGCATCATGCAACACTTTTAAAATTTAAAGGCTTCTAAAAACTCAATGTCCATAGATAATCATACCGGTTGTACATCAAAAGTTTAAAGGTTAATGGGACATCAAATTGACGTAGTCAAAACATTTTTTGGTTTCACCAGTTATGTAAAGAAATTGTTTTGTAAAAACAAAAACATGCGATTTTCACCCTTCTAAAAAAGGGGCTAACTTTGTTTTTAATGAAAAATCCAATGAAACTTTGAAAGTTTATTGTTTTTGGTACATTTGTGATGTCATCATAACGCATAGAGCATAAATTGCAATAATTTAAGGTTTTGTTCAAATCAAATTGTACATTCTTTTCTGTCAAAAATGTTTTTTTAAGAAAATGCATAAGGGTGCTGCATACATTTAGGGGTAAAATGCACTACACAAAATTTTTCTAGCTGAAATCTCGGAAATTTATGTTTGGATGGTTGAAATTTTGAAATTTACAAACGCGTGATGCAAAACAATCATATTCCAGCATATGAAAACGAGCTTGAGAGGATAAATCTTTTAATTGCATTTTGTGGGCATCTCAGCCCAGCCTGTTTACCAAATTATGAAAATATTCATTTAAAAAAAAATTGGTAATTGTCCAAAAAATAGTGTTGGTATAGGATAATAAAACCAATTTAAAGTTTGTAGCATCAAGCCAATCCGTCATACTGAGTAATGTTTATTACGGCATCAAAAAATGTACAAATGTCTACATCTGCCGCACGATTTTTGAAATTGTGTATGAGAATCAAAATGAAAATAAAAACTAAAAAAGTGCTTTGAACAGCTAAAAAGTGTATTGATTTAAATTTTGTAAAAATCATTTAAGAAATTATTGAATTCTATAGCAAGCAAGGCCTGTAATTTTTAAATTCTTTACAATGGGCAGGGAATAGGCAAAACAATTATCTAAAGAGAATTTTTATTTCAAGTTTATTTGAATTTCATGGATGATTAAATATACAAAAGTTTATTTTTCAAAAAAAAAAAAATTACTAACTTGAAAGGCGTTGTGCTAATTCAACCAAATTTTACACTGATGTTTGGTGGCTCAAAAGGCATCGAAAAAACATATAGGAGCGAAAAATCAGTGCAAAACATTTTATGTACCGCATGATAGCTAAATAAATTTAAATTATCCTACTTGATTGTATCAAATTTTACTTCAGAAAATATTAACATTATTGGAGTCATTGATCCGACAAACGAAAAAAATTGATCTTTATAAATAATTTTAAAAATGGAAAAACCACTATCAGGATCAGGTTGAACTAGATTGTTAAAAAATATTTCGAAGTGCCAATGTGATTAACACTACTTATTTCTCTTGAAATCATATGCCTCGAAAAGGAACAAATCATCAGTCAATTTAAGTTTTATAAGGAATGAGATTACCTAAATCTGGTTGAATCTTTCAAGTATGAGACGTATTCAAAGATTGAAAGAAAAATACCATCGTACATGGGAATTGTTTCGAAGAACTCCTTCAGTTCGTAAAAGACCGTAATTTAATTCGATAACTGATATGTTTAAGATAACAAACTCAAATTGGATAAAAAAAAATCAGATTCATGGATTCTTTGATCCTCATATGACCAGTAGAGTGTCCGTCGGGAATTCTCGGGAATCAATCAATTTCGGCAATTCCCGAACATAATAAAACAAGTCAAATTTTCGAAAAATTACACCACTAAAATTGGAAAACAGGTCATAGTCAGTACGAAAAATTATTGTTCTATCTTGGTATATGGCCGTTTTTTCTAAAGATTGTTTAAACATAGATATCAACAGAAAAATTGAATTAAAAAAGGGGTTTAAGAAAACTCTGCGTTACTAGTGGAAAACAACGAATATGTAAAAAAAAATCAATAAATAAACACCACAAGAAAAGATTGAATGCTCTATTTAGCAATATTTATCATTTAGAGCTTTCGTTTCGCACACTGTGGACAGTAGAAATATCATTGGCAGAATTGACATTATTTGAAACAAAAGTTCAGCGGTGCAGTTATCTGAAAATTTACTATATTTGATGAATAACCAAATCAACTTCAATTGATAGTAAAAAATCTTTCTAAATTTAATCCAATTATGCAGCAAGAAGCAGTCAATTATGTTGGTTGAAGTACTGCCAGAGGCAGAGCCTGTTCAAATTTGGCAACATTTGATGCTAATATTATGATTAATTTGATTAAGTTTTTCAAATTAATTAATTTGTATTAAATCATCATTATCCAAACCGCCTGCCGCAGGAATTATGACAGAAGTAAAACAATTTTTTTGTTTATGAAAATAGCTTTGTTCACCTCTAACGAAGAAATTTATGCAAATGAAGTCGAAATTTTTTTAAATACTTTTATTTGATTGAAAAAGTTTAAAGTTAAAAAAATAGTAAGAACTTTGTAAATATGTTTTTATTTGGCTTAAAAATTGCTTATTGAATTTTTGAGATATTTGAATAGTTTTATGTGGGACGATTGGCGTACCCCTCGGAAAAACCGAAGAAAAAATCAGTTCTAATCACTACTCCCGACCGATGTGCACGCATCCCGCGTTCGTAAAACAATACCGCTAATAAAGTTAAGTTTTATATTTCTCATCGACTCCTCCCTCTTTTCTAACATTTATATGTTTTACGATAAATAAAAGAGGTTAAAAAAGTACAGAATACTATACCCGAGCAGACTTTGATGCCTGAATCGATAGCAAACAATAGCCAAAATGAGCTATCAATGCCAAAATGATAGCATAATTTAGTATCTAATTTTTTTCGATACCAAAATGAGGTTTCATGTAAGTATCAACATGCTGAAATTTGACAGCAAACCAATACCAAAGTAAAGCATCAATAGCAAAATGATAGCACGATTAGGTTTTGATTTTACTACGAAAGCTGAATAAGGTATCATTAAGGTTTCATTTACTTTTATAGATCAGAAAAGTTAGACCAAAATGAAAGCATGATTTGGTATTCAGGTTTATTAAGGTTTCGGGGTTTTTGAATTATAACAAAAAAAAACTTAACCCTGACTGCGTACGTTTCCGAAGTTTTGTTTAACGTTTTTAAGCTTAATTTAGAATTACATACTTTTCAATTTATTTTAATGTTTCAAAATCAGTAATCGATTATAAAACTTTAATAAAAATTATTGAAACTATTTTTAACACAATATAAATAATAAAAAGTTTGAAATAAATTAATTTGAAAGGACTTAACAATTATAATGAGCAGTCACTTGAACCGTTGAAAATTCTTAAAACACTTCAAGTATTTTTTATTTGTGCTAATCGCTCTAAAAAGTGAATTGATTGTACAAGTCACCATCAAAAATGTCATTTGGTCAAAATAAAATACTCATTCATAGAACTAATATTGGAACAAAACAATTAATAGACATTTTATCATAAATTTTAATATCCTTCCAACTCAAGTAAGAAACCTGATTTTTTTTGATAACGGGTTGGAAAGATGCATTCAGAATTAATTGACCACTCAGGAGTGGTTTTAAAAAAACGTTTTAATCCGAGACCTGTTTCTAACATGTACAAAAATATACTGCAGATTTTGGATCAATTTTTACAAGGATTATACTGAAAACTCTGCATTTTGAGCCAAACTATAATTTATTAATGTTTCCAATGATTCTTTTGATTGACATTCCTGAGCCGCTGAAATTATTTTAAGGATTTTAAAAAAATTGGCTCTGGTTGAAATTTTTGCAATGAAGAAGCCATGTTGCCACTATACGTGTTTCACTCGTATCATTATTGTTCTTCCTGTGGGTTTCCAGACTGTAAAATTGATACGAGAGTTTTTGTTTTCTTCAGCACTTTGAGTGGAACAAGTGATTTTCTGACATGACGGACATGACACAGAACAAGAACGGCAACTGCAGCAACTACAATTTAAATTATATACTTATTTTTCTCACGATGAAAAGATTGAATTGAAAAATTCATCTAACCAAAATATACGAGAAAATTCAACAAAGCATATTTTCAATGGACATATAACCATCGTCACTGTTCCATTCAGCAGCTGTCAGTCAGTACGGGTTTTCGTTAAAAAAAACAACTTTTGTGGTGATTTTGTTTTCTAACCGATGTGTTATCACAATTGCACTATTATCGGTAGTTAAATGTGTAATTATCTGAGAAAAGGCGTTCTGATACTGCAGGGAATCAGAAAGGTAGGTCTACGATAAGTGATCATAGTTCAACTTGTTTTATTGTTTAAATGGTTTGTTTTTCTGCTCGAAAACAGTTCCCAGAGGAAGGCGTTTTTAGTTTCCGCGAGTGACTTCTATCACAAGGGTGCTGAAATCATCCCTTACCATGTGGGTTACCGATTATTCAGGGTGTGCTGACCAACACCCGTGTTCGTCTGCTCCTGAAGAAGGGACCCTCTTGCAACCGGCCAAATTGCATCGTTCTGAAGAGCGCAAGCGGAAATCCGTTCGCCAATGCTTCGTAAACAAAAATCCATCGGCGCTGGCGCTGATCGTCGTTCGTTAGGGAGAGAAGGACATTCCCGGACTTTTCAAGCCCATTGACCAAGAAAGATGAGAAGAAGCCGAAGCACAAGGCCTCCATGCACTAGAGTCCGATGAACTTGGTCATTCAGCAGCGCAAGAGACATCGTTTGACCATCAAGAATCGTCGTGCCGAGAGCCGTAAGGGATCCGAGTCGGATTTCTTGAAAATTTTTCATCTGCGCCGTCGTGAGGAACGCATGCGTCGCCGGTCCCGGCCTGTTGTCGACTCGCGCAGCTCGTTTGGTTTGGAAAAGTACAAGGCCTCGGCCTGGCAACATTCTTGGCCGTGATATGTTGCCAAAAAGCAGGCCAAGAAGGAGGCCACCGAGTTCGCTAAGAAGGCCGATGCCAAGCCCAAGGTTAAGAAGCCAGCGGATAAGAAGGCCAAGTCTGCCAAGAACAGTATGTATGAGACATTTTTATTTCTAGCAGCATAAGTGAAAGCTATAAAACATGATTGTTAAGAGCCTCTAAACAATTTACGTGAATAGAATAGAATTGAATTACGAATTGTTGGTTATTATATGTTGATAATTAGCCTTCACTTATGCAACTATTTGTATTGACGATGTACAGATGAATATTGTCAAAACTTTGTTTTTATTCCTACATTTCTGTTTTATTGACTAATGCAATTAATGTAACTAGTAAATCATTCCGATTAGGGATGAACAATCTTTTTATCAACATGTCAATATGAATTTTGATTGCTAAACCAAAATAGCCAAACCCCCTTATAGAGTGCGAGGGGATATTATTAGAGAACTAAATGTTATTGGATCTCCATTTTTTTTTAAATTTACCACTTCATTAATGTCTACATGAGTTAGGTATATTCTAAGAATTCAGCGTAGCAAAACCAACGCTTAATTTCAAGATTAGGTGCTTTACCCGTTGCATAAATAAAGGCGATTCTTTAAGACTATGTATTACAAATAAGGTACACCGGGCAGGTGCATACGGATTTTCAACTTTCACATGTCATAAACAAAAATGTATATCTTAAAAAATTATCGATTATCGTTCCTAGCTACACTAAAATAGTTTTCAACAAATTCCTGTGAAAGTTAAAAATTAAAAAATGTTAGTAAAAAACAACGGTAGTTTTGTGAAACTAAATCTCCGTTTATGGGGGCAAATGCAAACGCAGTGCTTTTTCTAAACTAATTTACAGATGCGTCAGTGTATGGGTTCTGAAATGAATTTAATATATGTTCCGGTATGTTTTATCAACTTTAAATGATTTATTTGCTGTTTTCCTGCAATGTTAATTATTTTTTTGGGACTTCATTCTTGCTAACTGTTGTTTTAAGCAAAAGACTTTAATTTTCCAATGCATTATGGAATTCGCTTCGGACACAACACTTTGGATACCCATTCTGATCATGCTTATATTATGCTGAACCTTTTTGAAGATGAATTTTCTTAAATGGCTGATGTTATATGGCTTAAAGGTGCGTTTGCACTTACCCCGGTAGTGTCGTGTGCACTTGTCCCGCAGTGTGATTGACGAGCGTTAATACTATTTTCACAACTTTCAGGGTATACTGAAAATTTATCATAAATTTTCTGCTTTCGAAAGTTTAATTTATCTATTACCGTATTTATTTATGCCAAGTGTTGCACTGGTACACCACTAGGTGCTGTCAAACAGATTGTTTATTCGGACAGTGTAGCACTGGTTTTGACCTGGTGTTGCACTGCTTTCGGGCGGTAGTGCCCAGAAAATTTTGTCAGTTTTGTGCGAGTGTGTGAGTGAGTGAGGTAGAAATACACTGGCAACGATTTGTGTCTGTTTTTATCAGATATGGTGGGACACTGAACGAGGGGAGAAAACAAATACGGTATATGTTAGATTGTTTGTTTGGACCTAAACAACAGTTTCTAGAAAAAGATTTTTTTTTGTAACATAAAAGTTTATCGTTTGCACTTGCCAGGAGTTTGCATTTGCCCCGGTGTACCTTATCTAATATTACCATTAGTGTAACGCCGGAAGATTGCATAAGTTCATAAGCATTAGGTATAATTTTGTCTTAAAAGTCTGCCCGGGATAGTATACATTTAGGCGTTTTTTTGTGGGGTACGCCTATCACTGCGACCAGTTAGTTGATCTATTGTAGTTGAACTTGAAGTTGCATAAGGAAAGGCGAAATTAATTTCAGTATCGGTATCGAAACAAGAAATATATTAAATTTACCTTAGAAATTATTTTTGAGAAAAGAAGCTATATCGCTAAATTGCACCACATTTTGCTATCACGCCTTGAGGGTCAATTTTGCTTGATTCCAAGTGGTACATAGCACAAATGAAAGCAACGATTTGCAAAATTAAGCCAATTTTTGCTTGTTTTCAGGCCTAAACGATTCCTCATTTTTCGGATGTTTTGAGAGCAATTTGATGCCAAATTTTGCTGTCAAAGAAATTCTATTGATGTCTTGAATAAGCATCATTTTGCTCTCCAAGCTCTCGGAAAACGAGGTGTAGTTGGGGTCTCAGTTTTAGCAAAATTTGGTATCAATTTGCTAACCAAGTATGGAAATTTGTGCTCTCATTTTTGCTGTGTACCACCTTATGTCAAGCAAAATGAGAGCAACTTTGGCTCTCAGGGCGTGATAGCAAAATTTGCTATAATTTTGCCATAAAAGTCTGCTCGGGTATATCTATGATTTTGTACATATGCAGTAGAGAGGGGTTATAATCTCCTATTTCAATTTATCTCGGGATTCCGGGATTTCCCGGGAAAAGGATGATCAGATTTCCGAATCCCAGGAACGCGAAATGGTCGGGAAAAGGACACTGTAATGAGCAGAAAGTTTTTTTAAGTCTTGAAAACACAAAATCCGCGATATTTCGAACATTGGTTGAAAACAAAAAAAAATGTTTCCATAATGGATGAAAAATTGCTATGTTTTTGATATTGTTAGAAACAATATTAAAAAATAAACAAGAAGTAGGTGATGTAAAAGTGTCACAATGTTTGTGACTTTTCAACAGATACAATTTCGATACAACTTTATAATTAATGTTAAATATTGTTTTCGGGTCAAAATTACGATCTATAAACGATTTTCTTATTATGAATGTTCGACGTTACTTTGAATTGGAATTCACTTTTTTTAAATTAAAGCCCTAAAGATCAAAAGATCAGATTCAGTTAAAACTTTGAATTGCTTTAAAATTAAAATTTTTTCATGTTCATAAATTAAAAAAAAACTTAATTTACAAACAAAAAAACAGTAGATCGCAAGATAACATTTAGATAAAGAATTGACAAAACTAAAACCTTTTCATTTTCATAAAAACCAATTATGCACAAATTTGCCATGAATATTAGAAATTGCCTAAAAAATAATCCCTAAAAGTTTGGTTGTGATCTGAAGAAAAATGAAGAAGTTAAATTTGTCTGAACACCAGTGTACATACAATTTTTTGACATCATTTGAAGGACTCTAGACACGAATTCCATAAAGCTGGTAAAGTGTCAAAAATAAAACCTAAAAAAAAATCGAAAGAACTAATAAATTGAATATTACTTGCGATCGGGTTTATGTAAAGGGAATATAATAATTGATCTTAGAAGAGGGCGAATTTTTGCACCAAATGACGATATTTCGCTTATATTTAAGCTTGAAAAGTGTCCGTTATAAACAATTTTATGTTAAAAATAATGCTGTACGTACAGTTTAATTATTCACAGTTTATGAAAAAATAACTTTTAAATTGAAAAAATTCAAAAACAATACCAGTTAACTATGTAAGAGTTGTCTAGTGATCTTTGGCTTTGTAGGCCCTTCAATGCTCGAGTTTAATTTTTTGCGTTATTTTTGTTTTTTTAATTTGGACTCATATCGAAAACTGACTTTGATTTAAAATTAACGATGTTTTTACGTGTAATAAATTAAAAGTATGAATTTATAATAAAAAAACAGAATAAATAACCCGAATAAATAAAATTACTAAACAATTCATGAACATGTATTCGTTTCCTTGATTATGACTTATTCATTTCTCTGTATTCTTTTTGTGAAAATGAATCAATAATACTATATTTAAATAAAAAATATAAATTTCGGATATAAAGTCTGAATTCTTAGCAGAACTTTCAATATTTACTTATTCTAAATTATGGATTTCTAAGTTTTCAATTCTGAAACAATTTTTTATTTTTTTATTTCTATTTTTATTAAATTCTGAAACAAAATGATGATGAATGGTGTAATTGAATCTTGATACAAAAATTAAGGGTTTCTATTTGATTTGAACTTGAAACAAAACTATTAAATTAAATTTTGAATCACAATTACTAAAATAGTATGAATTTTAATCTAATTTTAAACCTGGAGTTATCCATTTCTATTCTGTTACTTATTATTTATTTTTAATTTTATAAAGGAAATATGTGATTCTTAAACTTGAAATATGGAGACTGAAAACAAATTTCAGTTCTTTTCATACTTTTTAGAATGTTATAGAATAACAAAATGAACCATATTGTATTTAACCTTCTAAAACCCAATTTTTCCGCTAAAAAATTCACAAAAGTTATACTCTGAGATTACAAACAACTTTTGTTCTACAATAGAATCATATGCATGGAAAATATTCGGTTAATCAAACAAAATATTTTGAAGCTGGTTTTTTTCATAACTTTTAGAATACTTCAGTATATTTTTTTCTTTTCAAAATATCTAACATCACCTTTATTACCTTTAAGGCTACATATTTCGAAAATAAAGATTTTTGGTGAAATGGGCAATTCACTCGTTTTATTGGTTTTTAAGCTTTCTCTTAGATAAAGCGAATGTCACGAGCCTGTCAAACAGCTTTCATTATTACCACATCTTAGAACATCATCTTTTGAATCATTTAGCAAAAAAAAATGTAATTTTTTTGGCCTCTTTGAAACACCTGAACTTATTTAAATTTTGAAAAGGTAAGTTCAATATGTTTATTTTTATTTCACTGAAAAGAGTAAGATGAAACTGGGAACGATTGTTAGAAATATGAACTTTACATTTTTGATGATCATATAATTAGAAGGAGCTAAATCTTCTAATCATATGTCTTTCCAATGCTCTTTAAAACCTTGAATAAATTTCGGGGTTTTCTCTAGGATCATGATAGTACAATGAATTGAAATCGAATGTTATTGAACAATTTTGATTTGATGAAATATAAAAATGAAAATGAAAAATCATACGAAATTAGTTCAAAAATATGCTATCGAATTGATGTCGTAAGTGTGTTTCGATAGGCATTGCAAAGATTTTTCGATGAGAAAATTAATAATTTCACTAGAGTTGCAACTCAAACATTGAGTTTTTGCGATAGGATACTATTTCGATACTATTTAGGTACTATTTAGCATTTCATGGTTCATTGTAATTTTAATTTTTTTTTATTGTTACCTGAAATCAACAACACATTGTGTAAACGATTTAAAAATGTTGATTTTAAACGGACGAGAGATTAAAAAAGGTCTTGATTGTGCTTTTTAAAAAAAAAGTATCGATATCGGTTCCTGAACATAACATAAAAGAACATTCTAAAAAACATGACAACAGGATGCTATGCACTCAGTCTTAACGCAATATGCACCAACTTCGGGATTTTCAAAAAGCACTCATATTTGAATAACCTGCTCAAAAGTGTCCTGCACAACATACAAAATTCATTCGTCGGTTCTCATTGTTCATAGAAACAACCGTAATGAGGACCCGAAGCTGAGATTACTCGAAGAAGCCGCTTCCAATCTGTCCAGGAGCTACCGGCCAAGAATTACGTATAAAGGTAGGTACGCACTTCTCTCCTTGTTTTGAAGTGTTTCGAATTGTTTTGTGGTTGGTATTTCTTGCAACGTAGGGAAAGTCGGCATTATTAGCCTTTGATCTTTTATGGTGGCAAGGAATGTATGGATGCTTTTTTTTGCTGGTAAGGACAAAATTTGTCGCTATTCTGCGGTTCATTTGAACGGAGAAAGAAAAATTCAAGAAAATTTCCTTTTCCTTTTTGTGGGTCCGGATTTATCTTACGGAAACTACCGGCTACCGATCGGTTGTCCTGAGAACCTTTGCAGGGAAGTTCTTTCGCTTTCAAAACCGACCCGCCCTTCGACCTTTGCCAATACACCGGCAATAAATCGTGTAAGGTTGAAAAAGTCACACCGCGCTTCCTGAGGAGGTAGGATTGATTCCGGCATTCGGAAACAGTCATATCAAAAAAATTATGTTTCCTGGGTGGCGCTTTGATTTTTTATCTGATTAAAATCGTATAATTTAAAGTAAAAACTTAAAAACGTTAAATGTATGAAAATTATGAATATATCTTAAGGCTACATGTTACCGGTAAAAAAAACACAAGAAACCGTTAAATTGATGGGAAACCGCTTAAAATAAGCCCTTTTCTTCAACACAGTCTAAAATCCAACTAAACAACTACCGTTTTAAAGTTGGTCAGCTACGGGTTGCCAAAAAAAAAAGCTGCCACCGTTTGTCCCCTCACAAAACAACTTTTGAGCCAACAAAGACTCGTGCTTGGCCATTCTCAAGTAAAGTGAGCTTGAAATTGTGTTCCGTAAATGCGCTTATTATGATATTAGACACGAAATCACGTGCTGCTCGATTAGATGATGGTATACAGCTTTATGTAGCGCCCATCTGTTGATGATGATCACGAAATGATTGGCGATCGAGTACAAAAGTGTTCCTGTGTACCCGGAAAGTATACTGCCTTCGGCTCAAACCCTGCCCGGGCGAATAAAATTGGTTTCCTTACCTTCTGGCGCGTATCTTATTTGCGCGGAAAACATCAAGAATTCGGCAGCATTGTTGCGAGAAATGCCTTGTTCTGCAAATCATGCCCAAAACATTTGGACATGTTTGAGCCACAGACAAACGGTTACAGTTAATATGACTAATTTGAAAGAGAAAACTGCGAGCTTACTGATCTCCTGATTAGAGCTTATTTTTTTTAATTGGAATTGTCCTTGAAAAAACGCTTTCGAACTTTTCACAAATTTTTTTTTCTCTCATGCATCGGTCAAACAACTTCCAAGATTATTGTACATAGATAGTGAACTTATTAAATTTTGAGATTTTTTTTTTTCAGAAATACTTATGCAAAAATGAAAGTGCATAGAATCTCGAAGCAAAGTTAATCAAACTATAAAGGCATGTGCACAGAGTTGCATTTTCGTAAAAAGTTTCATCCAAACGTGAAAATCACAGAGGAACGATGACGATCATCGTTTTTAAAAGCTTTCACACAGCCAAATTACACTCAAATCATAGATCATGAGTGTCAACTGATTACCGTCAAAATAATCATACGCTTAAAGCGTTTCTGGAATAAATACATTAATTTTCCCGGGAATCAATGAATTTTCCAAACTCTTCCGTACAACGGTCGAACACGAATAAGCTGAAAAAAGTTCAATGATTGTTGGCAAACAACATTTACAGCTTTTGAATCCAACACGCTACGATGCAAGCTTGAAGACCTGCTATAAAACGTGACCACGTGCTTGCTATAAAGATCGACTGTCTATAGCTGACTAAGCGAACTGATGGTTGTACACAACATTCGAAAGTTGGATGCAAGTTGACGATCGAACTTGTTAGGTGGGCACTTCGAGCATGAAAGCTGCGAAGCTTAGAAGTTTTCAACTACCGTTACGGCGGCGGTTGAGCTTCAGATTTGAAACCTTTGATCTGAGAAATGCATTTTTGTTTTCAGCCTTCCTGCGGATCTTTCGGTTAGATTCGACTGGAACCATAATTGTCTTCATTTTTTTAATCCTAAAATCATCATTAGATCGAATCAACGATGAACCTTTGTTTAAAACTATTTATTCATTGATCTAAAAGAAAACTATCAAATGTCTTCATTTGACTTCATTTTTAGTCATGAAGTTCAATTCTGTATGAGAGAGGTGGTGTGTTTGGAAATTCTAATTTAGCTGTAGAAAATAACAATTGAAAAAAAAAACAAAAATAAAAATAAATGTAAAATATAAAGCCGATAAAACTGAAAAAAATTAATATTTCAAATCAATGCTAATGTCGGTGAGTTATTAATAAATAATTCTATAAGTTGATCTTTATTCTGAACTAGAAATTTTAGATCACTATTTTCGAAACACCAGAAAATGAATTCCATTTAAAATTTCGAATAAAACCAGAATTCATAGCTTTGGGCAAAAAATAGAATACATTATATATAACACCAGATTTTAAAAGAAATTAAATCCAAATTCTTAAATCATTTTCACCAGAAATTAAAATAAACATTGTTTTGCTAAATAATAATAATTCTCAATTAATGTTTATATAAATAATCATTTCTTATCTTCATTTTCAATTGAGAAATTGATACAAATATTCTTCTGTTTTATCTTAAATTTGACATAATAGGGTAAGAACACTATATATTGAACACCATCTTTGGGATTTAGCGATTTTGTGGCCTGTGATATTACTATAAAGTTTTATTTGTTTTTATCCAATTTTTCTCCCAATCAAAAAAGGGCTGTTTTCTTCATCCAGTCAAAAAATAATGTAAAATTTTGAACAAATATTAAAGGTGATTAAAGTTTCGCAGATTGTGGCTGCGAGTGAGTGCGAAATTCTTGTACAAAATTTGAATAGAGTTAGGAAAGGCTTCAACTAGGACTAAGGTTTTTGTTTAATTTTTCTACTAAATATTACAGTTTTAATTGGTTTATGTTTTACTTGTGTTCAATATCCGATACCTGTTCAATAACTAGTGCTTCTACCCTATTTAATCACGATATGAAATTTGAATTTATTAAAAGAAAAAATATTCATTTGAATCTAAAAAATATTAAAAGCGCATATGTACATGATGATTGAATTGAATTTGATAAAAAAGAAAATATTCAATTTTCAGTGATCAAAGTTAGAGATGAAATTCTTCTAATATTGATATTCTTCCGGTTATTAAAATAAAAGACTACAAAAGTTAATTTTTTTTTCATTAAGATAAATGATTTGAAAAACTAAAAAAAAACTTTAAGCGCAATTTTAATTCGAAATTTCAAGCTCTGGATATTTTGTCGCCGTCAATTGAAGTATTTGGCCCCGGAAAGAATGAAAGATAGAAACTAAGTTTTTCTTATTGAAGATCTAGATCTCTAGGCTTCCAAGAAGATTATGTTTGCAGATCACAAAAATTTAGAGTTGAAAAACGAAGACAAACTCATTCAAAATATTCGGTGAAGTTATATAGTATTAGCATAGACAAACAGACGGAACACTCTATTTTCATTCTTCGCAAAACTAACTGAGAAGCTAGGCAATGTCACCACCAGATTGCGCAGCTTCATTTTTTTGGAAATCACAATTCTCATCATATTTGTTTACTATTCCTTAACGACCAAAATATTCTTCAAAACAAAATGCCTTTTTGAAAGTGTAAAGAAGGTGACGGAAAAGTGAGTTTGAATCAGATGATGGCAGCTGCATTTCTGGTATCTGCTCAAAACTTAAAATACATGGGCGGAAAACTTGGCGGTATTCGTAAGATATTGGTCGTTTCGGAAAGTATTATCTAATGGTTTCTAATTCTCGGAAAAACTTACATTTTCACACAGTTTTTTTCAGGAATGACGAAGACAGGTGAGTGCTATGTATGGGGATCGATTATTAGAGACGCGAATCGGTGGGTAGTGTCCCCAATTTCCCGGGAAAACTGCGTACAGCTTATATTTACTGGACTAAAAGAACATCTGCACCTTAAGATTGACCATTCGTAGCCTCCCGATCAAAACTTATTTCAAACGTTCGGCTGTCTGGCCAGAGTGTGAAGGATAGCTAAAGAAAATGTTCCCATGCCAGATATTGTTTTTATTTCCATGCAGTTTCCAGCAGAAAATTTCGCCGTTCTCCGAAATGAATATAAATTAGAAACATTGGTATATTGTAAACAATTTTTAACTTCAGTTTAAGAGAGAATGATTAGGTCAATCAATGTTCTGAAAAAAGAAACCAGATATATTTTTTTTAATTTGCAAATCGATTCAAAATATGCTTTCCCCTGTCGAAGGTAGAAGGTGTTATAGAAAATTTTCGAAGTGTGATGTAAGTTAATCTAGAAACTTGCTTTAATAAATTATGTTTTTAAACAAAACTCTTGTACCTTGTATTTTGTACCTATTCCATTTTTTTTAAAATAAATTCATGTTTTCTGTATAATCTGTATAATGATATCCTTTATAAAAAAATAGTTAGGAATCAACTTTTTTTTTTGGGAAATCGTTGAATACATTCAATAGTTTCGTTCAAAATGGGAGCGAACTGTGCCAAATTGTTATTATTGGGTTTGAGTTCTGTTTCCGAAGGTGAATCAAATAATTTCAACTGTTCTTTGCATAACTTGCTGCAATATTGTTTTGTTGATTCGTATTAATATGCCGATTTCAACATCAATTCTTGAAGAAGGTCTTTGGATTTCATTACATAACCATCACCATCAACATCATAAAAGTTTTTAATTCATTTGACTGGTTCCGGAGGCAGCATTGGAGCCTTTTGAATCAAAGCTAAAAAGCAGAAACAGTAATATTTAAATAGATACAAATAACAGTAAACTACTTCTGCAAATGACAAAATGGTTGTTTACGCTTCAAAACAAAACGTACAATTTTCAAAGGTTACCATGATCGTTTTTTTTAAATCGAAATTAATTGGTAGGCAATGTCGGCAACAGATGGCAGTGTAATCGATTTGCGAAAAAATGACCGGATTTTCTTCAGAGTGTCCTGTCTGTTTGTCTGTGGTATTAGTAAGAACATTTCAAGGTTATGAAAATGAAAATTCGTTCCATGAGGAACAAATTGATGCCATGGAATGAAAATGCTTCTGATCAAATTCTACTAGCTAATTTTCAATATCTTTCTTTTTCTTCTAATTTTCTATTATTTTCTCATAATCTGGAAATGCTCGTACTAAAAGAAACTTTCACCGATAAGGTCTATACATTAAATCAAAAACATCTATGCACTCCAGAAAAATGAAAAAATTGTGATCTTGTGGAATTTATCAAAAACCTTTGGAATGATGATTTGAAGAACAAGAAACACAAATAACAATTTTGAAAAAAATTGGTTTCTTGAAGATTATTTTGTATCTGCATAAAATTATAATGATATAATTGACTTTTTTTCCATTATGAAAGTGATTAGAAATGCATGAACTTGTTTGGATATACTACTTACAAAAAAAAAAACAATTTTAAAGTGTTTTTTGTGTGTCAATGTTTGAGTTCCAATACACAAGGTTTATTGAAATACAAATCAAAATTGACAGTGAAATTTAATTTTAATTCGTGAACTTTGTGCGGGTTGCTCCGGCGAGGGAATAGCTAACGGCTAATATTCAGTATTTCCTACCTGTTATATCTGCCTCAATGGATGTATGGGATCCCAAGCACTTTCGGTCGAGTTACGCTTAAGCGACGGAAGAGGCTCACTGACTGCCGAGCTGTTGGACGCTCTTCAAAACAAAATGCCTTTTTGAAAGTGTAAAGAAGGTGACGGAAAAGTGAGTTTGAATCAGATGATGGCAGCTGCATTTCTGGTATCTGCTCAAAACTTAAAATACATGGGCGGAAAACTTGGCGGTATTCGTAAGATATTGGTCGTTTCGGAAAGTATTATCTAATGGTTTCTAATTCTCGGAAAAACTTACATTTTCACACAGTTTTTTTCAGGAATGACGAAGACAGGTGAGTGCTATGTATGGGGATCGATTATTAGAGACGCGAATCGGTGGGTAGTGTCCCCAATTTCCCGGGAAAACTGCGTACAGCTTATATTTACTGGACTAAAAGAACATCTGCACCTTAAGATTGACCATTCGTAGCCTCCCGATCAAAACTTATTTCAAACGTTCGGCTGTCTGGCCAGAGTGTGAAGGATAGCTAAAGAAAATGTTCCCATGCCAGATATTGTTTTTATTTCCATGCAGTTTCCAGCAGAAAATTTCGCCGTTCTCCGAAATGAATATAAATTAGAAACATTGGTATATTGTAAACAATTTTTAACTTCAGTTTAAGAGAGAATGATTAGGTCAATCAATGTTCTGAAAAAAGAAACCAGATATATTTTTTTTAATTTGCAAATCGATTCAAAATATGCTTTCCCCTGTCGAAGGTAGAAGGTGTTATAGAAAATTTTCGAAGTGTGATGTAAGTTAATCTAGAAACTTGCTTTAATAAATTATGTTTTTAAACAAAACTCTTGTACCTTGTATTTTGTACCTATTCCATTTTTTTTAAAATAAATTCATGTTTTCTGTATAATCTGTATAATGATATCCTTTATAAAAAAATAGTTAGGAATCAACTTTTTTTTTTGGGAAATCGTTGAATACATTCAATAGTTTCGTTCAAAATGGGAGCGAACTGTGCCAAATTGTTATTATTGGGTTTGAGTTCTGTTTCCGAAGGTGAATCAAATAATTTCAACTGTTCTTTGCATAACTTGCTGCAATATTGTTTTGTTGATTCGTATTAATATGCCGATTTCAACATCAATTCTTGAAGAAGGTCTTTGGATTTCATTACATAACCATCACCATCAACATCATAAAAGTTTTTAATTCATTTGACTGGTTCCGGAGGCAGCATTGGAGCCTTTTGAATCAAAGCTAAAAAGCAGAAACAGTAATATTTAAATAGATACAAATAACAGTAAACTACTTCTGCAAATGACAAAATGGTTGTTTACGCTTCAAAACAAAACGTACAATTTTCAAAGGTTACCATGATCGTTTTTTTTAAATCGAAATTAATTGGTAGGCAATGTCGGCAACAGATGGCAGTGTAATCGATTTGCGAAAAAATGACCGGATTTTCTTCAGAGTGTCCTGTCTGTTTGTCTGTGGTATTAGTAAGAACATTTCAAGGTTATGAAAATGAAAATTCGTTCCATGAGGAACAAATTGATGCCATGGAATGAAAATGCTTCTGATCAAATTCTACTAGCTAATTTTCAATATCTTTCTTTTTCTTCTAATTTTCTATTATTTTCTCATAATCTGGAAATGCTCGTACTAAAAGAAACTTTCACCGATAAGGTCTATACATTAAATCAAAAACATCTATGCACTCCAGAAAAATGAAAAAATTGTGATCTTGTGGAATTTATCAAAAACCTTTGGAATGATGATTTGAAGAACAAGAAACACAAATAACAATTTTGAAAAAAATTGGTTTCTTGAAGATTATTTTGTATCTGCATAAAATTATAATGATATAATTGACTTTTTTTCCATTATGAAAGTGATTAGAAATGCATGAACTTGTTTGGATATACTACTTACAAAAAAAAAAACAATTTTAAAGTGTTTTTTGTGTGTCAATGTTTGAGTTCCAATACACAAGGTTTATTGAAATACAAATCAAAATTGACAGTGAAATTTAATTTTAATTCGTGAACTTTGTGCGGGTTGCTCCGGCGAGGGAATAGCTAACGGCTAATATTCAGTATTTCCTACCTGTTATATCTGCCTCAATGGATGTATGGGATCCCAAGCACTTTCGGTCGAGTTACGCTTAAGCGACGGAAGAGGCTCACTGACTGCCGAGCTGTTGGACGCTGGAAGGGGAGGAGGCGATGATGGCTGCTGTCTCGCTCGCGCACTTAACGAACGTCATCGTGAGTTTGACGAATGACGAGGGGCTATCCAATAGCATCACTGTCATATTGTAAGATGCCTCAATTAATACGTTATAAAAGTACTATGTTATATTGGCGCTCCACAAACTTCATTAGTGTTGTAGAATGAATAGAGTGATTTAGGATTGAATATCATCGGCGGCGAGCCAATTTTCTGACATGGTTGTTAATACTTATTTTTAAACACATTTTCGAATAAGGTAAGTTCATTTTTTTAACTGAAAAAATCTCCGGGGGTCAGGGTGGAGAATAAAACCCCTAAATACCCCCCCCCCCACCGTTCGCACGTTATGTTATGAAATATTTTTAAGAGTTCATCAATGTTGAAAAAATATCTCAACAATAACAAATATCAATAAGATGGTTTAGAGCAAGGGTGAGCAACCTTTTTACTAAGTGGGCCAATTTGAAAATTGAAATTTTGACGTAGAATTACGTCTTACGGCAACACTATAGGGGGGCAAATTAAAATTGGCGAACGGATCTCGCGTCACGAAAAACGTCACTTTATCGGACATCTTTTCCGTACTTCATTTTGGGTCGGCTATGTGTTGGTACACCAATACTCATTCAGCGCAAATACGGATGGGTGCGCAAAACACCCGAATGAAAAAAACCCCGTGCGCCGACCCAAACTACACTAGATCATAAGTTATAAAAGGGCAATGATTGCGCCGGGCTATTTTACTTGGCTTTTGAGCATTCTCGCGTGAGGTCGTTCGGAGCGACCAAAAATTTCGAGAGCGCTGCTGTTTTTTTTTCGTTAATGCTGCCGTTGCTACTTTCCGACCCTGCAACCGCGTCTGATACTGCTGTCGTTGTACGGCCCGTGCAGTTCTCAATCTGGTCCTGCTGTTGGTCAAGTAAACTATACGGCGGGTGGCGTTCGATGGAAACGTTTGCTTTCCCTGTCTTCTAAGTGACCCAACGAATATCTTGAAAGATTTATTGAAGCTAATCCGAAGGTCCGTTTTGTGTATGGTGGTGCGCATAATGAGGTCAGAAAAAAGCGTTCATTTTGAGACATCTTGCACCACTGACATCGTTTACCTTAGCCTCTCCTGCTGCCCGCTAGAGCAATTAGAAACTCGGATAGCTGGTATTAGACTGATCCTGAGAATCATCACCAGGGTGGCTGTTCATTGATTGCGTGTTACGGCATACTAGATGTTCGCTAAAATGCTGATTAAAATACAAACGGTGCTTTTCAGGACAATTATACGGATGATAGAAGTTGGTTGATCTTATCAATAAAACATTCATTGAACGCACGCATTTGAAAATGATCAAAATTTTGTAATCAAAATAGAAAATAAAATTGGTTCTAGTTTTCCCGTCCCTAATTCCTTTTGTCGAATCCTATTTTTGCAATCTTAACCAACCCTTTCGTAGAAACACCAGCTCGGTGCTATTGAAACGAAACTATTCGTTCCAACTTTTTTTATAGAATGTATTGGTTCTTAAAACGACCTATTTGATTTCATTCAATTTAATCCAATATTTTACAAAAAAAACACTTAAAGAAAGACATTACTTTTTTCCTCATTCATCCACCCGATACTTTTAAGTTGGGCTCTGGATATTGTTGTGGTTTTTTTTTCAGCAAAAAATTGCATTGATTTGTGTTGATAATATGTTCGACTTGTTATAAAAGCTGTTTTTCAAGATTCAAATGGTTCTAAGAGTTTTTTTTACTACTTTTGATACCTGGGTCTTCAAAATTCATAGTTCCCACCCAAAATTCAAACGTTCTCTATTACAATTCGTTGACAGATTCTATTGTAAATTGCTTCATGTGTTGATAACAGCAATCATCTACATATTTGATGGTAATAAAATCCCTATTTACTATGAAATATTTAAAAAAATGCGTTTAAAAATATAGTTTTGTTAAATTTTCATCCGTATTCCTAGACTAAATTTGCTTTCAGGAAACAGCCTGTCTCTATAACGGACATCGAAAGGAAAGGCTATAGGGCCTTGTGCCTAACATCATCTGAAGTGAAAGTGTAAAATGTTGCTGGAACGAGAACTACTGCTGATGCTGCTGCCCGGCCTAGCCCAAGCACTGCTGCCCATCCCCTGCTGTTGATGTACCATCCCGTTTGTGGCCCAGTCCCTGTTGCTGCTTCTGGTGTAGCAGTTGCGCTGCCCTGCCTTGCCTTACCTCTGTACTAGATGGGTTGCCACTGCATAGCGCTAATCTCGCCCGGTTGCTGCCTTCATGTGCATGAACGAACATGTTTGTTTATTTAGTACATTTGTATATGCTTCTGTTACGATTACGATGCAATTAGTGTTTCGGCGCGGCGAGTGATGTATTCACTTCATGGCTACATTTGGAAATCCAAACTCATTTATAAACGGGTGAGCCTTTAGAATTCATCGAAGCATATCCGAATTTGATGATTTTGTATTGTAATCAATGGTACCGTACATTTCGATACTTGGATTCGGATGGTGCCACGGATTTTCTTCTTTAAAATTTTCACTCCTCTATTTTAATTTCAGTAATTGTGTTTTGCCATATGCAGTAACAAGTTGGTTTTGGTAAATCGCTATTTTATCGAGCAATACTTTGCCTTTAACCTTTTTTTTTTAAATTCTTATCATTTTTTTTATTCTCTTGCGCTCTTTGAAAACCGTCTTTTGAAATTAACTAGAATAGTTCAGTACTTCCCGAAATGACTATTCAACTTTTATGAATGCAAATTTTGCATAACTTAAAAATAAGGTTCTAAATTCTCATCTGTTGACTTTAAAAGGAATAATTTTACAGGACCACATTTTGAAAAGAACCATTTCTGAAACTCATGGTTTGAAGAGTTTAAACTACCTAGTGTGTCGACTTTACGTAATTCTACGAATCACAGTTGTAACAGATACAACCTCTTCAACTTTTTTGGTGGGCCGCACAAGAAATTAAACCTATTGAAAACTCAAACAACTATCAGCCAGAATAGAAAATTAATTTTATTAAACCACAATTCAGATATCTGAGATATAAAATCCAGAATCAATAGTAAGAAACCAAGCTAAATTTGATAACAGACAATAAGAATCTCAGAAATTGAAACACTTATGTTGAATTTGTTATCTAAATTATGAGCCCTGCAAACAATCAGAAAACAGAATTGAAAACTTGAACTTCACATAAAAATAAACAAAAAAATGAAAATAAAATCACAATTGAATCAATGTTTATAAATTTTTGATAGGAACTCCTATTAATTTCTTCTTCTTTTTTCCCGGGAGGATTATCGGAACATAAAATAAAAAAAACTCGGAAAAAAAAAGAAATATAGAAATTCAAATTCGGAATACAAAATAAGAGCACCGAATTTTGAGGTACAACTCTGAAGTTCAAAGAATCACAGTACAGCATGAAGATTCGTTGCAAGGTTCTAAATTCGGATGAAATATTTGTGTTTAAATAATAACTTAAACAAACAAACACATACAGGATCTCAATGAAACTTGATGTTTCCTCGAAGAGATTCCTTTTTTCTTCACTCTAAGCGTACATCTTTCGAGGATATGATGGCTAGCATTTTACAAATGCTAAAACCACCAACCTATGGAAAGTTTACTATGTATGCCGTGACCGGGATTCGATCTCATGACCGCTGGCTTAGAAGACTTGAAGGCTAACCTCTACGCCACGGACTGCGGCTAAATGTTTAATACATATTAGAATTAAAAATACGAACAAGCAAATCAGAAATAATAACATAATTACAAAATACAAATATAAGTGAAAAAATTGAAAAAAAATCAAAGATTTCAAGAATTTTGATTTTTTTTAGAATAAGCTTGCCTTATAGCCTAGTTTTATTCGGACTTATTCAAATATTTGTTTCTAAATTTAAGATTGGTCCGGTTGCCCGAATTTCGTCGAAAAAAGCCCGAAAGTGGCCCAAATTTATTTACTTCATTTGGTAAATCAAACAAAACTCAAATTAAGTTACAATTTGGTATTGCGTCCAGAAACGCAATTTTTGAGCAGGTTTTATTTAAAAAATCAGGAACGGTTTATTGAAAGTATAAAATACGATTTAAATTTGCTGTTGTGTTTCGATGAAAAAAAACACAATTCTTGTGCATTTTCCTCTGAATTTTTGTTGAAGAATTTCTTGGTTTCGATCGAATTCGAACGGAATTGGGGTTGTAAATTTTGAATTCAAGTACCCGATTTTCTCCAAGGTTTTAGATTAAATAGCCCAAATTTGCCCGGCCCGGTTACGCGCAAGAAAATTTAGGTAACCCTGAGAAATATAAATTAGGGAAATAATGAACATTGTTAACATTTTCAATCTGTATCTTTGAAATTAGCAAAAAATTTTAAGGAAACCGCTGTATATTTAGCTTTGAAATTTGAAACACATATGACACATATAGATACGAATAATATAATTCTGCTAGAGATACTGTTTCCATAATTTCAATTTGCTCTGAATCTTAAATTTTACCATACAAAATCAGAAAAAATCGATGTTTGTATTGAAATTTATGAACTTACAGATCATTGAGATGTCTTCTCGACAAAATTAGACCTGGAATCACCTAGAATTGCAATTCCAGATCAATCACCAAAATGGTATTCCCATTTTTCAATGCCCTCGCAAGGTTTTATTTCTTCTGGCAAAAAGAAATCTTAGTGAATTAATGTTTCTTATGAATAATAATTAAAAAAAAAATTTCTTCAGCCGCAAAACTCTTTCAATATAATTCTGCTTAGTTGTGCATTCATAAATATTTATTCAATTTATTTTAATAATCTGATTTATAAAATAATTTAAATATGAGAAAGGCTCGGCGAGCCGCATAAACAAACCGCATAAAGAGACTAAAAATGATAAAAATAAACTAAATATAAACAATCCAAAACAAATTAAATATGTCTTAAACATGATAAAAAAAAATGAAAAATGAACATTTTTAAAGATTGGCGAAAATTACGCTAATGGCAATAACAGTTGTTTATGATGGTTAAGATGACACAGCGGCTCAAAAAAAACTATTTCGATCAAGTCTTTTCAACATAGCTCCTTCCGGTATCAACATTTCTGAAAAGAATAGTCTACAAAAGTGTATCTTTTAAGCTCAAAAATTCTTCTGATCATATAGGTATTGCACCTAAAATTCTAAAACCTAAAATCTGTGGTTTAAAAATTATGGAATTTTGTTTTTAACTGTTCTACTTATTATGGGTTAGCCTCTACACAGTATTAATGCTTGATTAGACTGGGTCGATTTGGGGTCATTTTTGATTTTTTTAAACCCTGGGGTCTAAAAAGCTTCGTTTTGGTTGAAAACTCATCCATGATTTTTTGCAGAATTTTTAAGTAAGTTCACATGAGTAAATTTAAAATTTTTTGTCTATGGTTTTTGTGCCAATTTTCAAATTCTTCCAAGGACATTTTCCGCTGAACAACTTTGTTTAGTTGACACCACACTACTGGTGCCTCGCGAGGTATTGCCGAAAAAGAATTGCATGACCTCGCTAGGTACCCAGCAGTGATGTCAATTGAATTTATAGTTTATCAATGCCATAAGACATACCCCTGTTAAACAGCTATCAATTATTTTGCATAATAAGATACGAAGTTTTCGACAAAGTTGTTCAGCGGAGAATTTCCTGCAACGAATGTATAAATTGGCACAAAAACCATAAGCAGGCTCAGTTCAATAAAAAAAACAAAAATGATGTTGATTTTCAAGTAAAAAATATTTAATTTTCCCATACAAACCTAAAAGTTCAAATTTACTCATAGGGCTTACGTTAGTTAAAAATTCACCCAAAATCATGGATGAGTTAGGAATCAAAATGATGTTTTTTAGACCCCAAGGCTTAAGAAATTCAAAAATGACCCCAAATCGAGTCAGTTTATTGCTTCATTTTGTACGATCCTAAATCTTGCCCAAGACAACGTTGCCCTAAAATAAGAACTTTGAATAAATCTATCTTACTGCTAGGTCATAAGAACAATTTGATTCAAAGCTCATTTTAAAGCTCTTGTATTGTAAGAAGGTTTTACTGTACGTCTAAAATGCTGATTTTTGGCATTATCAATTTTTAATATGACTTAAATGATTCTTGACTCAGAACTGAAGCAAAAACCTCGAAATCATATCAATGGTCAATAATGCTATTACGTTTAAAAAAAAAATTAGTCCCTAATATCTTATTTCAATAAGCTCGCAAATAGCCCAAATTTTGCCCGAAATTGGCGCTGAATCAAACCAAAATTTAGGTTGAGTCATTAAAATTATGAATTAGAGTCTATTTTTTTTAGTAAGGTTCATCAACATCAATGTGAATTATTTTTTTAAATGTGATTTAAAATTGACTGATGTATTTCGATAAACAAAAGTTAAGTGATTCTCTTAATAAATTTAATCAAATAATATTGGCCCCGGATTTGCACGGCCCAGATACTTGCGGAAAAATATTTGGAAAGCTTATGTAACCTAAGTTAGGGAAGAATAATTTCCGGATTTGGTGGTTCCAACATTAGAATTCGATGTCTGTGATAAGAATTCGGATTCTGTATCCAGTTTATTGTTACTGAGCTTCAGTTTGGATCAGCAAAACTTCTTATTCGAATCTCGATTTTGCACTTCAAACTTCTACATTCGGAACTCATACTTTACGAAATTTGAAAAGAAAATATTCAATATTACAAACGATTTTGAATATTTGAAATTTTTACTTTTACTTTTTACTTTTTACTTTTCTTATACAGAATTGGAACTAAAGAACGTTTCATAATGAGTATCATATCATTCATCATTCCAATTTTCATTCAAATTCACAAGTTGAATTTTGAACAAATAACTGGAGAAAAAATTCACATTCTAAGCCATCAAATCAGAATAAAAATATAATATTTCTGGTTGAAATTCTGATCCAAATTTCTTTTTTGGCTCATAGTTATTAAAAATTAGTACCTGGAACTTGGATCCAAAAATTGCTCTCAAATTCGAAATTCATGTTTCAAACTCAGGTTCAAAAGGCAGTACTCAGATTCGGAATCAAAATTAAAAATTCAAATTCAGCTCGAAGTTAAGTTTTATAATCAAGATTAAAATATCTATGTGAGAATTTCACTTAGGTTTCAAATCAAGGTGATCGCAGTTTCATAGTTATGATTCTGGATTCAAAATAAAAACTTTTTATTCAATCAGAGTCAGTTAGAAACACAAACCAAATAAATCACATATATAGAAACAATCATGAAAAAAAACCATAATATTTTTTGTGGCCAAAAAACTTGTACTTCATTTTCAAGATAAAATTCAACTGAGAACAAATTTTACTGGTTTTATGTTGTTTAACATTATTTATATTGCAAATTCTTGTTAAACAAACCTTCAAACTACAATGTTAAATTTAAATTCAATTGAGTCCAAGCAAAAAAAAAATACTATTATTGATGTTTTAAGCCTTTTGTGCTAATTGGCATCAAAACAATAATTTTGAAGATGTTGATATACGTTAAAATCATTGTGATCAAAGTTACCCCCAAATATGAAATCTGGTTTTGTAACAAACACTTAGTTATAGCCAAAACTGTCGTTTAAATATTTTGTTATCAATGATCATGCTTTACACTCCTTACCTCAATAAGTATTTAATATTTTTAAAGTGTTACAAAAAAGCAACCCCATCCAAAATATTCGAAAATGAATTAAAAAAGTGATCAATGTTCCCCCAGTTTACGGTAACTTTATTTTTGAGTGTTAGACAGAAGCTATTGCTGGGTTGTAAGTTTGAGAATATTGTGGTTGTGGAGGTCACTTAAGTTTTCTCATTTAATTAGGTTGGCTCAACTAATAAAGCGTGGAATTAATCAGATAATAGAACAATGTTCGTAGCGTTTAGCCCAATTAATCCAGTGAAATACTACAAATGTTGTGCTTCGTGTCAACAAAGCCTGTAGGATGATTCAGTTAGGCAAAATTTGATTGGTTATTCACCTCCTTCTGCGCAGAATGAGTGTTGTTCGTGTTGAAAGCGTGGAAGTGTTCGGGATTTGAACTCACCTGGAAAAAGAAAAGAAAAAAGATATGTTAAAAATTATCCTTCAGAAATATCTTCATAGTATCTACATGTGGATATAGGCTTCAACTATTCTGTCTGGTCATCATAAACATTCACAACAATCGACGTTTTTTAAGTAGATAGTTGACAAAAAGACATTCACTTTTCAGCGCCCTTCTATTACTAATCATGAGAAACAATCATTTCCTGAATCCCATAAAACTGTACAATTCAAGCTTAATAAAAGGTGATGCACGGTGTAAATAAAACTGCAAGCCCATTTCGTCCCCGTGTCAAACTTTTCATACTCGTTGTTTCGAGCATCTGAATGCTAATCAGCATATTAAATTACTCCGAGAAAATTTCCTTACTATGAGCCGAGTGCCATTTTTCATCACCACCATTCTCAAGTTAAACAAATGGACGCAAATTTCTTCACTCTCCGATGTCGTTTGTTATTCACAGACGTGAGGCGACCAGCCAGCGTCACTCAATTAGTTCTGCGTACCAACGTACGCCAGCCATCAAAAGTTGATGCGCATTGCAATTTGCCGTCTCGCCCATCGCAGTTGACGATTATCGAGTGCTGATATCCGTGGGTTGGGGTTGGCCGAATTTAATCCATCAACTGACTGACATTTTAAAACAAGGACAAATTATTTTCCTTTTTTTTTTTTTAAATTTAATTTTCAGAAAATTAAAATTTTGTTATTTGGCTCCACCCTATTATTGCATTGTAAGATATGAATTATTCGACTGCATTTGAGAAGCTTACTTACTGCCTCGGTTAATTTCTAAGGAAAAGCAGTAAATATGGAAACTGATATCCGAGACTCATCGTCGTTCAGTAAGCACACTGTTCGAATATGTGGTACATATCAAGAATTCAACGAACGGTTAAAACTGGGTAAAATGAGTCAACTAACGTTATGACGTTCAAGAATGGATGAAATGAGTTACGATACTTGAATATTCAATGGTGCAGCCGCTTTTATGTGTCGCACCTTTTTGGTTTGTTTTTTTTTCACGCCACCGACCGGTGTCATTAGCATTGTTTGATTAATTTGCGCAAAAAGACGCGCATGAATATTGACGATAACAAATTATTATCATTGGTGGGTTACATTTGCTCACTTCCTTTTAGCATTATTGCCTCAAATGACCCCGAAATGGGGTCAGTAAAAGTGTAGACAGACACACATCACAACTAGTCGACCGATTGCTGCAAGTTGCAGGTGCCTTCAGGCGGTTCAAACATCGGTCATAAATTTGTGATTTGATGATTCGTCTGGTCGCTGAGCTGCTGTAATCGTAATGATCATCATAACACAACAAGTTTGTGCGATGGCCTCTCGAGCCGAATGCTAGAAAACTGCTGGCTGTCTTATTTAGTGATGCAATATTAAAATTGCCAATTCTGTAATTGGTCTAGCGAATAAACTTGCCTCAGCTAGCGTTGGGTGCCAATTGGATGGAAATTGGACATTTTACTACTGTATCGCTGGGCAAAAGCATTATGAGACCTTAGAGATATCATAGGTTCATTTATAAAAATTATGTTGAAAGGGGAAGTTGTTTGAAATCGATAATTAATTGGTTGATATTCAAATCCAATAGCACACTCAGCTTTTGTTCAGATTGGTGTATGTGTATCAACTTCGAAAGTAAAAACTAATAACATAAAAAAACAACAGACAGCCAATAACAGTACGACGATCGCTAGATAAAGTAAGATATTTAGTTGTTGTAAAATGGAAAATTATACAAATAAAAAAAAATATTTTTAGGCCTCTGAGGAGGAGCGAAACGCCAAAAGTAACTCGAAAAAAGAGATGTACCGAATAGTGGTATTCGGCCAACGGCCTTCTAAACTATTCGTTGAAACGAATTTTCGGCCGATTATTTGGCGGAATATTCTGTCGATTCATAAAAAAAGCGATTATAGAAGTAGGCAGTGTTAATTCATATTAATTACTTGTGTTGTTCATAATATTAATTATACTCTAGATTGAGATAAAGGGCTGGATCTAAATAAATAAATAAATAAACAACGGACAGATAATTCCCTCGAGAGAGACCACCAAAAGTTTTCGAAACGTCGGGCATTTCAAAAGCTAAGTTGTTTGATTGAATCCCTAGACCGAAAAATAGCCAAAATTTCTGTAAATACTATCAATCACAGTCGAAAACATAAATATAACTAACAGCTTTTGTATAAGTTTTCACACTTCTTGAACAGTAATTGAAGTAAGAGAACGCATCGCCTATGTCCAGTCAAATATTGTCAATGCAATTGAAATCCGAAAATTCCGCACTGGTGATTGGCAACGTTGAAAAATGTCATCAATTCAGCAAACACCTCTGCAATCGGCAACCCTTTCTTTTGTTTGGTTCCGACACTCGGAAGATGTTTGATAGATGTCTGGTCAACATGAAATGTCGCCAGTGAATGTCGCCGGCGCAGATGTTGAAGAAAAATGCTCTACTCAGAGTACACAATCACGTTGCCTATGCCATGGATTGTAAGGATAATGTTGTGCTAGTACTCCTGGACTTTTCGAAAGCATCCGACACTATATCACACTCTTGGCTGCTACACAAGCTTCAAAGGCTGACCTCTGATATTTTCGATGTATATTATTGATCTCCCTGATGTTCTGCAGTATTCTCAAGTGCAAATGTTTGCCGATAATGTTCAGATTTTTTTTATTTATTTCGTCTTTGGTTTAAATTACCGTACAGACTGATAACTTAAAAACTACGAAATTCTGCTTAAACCTAATTTAAAACGACGTTTGCACATATTAAAATTATACAAATGATACACTAAATTAAAAAGTTCACAACACTTGTCAATAGGATGGTTTTGACCATACGCAGTACGGTGGTGAGGTATTGAAAGAAACTGACGTTGTCGAAGTGTTCTCGTTGGTACATAAATATTAACACGTTGTAGAATGTAAGCACAGTCAATACGGTTGGTCAATGTGTCGAATATAAAACCTTGCTGCAGCTCGATGCGACGCTTTTCGAGTGAGGTTAGGCATATCAGTGCACACCTTTCCTCATACGGTGGTAGTTGGATCGGGTCGTTCCAGGGAAGACGCCGTAGAGCGTATCTTAAGAAACAGCGTTGAACTCGTTCAAGACGGTGGCATTGTGTCCTCTGAGCTGGAGCCCACACCTGGACGGCGTACTCCATGATGCTACGTACTGATGCACAGTATATGGCTTTCAATGCGTAAACGTAATCGAAATCCTTGGTGTTGCGACGCAGGAATCCGAGAGCAGCGAATCCTTTTGCAGAAATAAGCGCGACATGTTCAGCAAATGTGAGCCTGTTGTCGATCTTCACTCCGAGGTCGAGAATAGACTTCACGCTCTCCAGCCTTACTCCGGTTAGCTGGTAGTCAAAAAGGATCGTTCTTCTTGCACGACAAAAGTTTATAACCTTGCACTTCTTCGCGTTTGCTAGCATTCCGTTTAAGCGGCACCACTCATCTAGTCTAGCGATGTCAGCTTGAAGGGCCAAACAGTCAACAGTATTATGAATCTTCCGGAAAATCTTCAGATCATCGGCGTAGAGGAGTGTATCGGACTGAAGTGTTGAGCACAGGTCATTCACGAAGATTATAAATAGCAGAGGTCCGAGGTGGCTCCCCTTAGGAACTCCTGATGGTGTGGCGAACATTCTTGAGCGCGTGTTTCGTATTCTGGTGAAAGCCTGGCGGTCGGTTAGATATGACGCAATCCACTCGAGTGCCCAAGCCGGGAATCCTAGTCGATTCAACTTTGCAACCAGTATTTTGTGCGGCACACGGTCGAAAGCTTTGGCAAAGTCAATATAGACTGAATCCACCTGGCAACCTTTCTCCATGCTTTTATTCAGTGAACTTACGTAGCACATCAAATTTGTAACTGTTGACCTTTTCTTGACGAAACCATGTTGATATTCCGAGATCAAAGGTTTAACAGCGGCATACATTCGCTTGTGCATCAGTATTTCGAAGATCTTTGACATTGAATTTAAAATCGATATTGGCCGGTAGTTTTCCACGCTGTGAGCACTTCCGGATTTGTGTATCGGAGAAATAGCCACAACCTTCCATGCATTAGGAAACGATCTTTCGGTTACCGATCGATTAAGGATACTGCAAATCGGGGCGGATAAAGATGCAGCACAATGTTTCAGAAGAGCGGGAGGTATTTTATCTGGACCAGAACCTTTAGAAGGATCGACTGTGGACAACTTTTCGTAAATATCCTGTTCGGTGAAGCACGGTGAAGCACAGCTTATTTTCGTCGCTCAGAGTCACTGACATTCGTGGATAATGATTTGGACAAAGTGAGTACTTGGGCGGAACAAAACTATCTACGAATCAATCACATCAAAACAAAAGTCCTGATTTTTGGAAGGAACCCATTTACAAATGGATTGTCAGACATCTAAATTGGAAATCAGGTTGTTTTTCCAGTAAACTCAGCAAACAATCTTGGAGTCGTGTTTCAAAACAATCTTTAGGGGGACAACCTGATTTCTGCACAAGTCGGAAAAATCTGTGCTTGCCTTCGTACTTTCAATGGAATAGCCAAATATTTGTCACGGAGTTCCTAATTAAAAATATTCAAAACGCTGATCTTGCCTCACTTCATTTTTGGTGATGTTTTCCAACTAGGCATGCGCAACGAAGAAAAATATGAACTTTAAGTCGCACTAAATAGCGTGATTAACCTAAATCGCTTTACCATTGGCACGTCATCTGCAAAAAGAGCTAGAGGACTGCCTTTTTAGGAATTCCTACGAAATGCGTTGTTACATTTTTCTCCATAGACTGCATACATAGACTGAACCTTACAGTACCGTACCGTAGTTGTGAACAGGGAATACAAAAATCGATGTACTCCCATAGAATTTACCAATCAAAACACCCGTGAAAGATTCAAATTTATCGTCTCTTGTAACGTTAAGGGCCCAGTTCGCGCGTTCTCTCAGAAATCGACAGAGCATGCAAAAAATTGAGAGTTATTTTATATATATATATTTTTTTTTAAAACGAACGAACACACACTTATAGGATCTCAGTAAAACTTCATGTTTCTTTGAAGAGATCTAATTTACTAAACTCTAAGGCGTACATCTCTCAAGGATAAGATGGCTAGCATCTTACAAATGCTAAAACCACCGACCCACAGAAAGTGTACTATGTATGCCGTGACCGGGATTCGATCTCATGACCTCTGGCTTGGAAGACTTGAACGCTATCCTCTAGGCCACGGTCGGCGGCGTTGAGTCACCGAACTTTGAATAAAACGGTTAATTTCGGTGACACTCCAAGAACGCAAATATTCTCATTCGGTTTGTCCTGCAGAGATACCTAGAGGCAACGAATACGAATGCGTACATGCGAAATCAGTTTGAATCGTACACTCGTACGGTGTGCTCGCCTTTTATCCTCGTATTTTTTTTTTATATATGTGCTTTCAATCGTAGCAGTCGACTTCTCAGGCAGGCAAACACGCGTCTCGAAGGGAAACATACAAACACGATTCGGATTGTGTTCGTGTGTTTCTCTGGAGGGTGTGTCTTAGATTATTTCGTGTCACTCACCCAAGGCACGGGTATGGTGTGTTCCTCTCTGCCGATGAGATTATCCAAAATCACCAGAGAGATCGTTACGATTCCTCTGTCGATTTGAGTTACCTTTCTGCCGATTCATGTTTACTGGGGATAAGTTCTTGGTCCCGGACGAGAGAAAATTTCTCACTATTTTGCATGGAGTTAAGGGCCGGAGCGCGGAAGTCAGAATGAACGTAAATAAGTCGAGAAAAAGCACTCTCTGTGCGTTTGTTCTTTCGATAGTTTCCAGTTTTGTCTAAAAATATTCTCAGAACTAGAACTGAACTGAGAGAAAATACTTTCGGACGAGTTATCTTGATCGGCATTGGAAAGGGATGAGAAGTCATCGCGTTTTCATATTTATCGCTATGTGTTAAACAAATGATAAACCAGTTATCATTATCAGATCTGCTCGATTTGCTTCCATGGTTGTGGAACAATCTGCTAAATTCTTTGTAGCATGAAACGTCGGAAGCAATGTTTAAAATAGGTTGCAAAACGCATTTTAATAATAACTAAAGATACAATTTGAACAGAACATATACTAAATTGTATTATTTTGTGAAAATAAGTGGATGGTTGCTAGCACAGATGAAATTTGTAGAGAATTCTGAAAGTGACAGATAAAAAGATGTTATCTTTCGTCATATATAAATAAAAACAAATATAAAAAATACTGGTATGGAAGTCCCCCTTCTCTTTTGTTATCTTCCCACTGAAAAGAAGGAGGGGTCTTGAACCATCGCCGAAACATTTCTCGATTCTCGAGTTATGCAAACATGATACTTTTGTTTGTGGGATCCCCTCCCCTTTCCAGTGAGAGGGAGGGGTTTCCAACTATTATAGAAACCTTCCTCGGTCTCTAATACCCCCACCTACCAAGTTTCACGCAAATCGAATTAGTAGTTTCGATTATAAAGGGAACAGACACACAAAAAAAACAGACAGACAGAAATTCATTTTTATATGTATAGATCTGACTTATTAATTTGAATTAACGCTGAATTCTGATTCTGATGAATAATCATCTAAGATCAACTTATTTTCATGGGTCTATTGAACTTCGTTCCTCGTACTGCTTTAAGTTGTTTGATAATTTAATGTATCTTATAATTTCTAAGCAGCTGAACAGAAAACATGAACTTCAATCAAGCTTAAGTCTGTACAAGCACATTTAAAAACAATGACGCGAACCATTCCGGCCTAACAAAACCAAACCCGTTAATTTGAAATAATTTCACAAACTGCTCGACGACCTTCTCTCGTTGCAACAATACAATAGTTGTACATTCAATTCGTAACTTTTTACTAGTCACAGCCTAAACAATTGGTTCTTGTGCATTTCGGTTTTTTTCTTCATTGTGATCGGTAATTATTCAGTCGTTAGTGTATTATTAGGGTGACCCCAAGAGGACGGAATGAAACCTGCCTTGGTGCCTTGATCAGGTTAGAACGAAGTCATTCTCTGATTACGAACGAATTATTCTTGCAATTTTTAGTTTTGGAGAGATGATGATCTGCAATCTATCTGTACTGTACAATGACCGAAACACAGCAGCAGCAGCAGCAGCAGTAATTGCAAACTGAGTCAAAGCGAAAAAAACTTGTCGATCTTTGGCGCGGGCACCCAAAAACCATCAAGACCAGCTAGATGACCAGATCTAATAGTAGATTTTCCCACGGAATTTCACACACTTTTGGCCCGCTTTTAAGCCATGGTTTTTTTTTTGGCACATGGCAAGCCAAGACTAGAGAAGAGTAAGAGCCAAAGCTAGTCGCGAGTTTAACGTTCCATGACGATCAAGGTGTAGTTTTGTATGTACACTGCCGGCCAAAAGTTTGGGATCACCCGCTAAAAAACATGCAAATTTTGATCGTTCATATCTCAGCCGTCTTAGGACATATTGCAAATCTTCTGAACTCATTTGAAAGATAATGAGCAATAGCTATTTCGGAGGTATTTTGCCCAGAAATAATGTTTAAGCTTTGCACCTAAAACTTAACCTAAAGTTAGAGCATTTTCGAAAAAACGCACTCAATATTCAAAGCCGATCATCTCGCGATTGGGTGGACCAAATTTCAAAATTTGAGTTGCATTAGAATCCTTATTCTATACTTCTCAAAACACAATCAAAAAATTTTGTGCAAAAATTTAAGAATGTACTTTTAATTAATAAAATAGACACTTAAGTTATCGTCCAAAAGTTTGGGATCACCCCTAGTATGGTGTATCGACCAAAAGTTTGGGATCATTTTTTCAAAAACATGCAAATTTATCTCATTCATATCTTTCTCATCTAACATCGTATTGCAGATCTGAAGGGTGCATTTGAAAGCTTAGGAATTGTTGTTTTTTCATAAAATCATTAAAAAATTATATTTTAAATCCATAACCATAAAAAATTCACAATCATAAGTGTGAATTTTCAAAAAACAATTAATTTCAAGTAAATTGTTTATGGTTATCACTTTAAAATATAATTTTTGTATGAATTTATGGAAAAACAACAATTCCTAAGCTTTCAAATGCACCCTTTAGATCTGCAATACGATGTTAGATGAGGAAGATATGAATGAGATAAATTTGCATGTTTTTGGCCAATACACCATACTGAGGGGTGATCCCAAACTTTTGGACGATAACTTAAGTGTCTATTTTATCAATTAAAAGTACATTCTTAAATTTTTGCACAAAATTTTTTGATTGTATTTCGAGAAGTATAGAATAAGGATTCTAATGCAACTCAAATTTTGAAATTTGGTCCACCCTATCGCGAGATGATCGGCTTTGAATATTGAGTGCGTTTTTTTGAAAATGCTCTAACTTTAGGTTAAGTTTTAAGTGCAAAACTAAAACATTATTTATGAGCAAAATACCTCCGAAATAGCTATTGCTCATTATCTTTCAAATGAGTTCAGAAGATTTGCAATATGTCCTAAGACGGCTGAGATATGAACGATCAAAATTTGCATGTTTTTAGGCGGGTGATCCCAAACTTTTGGCCGGCAGTGTACATACGTATGGATGGTGTGCTTACTATCAAATAACTTAACAACTCTTAAGGGTCTGTCCATCTACATTAAGCCCGGTGTAGGCGAGAAATATTTGAGTAATGGCCAACAATTGGCCCTGGCTCAATGTTTGCTCGGAATGGTTTTCCGTCTTGTCCCGTCGACGATCGTTGGCTGGCTATGCATAGGCCCACTGTTGATATTTGTCTAGTTGTTTGTGATTTTTGACAGCTAAGTCATTCGTGTTTCGATAGCATAAAGATGAGATAATATGTATTGCAAGCGTCCGTGTTTACTTTTGAATAAACTGTGTTATTTATTGCAGGTAAGCATAACGACTTTTTTATCAGGTTATATCGCGTAAGCGTTGATCACCTTTTTTTGAGAATCTTTAAGCAGCCACTGGTGGAGGTCAACAAGTTTTGTTGCATAGTGCAAACAATTCGGTAATTGGTCTTCTAAGTACCCGATTCGTTAATTCAAATAAGCCTTAAAGCGTAGAATGCACTGTACGCGAAATATTGCATAGTTTTTATGTTCAAATTGAGGTTCTAGAGGGTTGTTTTTGTCAATAATAATCCTTTCTTAACAAGTAATAATTTTGTATTGATAATTTTGCGTACAATTTTTCAATTCTGATTTTCTTTTTACATTTTATTAGCCAAAAAATGGTATCCAAATGCCTAAATAAATGTATACATTTATTGTATGGTTTCAAAGAAAAAAAAAGCAAATAAAATAACTAAACCTATGCATTTTCATATTTCCCGCAGTTTTCTATGATTATTCAAACACAAGATTGAGTCGATTTTGGACACTTTTTGATTTCTCAAATCCTGGGGTCTTTAAAGCTTTGTTTTGCTTAAAAATTCATCCATGATTTTTGCAGAATTTTTAAGCAAAATTTATATCATTGAAATTTTTTATGTTCTTATGAAAAAATTAAATATATTGATCTGAAAAAATGAACACAATTTGTGTTTATTTCGTGGAACCGTACGTGCTTGGTACGTGGTTTTGGGCCAATTTATTAATTCTCTGAAGAAATTTTTTTGATAAACAACTTTGCCGAAGACCGTAACTTCGTATCTTATCATACAAAAAAGTTATTTGCTGTTGAACAAGGGAATGACTGTTCGCAATAAATTACAAAATATTAAACTGACTTCACTACTGGTGCTCAGCAAGTATTGCTTACAAATTAGTCTCGCAATACCTCGCAATACCAGTAATGTCAGTTAAATTGATTGTATTTTAATGCCAAAATGCATACTCCTATTCACGGCCTATAACTGTTTTCAAAACAGTGTTTTGCCAAATAAGATACGAAGTTACGGTCTTGGACAAAGATGGTTAACAAGAAATTTCCTTTAATAAATTTATAAGTTGGCACCAAAACCGTTAGCGATATAGATTCCACAGAAGAACAGTTACAGAGTGTCGATTGGCTTGTACTCATTTTCCCCGAAAACGTATGCCCAGAATGAAAAAGAATTCCAATCGTCAGATAAAACACTTTCCCAGATTTTTTTTTACCAAGACGAACCATTTCCCAGAAGTTTTTTTTTCGCCAGAACGAACCAATTACTAGAAAAATTTTCTCCAGACTGAACTTGAAATGTTCCTGCTCGATTCTAGTTTTTGATATGGAAATTTCAGAAGGATTTCAGACAGCTGAAATCAAAATCAACGAGTGTTTTTAATAAAAAGCCTTTGTGGAAGAAACCATTCCAATTCTTTCTTGAGGGAAGCCGACTAGAGAGTTGGAATGTTGAGTAGATTTTTTTTTTTAATGTTCAAACATAACTGTCGGAACCTCATCACCTTTTCACGAGAATGAACAATCTGCATCATTTGTCTCGAAAACTCGTTACTAAACCGATTTTTCCGTTGCTTATTTGTATTTCATTTTTAAACTCTCTCTTCTTTCTATCTTTATAATCAATTATCAACTTCCAAAGCGTTTCTCCCTCTTTCATCGATGAATACACTATTAGAAAAACTATTTTTTCTTATGTTTAATCATTCCGATGGATGAAATAATTTTTATTCATTTTTCAGAAAAATCTATGATTTATTTATCTTTATACTACATTTAGAGGAAATAAAGGCATAATGGCCACTTTAAGGAAGACGCTTATTTAACCATAAAAACAGCTTTAATATGTGACTTACATCATTGTTTCGTGTTCAGCAACTAAAAAAGTCTATTTCCTAACTGGATTATACTTGAAAAAGTAGATAAAAACGTTTAAAAATGCATTTTAAATTTTTTCCGAAAGCTGAAAATCAGTCAATGTAGGGGCATAATGAGAACCCCCACTGAGGCAGTATAAGCAACATTAATCGGGGCACGATGAGCGTTTTTTGCCGTGGAATCTAGCAGCGAATTTCACTCGATGAAGTCAACTGAATAATATAGCTACAGCTTGACTTGTTTCGTCTGACGATTTGGCCTATTGGTTAGATGTCAGAGAGGTAATCAGTAGGCTCGAGTTCAATACCTGTTCGAGGTGATTTTTTTTTATTTACCATTTATGATCGGTACATTTTACACTCAACGGGGAGGCGTCAAACAAAGCAATACTAAAATAATGTATGACTTTTTGTAGAATACAAGCAATTCACACACTCATACATTATGTTTTTGTTGCTTTGCATCACCCGCCAAGATGCTACTAGTCATAAAAAGCAACAATCAAAATAATCGATCATGAATGGTAAATGAATAAAAGTCTCCTCGAACAGGAATCGAACTCGAGCCTACTCATTATCTCTTCGACATTTAACCAATATGCCAAATCGTCAGATGAAAACTGGTGAAGCTTCATTCAGTTGACTACATCGAGTTGAATTCGCTGCTAGATGCTTCGGCAGAAAACGCTCATCGTGTCCCGAATAATTGTGATCTGTTCGCCCCGAGTCAACAAGTTAAAGTAAAAACGTGTTTTAAAATTGATTATTGTGAAAAACCAAAAATTTAATAGTGGTGAAAATTGTACATTATAGATTAAGATAATTTAAAGATCATAAAAGCTTATTTCCAGTGCTAAAGAAATATAATATTTTCGTCCCTTGAGAACCGAGTTGGTTTTTCTAAAATATTTCTGTAAAAATGATAAGAAGATTTCATTTTTGCACAAAAATTTCTATTATGGGAAGTACGGAACTAATCCTCATGTAAATTTATTTAGGAAAACACGTACTTTTGTAGAAAAGTGGAATGCTTATTATGCCCCAGATGCTCTTTATGCCCTTATCTCCCCTACCTTAAATTTAGGTCATCTTAACACGTGAGGACGTGAAGAAGTATAAGCCGGAAAACACAAAAATTAGGCGTTCTATATCTCAGCCAGGAACCACTGGACCATATCCTCCAAATTTAGTATCTTGGAGCTGAGCAACTGAACAAAATTTTCATTTTTTTAGAGAGGCTCCTAAATATTTTGCCAGGAGTGTATATTTCATTATATTTTTTCTCACTAAAGAATCTTTCGAAAAGTGGTCTTTACATCCAAAGAGGTTTTAAACTCAAAGTTGATTTAAAACGATGTTTTATAATGTTCTCGCTGATTCTAATGAAACAAATATTGTAACATGAATAAAACATTATGAACTCTTCTTTGGTTATGGTTGGTTTGGTTATTATGAACTTCTTCAAGGTTTAGACGGCACAATCAACTTATTCAAGGTGCCAATAAAGGGAAGAAGTCCCTAAAGCTCGGTTTACAGTCCTTGTGAACGCGGACGTAAACGTGAACTAACCACAGTGAAAAAATATTCCGCAGTGATATGTTAAATCGTACAAATCTCCAAACCTAGCTACAGGTTTGTTCAATGACAGGTACAAAATGGTTTCGATCGTTAAATGACAGTTCATACAACCAATGTTTTGGTCTAAATTAGTCGGACCGGTGTTCAAATTAAAATTCTAATTTCTAAAAAAATATCTATAGGGGAGAGTGGGGATACTTGATCCCTTTTTCTTATTTTCACCATATCTTTCTGGAAAAATTTAGCAACTCGCCGTCTTTGACATTTTTTGACAGCTTGTAACTTCAAGTTTCTATGCTCCAAAAATTAGAACGATACTTGAACCCGTTGATGAACTAGAAGCATTTTCGTGGGTGTAAAAATATTGCGATTTTTCTGAAGTTAGGGGAGACTTGATCCCCTATTGAAGGAGACTAGATCTTTTATTCAGGAAGCCCTAATCTTTGTATAAAAATCATACAAAACCCCAAGATAGAATGTTAATTGACTATTTTGGTCATGTTTGTTCTCATTTCACAATTTATATCAAACATAAGAAGAAAATTCTATAACTTTGTATCAACGCTAATAACATTGCATAATTAAAGGCGCTTTTTTTATAATTAAGAGAAAATTAATTATTTTTGCTCTTTTCTTCAGAAAATTGTTTGATAAATATTAGTTTTTGGATAAATATTAGTAATTTCGTAATCAGCAATCATAACGATCAATTCAGAAGAAGAATATGCCGTTTGGAAGGGGAATCAATTGTACCCAACTCTAGGGGATCAATTGTACCCATAATCAACATTTTAGAAAACTTTTTCTGAAAGAAGTTGAGAGTTTTCCATTGCTTTGAAAATAGGGCATTATGAAGTTCATTTTACCCTCGAACGATTGATACATTAGAACAAATATTTTTTTCATAATTTTCCCATGTAAGGAACATTTTAAAGTGATGAAAAAAGATCTTCAAGTTACATTTTGTGAAATTTTTCAAACAAAGTTCAATTACTCAAACAATTATTTTGTTAAAAAATTTTAAACTACAAGCATTGTTATTTTGCTCATTTTGGCACATTTTTCTAGAACATTTGATCTTTGTAAGACATTCCAGTTTCGAGATATAGCTAAGGGATCAAGTATCCCCAGGGATCAAGTATCCTCATTCTCCCCTATATTCTTCAGGGCTGTAGGAAGAACAGACTCATGGCGTTTGGTGACTGATTTTTTGCCCAACAATGCACGAATACAAAAATATAAAAACAAATTTAGAAACTACATATATGATTATTCATTTTTAAGTCCTTTCACATTAGAAATTTTCGTATTAAATCGTAACTTGAGAAAATTGATCATAACCCTAAAGGTGAGCTACATTCGCTTTCATCGATGGTTAAAGTCTTTGAATTTGTTTGAGAGTCTGGTAGATTAGTTGATTTGAGCATAAAATAAGCTCTTTTAGAAGAGCCTTTCATTTCTTAAAAAAAACCATTCTTCCAAACTATTTTGCAACTATTTGCAAAAAAAGTAAGAGATAAAAATCATCAGATTTTTGAATCAAATTTGTTTGATGTGAACTTGAACCAAATTAATAATTTTAGTTTGAAATTCGGATTTAAATAACTGTAATATTAACACATTGCGGATCAAACACGAGGTATCAGGTTTTTTTTTGCTTACCACTTGTATGCTCCATTAAAAAGCATAATTATAAATTAAAAAGCAAATTTAATGAATCTAATAATGAAAACTCATTCTACAAAATTTAGCACAACACATCCCGTTATTCAAATATATTGAATTATCAGAATTGTGTCTATTGGTTTCTGAAATATAATATTCCGAATTTTGGTGTCCTTAATGTGTTAATAATGTTAATACAACGAGAAAATATAGAATTTCGTGCAGATTTTTAGGTGAAGATCAGGTATATGTTACTTCAACAGCTAATATTTTTCAAAAAGAATCCATTCTATAATGAAAATCCTGTAGATGATTTTTTTTCAAATAAAATAAGCGTTTTTAGCACGAAACAAAAAACTCAAATTCTATTTTTTTTTGGTTTTCAGTTAAATTGTGTTAACAAATTAATATTGATTAAAAATTTGAAATTTGGAAATTGAATTGACAAACAATCTTAAGTTTAGGATTTCTTGAATTCCTCAACAATTTATGTTGATTGTAAAATTTATTTACAAGTTGAATCTTTTTCTTAATTTTCAATCTGCATTCTGAATCTGAACCTGAATTCAAAAATTGCGCTTTAAATCTTTATTCGAATTTCCATACAATTTCTGAAATGTACAGAAAAACGATTTCTTAATCTTCTTCCAGATCAGATTTTCATGAGAGAAGTTTTAGAGCCCTCATTCATGAATCAATTATTAAAATTCTGTTCAGGATTAATCTAATTTCCCTATTTGAATTGTTTATTTTGAATCTGTATTGTGAATCTGAATTAAAATATGAATTTCAAATGATCTGAATCTGAGTTTTCATTTTGGCATTGCCATTTCGTAGCTTTAAATGTTTGTTTAAGTTTAAGAACTTTAAATTTGAATATAAAACAAAATTTATCTTTTTATCTGTAGAGAAATGAATCCAACTTAGATGAAATTTCAGGGACTAGAAAGGGAAAATTGATGTTGAAAAACATGCGAAAAAAATTCGCCTTGTCTCCCGGGAGACAAGGCGAATTTTTTTCGCATGTTTTTCAACATCAATTTTCCCTTTCTAGTCCCTGAAATTTCATCTAAGTTGGATTCATTTCTCTACAAAAAAAAAAGTTTCGCTGACTGAATGTTTGAGTCAAGACCCATCTTTGGGTCACAGTTTAAAAATATCTTTTTATCATATTTGAAAAACTTTGTTCTAAATATAGGAAATGCATATGATCTCGAATAACTTGATTCAAATTTTATATGAAATGCAAAACCAAATTTGTACCAAGATTTCAAAGAAGCTTATCATTTTTTTTAAGTTTATTTGTTAATGGATTTGCATTTAACGAAGTATTGTAAACTGTTGCGAACTACCTTCACAGAAAATTTATACAGTGTGTGAGCAGTGACTGCGGAACATTGCCGTTTGTTCATTAAATTGAGACTGAAATAGCACTATTTTTATGACATTTTTAAATAAACATAACTCTAAAAGCTTACATTTTCATGCTAAATATGTTCAACAAAAATATGTGGAAAAATGTGGAACCAAAAACTTAAAAGTAACGATCACGTTTTTCACATTTTTGACCACTGAGCAATGTCGCAAGGCCGGATTAAAGGGGGGGCAAAAGGGGCAATTGCCCCGGGCCCCCCGGCTCAGGAGGGCCCCCCGAGGGAAAAAAGTTTTAACATTACTTTAATCTTACTACTACAAATCCATGAAAAGAAATAAAAGCTAGCAAATCGGAATGAAAACATGAAAAATTAAAACTAATGGGTGCCCATTAAATAATATCTAGATTAGTTTTTGTCTTAAAAAAGTAAAGGGGACCCCCTATAGTAAGCAGTGAAGGAGCTCTCCCATATTTTGCGAGCTGAGAATATCAAAATCTTCTGGACTAAACCGAATTCGAGAAAAAAATTAAAAAGAATATGAGGCAAAACACCTCAAGTTTGCATTTTTATCGAAACATATCAGTTACGATATTCTGTACAGAACAGATAAAATTACAAAAAAAAACATATCCTCATTTTGATTACATCCAAACATCTTGCACAACAATAATGTTTGTTGTTACGTTAAGTTTCCAAGTTATGGTTTACTGCACTAAAATAGCAGCTAATTTCGCTTTATGATAAACATTTCAGAATTTTACCCGGGGGTTAATAACGCGTATTATAACTTTTCACCTTTCAATTGTTATTATTGAAATTTTCATTGGTTTATAAATTCTAAACCCTTTTCGCTCCCTTTTTTCGAAAGTAAAATCTTTAAAAAAACTGTAGTTGCTTAAATTGGACCAATCGACAGCACAGGGGTTCTTTGAATTTCCATACCAATTTCTGTCTTAGACTTGAAATTTTTATAGGAAAATTTTCAACTGATTTAAGCAAAATTTTATCATCTACTGAAGTGAATATCTCGAATTTATCATATTATTTTCCAAGTGATCATTCTCAAATTATCATAAAAATTAGTTGAGTTGCTAGTATCATTGGAATTTAGGATCTTTGTTTAAGGTACTAAACTCATTTGGATTGCTTACCTGATTTATTTCAATGATAACTGATTCTGTGCTTAAAAAATGTAATCTTTATTCTCATTTTTTTTTCAATCGATTATTTTTGCACTAATACTCCTTTGGCTTTGAAGGCATCGAATGAAACTTTCGTCACATTTAGAATAAAAATTTGATAAAAAAAATTATCTGGTGAGAATCATTTTCAAAAACATCTCATAAAAAGATTTTTTTTTTGTTTGTCAAAGACATAGAATTGAAATTCACATTTGGAGCGATTTCAGCTTTAGCTCTGATTGTAACTTTGTATCTCTTTTTATAAATATATTCATATTTTGTTTCTCAAAACTTGATTTAAATTATGATCTAGATTTGAGACAGTGAATTTTGGTTCTGAATATAACGTGATTAAAACTTTTGAATTTTTAAACTTTTATATCTGTATCTCCATGGAATGTGGATTTTATTATTTTGTTTTTTTTTTTCTTAATTTTTTTTTCTATGTTTCAAATCTTTATGCTACTTCCATATTGTCACTAGGTAAATATTTTTGGAATAAGCACATACCAAACTATCAATGATGATATGAAAATCATTTAAAATTTCTATGCGATCATTTTTTTAAAATTAGAGACTTTTAGTTGGTGATAAGCGTTTAAAAAAAGAGGATTAAACTTTGCATTTTGCAGCTTAAATCAGAGTTTTCATTTATAAAAAGCTTATAAACTCTTCCGAAATTTTTGCACGTGATTGATTAACAATTTTTTTTTGAAGATACCAGAAACTATTTTCAACGCAGACAATAAGGCTATTTGAAGATAGTATACTGAACTCATCTCCAGTTTTTTACACGTTTAAAAGGTTTTGTATTTTCTGGGTAGCATTTGAAAAAAAAAATCGAATTATAGGGGCCCCCCGAGAAAAATTGCCCCGGGCCCCCCGATTGCTTAATCCGGCTCTGCAATGTCGTAAAATTTTACTAAACCTGTGGCGTAATACTTTCATTTGTTGCCATAATTTATAAATAAATTTATTTTTTTTCTTATTAGATTAATATGATTCAACATCATACAAGTGATAATTAATACAAGACTATGTTTATTTCGATAAACTATTGGATAAGTTTTACGCCAACATAAAAAAAATCTTTTAAACCAAGCCACAACCATAAACGGGGAAGCTCGGCAGCTTTTCCGCCCATTAAAAAAGCATGGCTCGGCACAGCCTGTCAATTTTAACACCATGACCTTTCTCATTCGCTTTTTTATAGTGTTAACAGCATCTTGTATATTTCTATCACTCACATAAACGGACTTGTAGCAGGGTTTTTTTTCACAGGCAATGTAAAGTCTGCAGAGATTTTGCGCAAACTTTCAACCAGTGGCGGTGCTGCAAAGTAATTGCAGTCAGCCAGCCTCCGAGCCAGCCGAGGGTGAGATGCGAAATTGTTTTAATAATAGAGCGCTCATTAGATTCAAAGGAACTGAAATCAAATGATTTTTTTTTCGCGGGTTACATGTGTCCAAAACTGGCAATGAGAGTTTTTTTTTGTATCCTCGAGAGGAATGAAATGTACAAAAAAGTGACGTGCAAGGTGTGGTATTGATTTATGCAATTTTTGAAATTGGTATGAAATGTGCAATCAAAACGCCAGCTATCCTGCTAAGTCATTATGCCTGATAAAGCTCCACATGTACATAAAACTTTGACTGAATAAATTTACATGTTAGAAAAATCGCGTTAACTTCAATTTCAAAGATAACAAGACAAAAACATTTTTCATATTTGTTAAATTCATATTTCACTTTGAATACTTCTTTTCAACCAAAAAGTTATACAAATATCAACTATCATTTCAAGCATTTGTAAATTATTTTGGTATCGAATTTTGAATACGGCGAATGCGCCAACATCACTGTTTCGAGAAAAACGCGTTCAAAGTTTGACAGCTCAATAAGCTCCCAGCCAAAATTTTATTTTGTTTTCTTTATTTCTCGAAGACGAAATAGTCTTCGGTTAACGTTGTACACTCAAAACGTAGGTCTCCGAACGTATTTTAACACCCAGCTGATAACTCCATTTGTTTACATTTGGCGCATTCGTGCTATTCAAAATTCACTACCGATTTGCTCTTTGAATTTTTGACAGATAGAAACAAATTTTCGGAGTTAACGGCAAATTTTATTCTGTACATTAAAATATAGTTCAGATCAACATCTATTTCACACGATTTGTACAAGGAAAATTCCTTTGATTAAGTTTCCAACTCAATAAATAAAAATCCAATGAATGAACATGGATAATTGTTTTATGGTTCACCGGCCTCTAATAGGCGTAATGAAGTTATCTATTCAAATTCGTTTAAATTAAACCTTGAACCAAACCTAGCCAATCTTCTCATCGAATCCACAAGTGTGATTTTTTCCATGAGAAGCCCTACCAACTAAGATGATTCATTACCGGAATGGAGTCTCTGGAAATTGGCGATCTGCATTTTTTTTCATTTCACCGACAATTCATTTATTTGCCTGGCACGAATGCTGCCCGCCCGAATGGAATGGTTGTGGTATGGTATGAATGAAATACGTGTGGCAATCCGATGATGAAGTCATCTTCTTGATTAAACCTCAATTGAATACACGCTGCGAGTCGATCATGCTGCTCCAGCTCCTGGTCAACGGAACCAAACCGATCGTGGCCTCTGCCGCTGTCAGAAGGAGGTTGGATTGCTTCATTTTCAGCGCCGCGCTACTGGAAGTTTAGCGGGGCGTCGAGGAATTGATTCGCCTGCATCGAATTCATGGTCAAAACGATTTGGACAGTCTTTATAATCAGAATCAATTTTCTGCATTTTGACTATCCTTGAGCTTAGCGGGGAGTTGAGTCTAAGAATGGAAGCTGTTCATTGAAACTGCTTCAAAGTGTTGAACAGTAGCCAAAGTTCAATCTCGGTAACATTTTATCGCTTCAGAATTTTTGCAGACAATAAAGTGAAATCACGCCCCAAGCAAACTATAATAACACTGCAGTTATTGAGTATGATTTGTTAAATGTGTCAGTAGAAGTTTCTGTATTGTACTATTGCAGTCAAAGTATCAGAAGGTACGTTGTAGATTGTTCCTTTTTATTGATAGTAAACGTCCTACTTTTTATACCGTATATACCAAGAAGCAAACATCAAATTACTACTTCAACTGAAGTAGCATTCAAAATTTACATTTTGCTTATGCAACTGCGATTTGAAGGCTACCGTTCAAATCCCAAAGTTCGCAAAATTTAGAACAAGGTAAGGAAATACATATTTTCTAATGATCCCAGAAATTTCGAAGTTGAAACAGGAATATCAGGAGTTTTTCAGTTGTTTGACAGTTTTACAGAAAGGCTGAACAGTAGACTGAGTCGATTTGGGATCATTTTTAAATTTCTCGAAACCTGAAGCCTTAAAATCTTCGTCTTAGTTCAAAACTTATACATTTTTTTCGCAAATAAGTAACATTTTAACAAACACGGTTTTAGAGCTGGCTCAAGGAGGCAGGAGGGTTTTTAGAGATTTTCGGAGGGAAGGGAAGTCAGTTGATGAATAAGTCTCAAAAATAAGCTGCACACTGCTCCTCTTTCTCCACTTGAATTTCACTGGACATAATCAGATGTATTCCGAGAAATATGAAATAAGAGAAGAATAATGAAAACTTAAAAAAAAATCTCAATATACTCATTTAAATATCATTTCACACAACTATAATATTTACTGTGAGAAAATGACCAGAAAACTGCCGTAATTTGTATATCTGGTAGCTTAAGATTGTCACTTGAAAGCCTCTTTAAAGAATTTCTCGTTTTATTATTTTTATTTACATGGTGTTCCGTCTCACTCACAACTCTCCGTCACACACAAAGATTTTCTCGTTATATATGTTATTTTACAAATGAAAATAATACTAACGAAAAATAATGTGAAATCGGACTCTGAATCCGAAAATGAAATTCAAAAAAATCTCAGTAGAACAGTTTTTAGTTATGCTCCAAAAGTGAAATATTGGAAAAAAATAAAAAAGTACTTGTACTTAGATTGGAATATCTCGGACTGCATAACAGTAATTTGAAATCTCTTTTTTGCATATTACAAGTGAACAAATTTACTATTGATCAGCTGAACTTCATTTTTATGTATGATAAACAGTATAAAGCTTAGTTCTTTTAGAAATGGGACAGTTACAAATGCGTGTATCTCAAAAACTATTTGTTTGATCGGAATACTTTCTATGAAAGAAATAAAGGTAAATTTATGATAATTTATCAAAAAATTTGAAAAAAAATATTTATCGTTTTTTGTTGGAAATTTCTTTACTTTACTCTGTGTACCTCCTATCGGCCTGCGCACACTTTTTTCAGTCATGATTTTGATCAGTTTTTCAAACTTTTACTTCGTCTAATCTGTATTTTGGGTGGCTACCTCCTCCTCCTTCAATTTCTGCTACTATTCGGTCCAATACTTCTCTTTTCAAAGAAACTGTGGGCAATTCAGTGGATACAGATGTTTCTAAATTAACGAAACTTGATTATTTTTGAGCCCCTTTAAAGCGTTTTCAATGAAATTTCTGCTGGTAAAATCTAACAATAACGAAGTAAAACCATTTTTAGATTAAACTAAAAGTATAATCGGTTAGTATTGATCATAGGTTGCGAAGGGTACATACAAGATAACTCTTTTAGGGCTTTAATAACAGAGAAAACCAAAATTTTTGTTTTGACTTTTTTTTTTGATTTTTTTTTCCACAGAAGTGGAATCTTGGCAAATCATGAAATTTTAAATAAAACAACCAGAAATACATTCTTCAATATGCTAGGGACCTTGCCACGAGCAAACATGGCATAGGATTCATACGCTGGATTTTTTTTAAACAGGGTTTTTCATAAGTTTTGTCGTTCATCAGAAATCTGTCTCATAACCTCGGTACTGGCTACACAGCTTACGAGCTCTGGAACTAGCAAAAAACTTGTTGTTAGAGGTTAGGTTTGAATGACTCATAACTAGTCAACACTTTCAGCTAATAAGAAAAATATTTTTTGGACATTTCAACTGTCTACACTTAGTTTTTCGCTTATTCAATATGAAAAATGCTGGTATGTGACTTGATTTCCCTGATGACCCTTAACCGTAGTTGCCGATCATGTGCTTCACTCCAATGCTTGATTTGAACTTTGTAGACATTTTCGCCAGTGTTTGCATACTTTTTCAACACTCACATACAGTTATTCTTTGAATAATGAACGGTTTTGTCAGCTATCGATTTAATAATGACGGATTTTGAAGGAAACTGTGCAAAACTATTTTTTTCATTTTCTCTTACATCGTAAATATCTCAAAAACGCGTAAATTCTAAATTTTGGAAAAAATAGGATTGAAAGTTCTTTTTACAGGCAGCAAAATGCTGTCAAATGTTTGAATTTCCGATTACCAGTAAGTGAACTATTAGCAAAAGAAAGTGTCCCATTTCTAAAAGAACTAAGCTTTAGTTGATATTAGTGGCTTTATGATAGAAAAAATTATTTGAAAAAAACGCATATTTATTGAGAAAATTTTGTTTCAGCGAAAGTTTTAGACTCGAAGGTAATTTTGCAAAAATCTGATTTTCTTTTGACCCTAGATATGAATTCAAAACAAAGATTTCAAGTTGTTATATATCATAATCGGTTGAAAATTGAAAAAGTTATGGTCCCTTTACCATGACAGTTATTTTTGCGTTTTTTCAATAATTTAACGAATCGCGGTGTATTAATCATAGTATAGGAAGAATTAAACATGGTAAATCTCACTCGCTCCAAGTCAAAATTATTTATTAGCTAACCAGAAGGTCAGATGCCAAATTTCAGAAAGATCTGACCATGGGGAGGGGTTGCTTTAGTCTCAAACGTTGAATAGGATTTTTAGATATTCTGCTCGGAAGGAACAAAAAAATCTGGTTTTTCACTATTTTGTTTTTTTTTCACTAGTCGATTGTTTTTTATGACTAATTTTTACTAAACCTAAGTTGATAGAAATATTTCACTCGAAGGCTGTAACACGATTGGAATTGAAACAAAAAGTTATTGCGATTCAAAGATTGTATTTCGGCCGAAAATTCTCGTATAAATCGCAATGCGTAAAAAGTACTCATGGCGTGATAGACAAAATTCGCGGTCTTTGATCAGCAATAACTTTTTTGTTTCAAGTCCAATCGTATTACAGTCCTCGAGCGAAATATTTGCTTACTTAAGCTTTGATAAAATTGGTCATAAAAAAACAATCGGACTGTGAAGAAAAAAGTTATTAATGAATACACGTTTGAGACTCAAGCAACACCTCCCTATGGTCAGATCTTTCTGAAATTTGGCATGTGACCTTCTGGTTAGCTAATAAATAATTTTGACTTGGAGCGAGTGAGATTTACCATGTTTAATTCTTCCAATACTATGATTAATATACTGCGGTTCGTTAAATTATTTAAAAATGCAAAAATTACTCTTATGGTAAAGTAACCGTTTTTCAGTTTTTCAGTTTTCACCGATTAAATCGATAAGCTAATTAACAAACATAACTAACGATGATTTAAATGTTCATTGGAGTATTTTACTGAATCGTGATTTGGCAATTTCATATTATTATTTTCGATTTTGAAGCACAATTCTCGTTGAAAATTTTGGATTTGGATTTTCAATTTCCTAATATAAAAATCAAAACTCTCTATAAAGTTGAATTAGTTGAAAATAAGATTATCAAATCCAGTTTCTGTACACATAACTCCAATTTTTTTAAGAAGGATTTTGAATTATTATAAAAAAGCATGAAATGAAGAGTTAATTCTAATAGTTAATACAATTTTTTAAGTTGAAAATCTTAATCGATTGCTATTGAAATAGCCAAACTTTCATGTTTAAATAAGCAATTCTTAAGCTGGATTTTAATATAAAATTTCAATATTATTGTGTGGATGAGCTAAATCAATTATCTAATGATAACTGATGAAGTAACAACCTATATGAACAACAAAAAATTATTATAAATCTATGCATTATCCTTTATTCATTTACCGATACAGATTATAGAGAAGAATGGAATAAATCGCCATTTTTACTAAATCTTTTTGATATTTTATACTTTTGCTAAAAAGTGCACAAATTTTTTTCATGAAATTTAACCTTTTATTTCAAAAGGTATACATATACCGAAAACTGGAGCTGAAGAGTTTTCAAATTTTTGCACCTCGGAAAAAGTGAATTTGGTTTCCTTTTGATATAAATGTAAATGAAGATTTTGAGTTCTGGAGATGAATTTAAATCTCTATCGCACAACACCAATTCCTTCGTATTGAAACAGGTTCTAATAATATTTTTTATTCCTTTTTGGCTCTGAAAACTTATAGGTAATGCAAAAGTTATAAGTTATAACACACAATCTCTTCTTTTGGTTTATTGTTGCTTGAATCTCTTGTGTTTTAGCGCATTAACTTGAATTTAGAAATCTTGAGTGGATTTTTTAAATTTTAAATCATCCTATGAATATTTTATATTCGATTTCTGTTTGGCAGTGTGTACTTGCATTTCTTTTCACGGTCATCCATAATATGTATGTTTGATGGGATAGATTTCGAACAGAATGAAATTTACACGGATCTAAAATTTAAATTTTGATTTAATAATATTATAATATACGTTATTAATTTTAAGTTTCAAAATTCATATTTGTTAATGGAAAATTGAGGGTGAAATAAATAAGTGCACGAGGACCTCAACTCTTCTTTTGCAATCTTATCATGTATTCCTAGTAAACGCAAGTGAAAAAAGCACTGCTTTAGATTTTGGAATGAGTTTAGCTTTAGACATCTGACATGACTTTGTAATGTTTAAAAATTCTCAATAATCCAATTGTATATAAAAGAAAAAAAAATTGAAATTCTAATAGGTATATATTTAAATTTCAGATACGTATTGGCTTCACGTCTTTAAAATAAAGTTTTATTAGAATATTTTGTCCTGATTCTGCCAAAGTTGATGATTTTCTTTCAATTTGAAAATATTTTGAAATACAAAAAAAAAATCCTTATGAGGAAACTTCCGTTGCCCTAAACTTCATTAAAAATGGATTTCAAGCGGCATCAACACTCGTTGTATATCACGAAAGAAAGATGAGAAATTTAGACTGCGAATTGATGTCATACGTTTCTTAAGCGCCTACTGGAAAACTTATCACTGGAGAATTTGACTAAAATTTTAATTTTCACGATAAAGGTTATTTAGCACTTGAAGGCCAAAGGTCTTTTTTCCCTTTTTGGAACGATCAAGATCTGTTTCTGAAACTTAAAGTAAATTACAAATCCCATGATTCCGTAGATTAGGGATTTTTTTGTTTTCTTCCATTTGAGCTAAAAGAAAGAAACTGCATGGTGAAAGCAATAAATGTATGACGTCAGCTTAAAAAATATATCAAGTATTTTAGTCTTATAACCATACTCACCCATTGACTTTTTCCAGTTTGTGATTCTATTGAAATTCAAAACAAAATGAAAAATTTAGAAGCGAAAATTTGAAGCAAATTTTAAATTTATTTAGTATTTAAGCTTATAAGCGAAACTAGTGACAATTAGACAAAAGTTGACGTTACATTTCATTACCTATCTCAATTGCTTAGTAGATAAATTCAGTAAATTCAAAGTCAATACTCTAAGAAACTCGACAAAATTATTGATGAAATTTGGTCCACGGAATTGCAAGTTACAGCTGCGTGGGTGGACTAATTTTTTACAATCTTGAGCATTTAAGTGATATTTAAATATATTTTTTTGATGAATAAAATCCCACGGAGAGGAAAATGTTGCTCTTATTTTGATTTTGGAATTCATTCTTTAGTTGTCAAAATGCCGTCCAAGGAAGAAGAGCAGCGTATCAAAATTTTGCTCGTGTATCGCGAAAATCCGAGATAGTCGCAGGCAAGGCTGGCAAAATCGCTAAAAGTTGCCAAATCAACCGTTACAAATGTAATTAAAGTGTTTGAGGAACGTTTTTCGACAGCCAGGAAGTCTGGATCGGGGGGATATCGAAAACCGGAAGCCGCTGAGACGAAAAAGAGAATTGTCGGTAGTTTCAAGCGAAACCCTAACCTCTTTCTCCGAGATGCCGCAAATAAGCTGGATGTATCGTCTACAACCGTGCATCGAGCCAAAAAAACGAGCCGGACTATCGACTTACAATCGCGATCCAAACCGCGATAATAAACGAAATTCGACGGCCAAAGTGCGATCCTGGAGGCTGTACACGACGATGCTGACGAAGTTTGACTGCGCGGTAATGGACGACGAAACCTACGTCAAAGCCGACTACAAGCAGCTTCCGGGACAGGAGTTGTATACGTCAAAAGGAAGGGGAAAGGTAGCAGATATTTTCAAGGACATGAAACTGTCAAAGTTTGCGAAGAAATATCTGGTTTGGCAAGCCATCTGTACCTGTGACTTGAAAAGCAGCGTTTTCATAGCTCCCGGGACTGTCAACCAAGAAATGTACGTGAAAGAGTGTTTGAATAAACGTCTGCTGCCTTTCCTGAAGAAACACGGTTGTTCCGTACTGTTTTGGCCGGATTCGGCATCTTGCCATTACGGTAAAAAGGCCATGGAGTGGTACGCCGCCAACAACGTGCAGATGACCAAATTTTGACCGTATCACCCTTTATGTACATATTTCCAATTTCTGGCTAAAGCGATAAGAGTATACGATTTGGACGATACTCGACACCATATTCATAGACCAGCGACAATATTTGCTGCCTCTGTCATTGGGCAATTCTTGCAAATACACTATCTGATTTTTAGCAGTCTGGTTGCACTGATGGTCGCAGAGAGAATAACAAAGCTGTTGACCCATGCGGGAGAAAAAAATGGAACGAAATCGTCTTCAAAATCTGCAAAAATGGCGGACTTTTTTATCATATCCGATTCAAACCATTTAAACCGACTTCGAGTAACGATTTTTAAAACCTTTTACTTGCGTTAGTAGGAATTACGATTCACAGTAACGTTTTTAATTACTTGTGTTATCATTTTTAATGGGATTTTATGTTTGCTGGGAAGAAGACCTGAAAATTGATTCTACTTACTTCTTAAGAGATATCTGAAGGAAAAAGTGATAGTAAAATAAGTTCGTAAGTTTTCTCACCCTTTTGTTTACATTTTTTCCTAATTACAAAACGTCAAAGATTCATCTGGTATCTCGGATACAGATTGAATTTAGTTTATCAGAATGTGCCGCTACCCTTGTTATTGATATTTTGATACCAGTTGCATCTGTCCGAGAGTGAAAACACGATTGAACAGTAATTTTTCTCTGTGATAGAATAGGTACCTCAATAGGCATCACAGATAAGATCATGTCAGTGATATTGCACGGGCACAATTCTGGTAGCTGATAATTAATCGATTGAAAAAGACGGGTGGTTTCCAGCATTCCGTTGATGGCTCCTGCAGTCAAAATTTTTGTTAGTGGAGAAGCTGTGAAGTGGACTCGAAACAGGTACTATCTCTCCCGTTGGTCAACTTGTTGAATATCAACTCGTTTCAAGACAGTTCAGGTAAAGTGGGGGAAAAATTATTCAAACCAATGCCAGTTTTTTTGTCTGAGTTGATTTGCAGGTTGCGACCATAGCCAGTTTGGACTGCTGAACGGATGCGATTGGTTTCTTAAGTCTTGCGCCGAAATGAGTGCTTCAGTGGAATCATTGCACAGGTACGATAGATTTACAGCTTAAAAATATTTAAGATCAACTGTTGAAATTCTATATTCGATATTTTTCATACAGAAAAGATGATGAAGAAGATTACAATCCATTTGAGCATCGCGACGTAGAGAAACCAAATTCGTGAGTATGCCCCATGTTTTCTTCTGTGGAAGTTTTAAATTTTTTTAATAATATGGAAAATTGGATTTAGAAAGTAAATCAATTAAAATCCTTTCAGAACTTTGGGAACGTTGATGCACGTCATTAAAGGATCGCTGGGAACGGGAATAATGGCTATGCCAATGATAATAAAGAACGGTGGACTTATCTTCGGAACCGTTGGGACAATCGTCATTTGTGGCTTGTACGCTCATTGTGTTCACTTACTGGTAAAATTTAGTCAACTGGGAAAAATATCTATAGTTATTCGAATTACTATCCTTTAACAGGTGAATGTTTCCCAAAAGGCTTGCAGGCGAAGTCGTATTCCGAAGTTGGGATTTTCCGAAACCGCAGTCGACGTTTTCTCGAAGGGTCCTCCAGCAGTGAGACCATTTGCAAAATATTTTTCGTGAGTTTAATTTATATAGTCTCATTATTTTTAATCTGATTACTGTATAATTTGCTTCAGACGGATGATCGATGTTATGATCCTGGTGCACAGTATGCTGTCCTTCAGCTTATACCTCATATTTAGTGCCAAGTCATTCCAAGATGTGATTTTTAACCAGCAGGGAATCGACTGGGATACCCGAATCTACATCCTTATGATACTGGTTCCCGTTATTTTTATTACGCAGGTTAGAGTATTGAAATATTTGGTACCCTTCTCGGTAGTATCTTCAACTCTAATAATGGCATCGATTGGAATCACTTTCTATTTCATCTTTAGTGAGCCCATTTCCTTAAAGGGTAGAAATTTATGGCCCCAGTGGAGTACTTTACCTGCCTTTTCAAGGTATAAACTTTAACAGCATTTAAACTACGCAAATAGAACACCGTCTTATCCTCTTCTCTTTTAGCGGCGCACTGTTTGCCATTCAAGGCATCAAGTACATTCTTCCGGTCGAGAACGATATGAAACATCCTGAGCATATGCGTAGCCCACTGGGGGTTATCAACAGCGCCATATCGTTCCTTACGATTCTTTACTCGATTATGGGATTCGTCGGTTACGCTCAGTACGGTGAAGAGGTGAAGGGTTCTGTCACTCTGAATCTGCCGAGTAACAGCACACTGGCCGAATCAACTCGAGTTTTGTCCGCCACGGCAATGATCGTTACTCTCGGCCTGAGCTTCTACGTCCCGATGCAGATCGTTTGGGAGCAGGTGAAGCAGAGATTTTCTCCCAAGCATCATAATTTGGCACAAATTTGCTTGCGATTTGTGATTGTGATCGTTCTGGCTGGTATCGCCATTGGTGCGCCGGAAATCGAACCCTTCGTAGGGCTTGTGGGATCACTTAGTTCGTCGATTTTGGGTGTTATTGTTCCGGCAACGATTGACCTCGTCTTCCGATGGCCTAATGGCCTTGGTTTGCTCAAGTGGCGCCTGTTTAAAGATACCATACTTCTACTATTTGGAACATTCGTGTGTGTAGTCGGGACCTATTTTAGTATACTGGATATTGTTGCAATTTACAAATAAAAATAATCGTTAACATAAACATGCGTGTAGCACACTTCAATCCTTATGCCTTCGAATTTAATAAAAAAAAAACTACACCCTACACCCATTGAAAAGGTTGCAAGAATCCAATGCCTTTATAGCAAATTTCTGTGCCGAAAATACGCTGAAAAGTATACTGTACCCAGATCCCTGCCACAACACATGGTTTGTCTATGTATCGTGTCAACAACACAGAGCCCGGGAATGTTATTCAAACCGTGTGGAGCACATCTCTCAGATTTCCCCTTTTTCCCCTTTTTTTGACAGATTTAAGCTTTTTTCCTCAGATTTACGTTTTCATCTCCTGTGCTCTCACGGCAAAAAAAGCTCAAATCTGAGGAAAAAAGCTTAAAAACGAGATTCACGAGCACATATTTAAAAGATGTTGGTCACACGATACATTGACAAATCGTGTAGCGTTGCCGGGATGTGTTTAAAGCTCGTTTTATCCGGTTCAAGCTTTTTGTCTTCTCCTCTCTTGCATCGATCTGAAGACCCTCAGTATTCGAAAACTAATACAATGTAACGGGATTAATCCAAACAGTTTTCAGACCATTTTCGTAATATTTCTGTAAAATTCAGGTCTTACAGCTCCCGATTTGCAATTCATGATTTGGATTAGGTTGTGCCCAAGAAAATCAGATGCAAGTTTTTGACAGCAAAATTTTAAAATCGTGAAATAAGATAATTTCTCAATTTTTTTGGTAATTGTGTCTAGAGTGTTCTACCCGGGAATTTTCGACCAAGAATTCCTGGGACTAAAAAAAATCGGGAATTCTCAAATCTCGAGAAACGCCAAAAATCCCGAGAATTCTCGCATGCAATAAAAAGTGCTAAATCACTAAAATTATACTCGATCTAAAATTGGAAAAATGTATCAGATTGAGGAAGGATTATTATAGTTCTACCTTGATTTATGGCTTAGACTTAAACTTTTTTTTTTCTTCTAGGAACTGGTTAATAAATTGAATTTGATAAACAAAGTTTTTTTTGTTCCTATACTAAGTGACAAAGAATCCATAAAAGCAAACAATTCCAATAAAGAAACGCTATTAAAGTTTCTAATTTCTGCTTTGCAACACTCATTATCTAGAACTTCCGTTTTTCTAACTGTTAGAAGTAGCTAAATCATCGGCAAAGGAATGACATACTTTGAGACAAAAGGATAATTATCTTAAAATTTACAAGATTTGATGAATAACCTGAAGTAAAGCATACCAACTTCTATCCATAGTGAAAAATCAGTAGATAGATTTTGGCAATTTGTTAGAGAGATTTTGAAGTTTTAACACGTTCGTCGCCACGCTCATTTTAGTAGTTTTACCAGCCAGTTCCAAAGAAATTCTGGGAGCGAGAAAGAAAAGAGGGAGAGTTCCCAGATTTGCAACGCGTGGCTAAACTGAGCGGCTTACTTGAGTAAGAGAGCGTCACCTGCTTTTTGATGTGACGGGCCCCCCAGGAAATACACCCGTCTGCCGAATATGGGTGACGTGGCGACGATCGTGTTAAGTTAAAATGAGAGAAACCGGTGCTCAGAGAGAGTGAAAATGTGCTAATTGTAATGCAAATTGTTGCGATTTGTTAAGCAGTTGTTGAATTTTGATCATTACCATTCCTATTGCAAAGAATTCTCTCTCCACTGCAATCCCTCGGTTAAAGTACTTTGTTTTTGTCTTGGATTTTATAATTGCATATTGAATTTTTGAGGCATTGAAAAAGTTTGAAGGGTTTTGCAATACTACTGATTAAAAATTAAAAAATACCATATAGGTATAGATAAGGTTTTGTATGCAGTAGAGTGTTAAAAACTTCATTTAAATTTTTCCCGGGATCCCGGAACTCCCGGGAGAAGGATTGTCAGATTTCTCGATTCCCGGAAACGCATATATGGTCATGAAATGGAAATTCAAATTGTGTCCAAAGCAAATTTAAGAATGAACAATTAAGACCACAATAGGCAAGATCATCAACTTTACACATCTTCAGGAGTACATGAATGACTAGGCTAAGAAGAATAAGCAAACTACAAAACAAACAGATGAGTACCGCACATTGTTCTCTGTATTTTCAAATGAAAGCTGGATCTTATTTGGTCTTTATTTATGCCACCAACATTAACTTAAATTTATTTGCATTATTTGTATAAATGATGAGAATCAAGGAAATTGGATGTGGACTTGCAAGATAGGAGTTTTTTTCGTGCCAATTTAATAAGCAAAAATATAAAAAGCTAGATAAAGTTGCTTTACATCCAAAATATTATCGAAACGAAGAATCTTCTACTGCTATTCCGGAGGATACTTAGTGCACACTAAGAATGCAATTTTCTCCTCGAAATAATGGCTTTCCGAGCCACAGGGTAATTGTTGAATTTATACGAAATTCGAATGGGAATCCCCTTTAATCTCGAGACGCTGAAATCTGGAAAGAATTTTCTACGAACACTCAGGTACTCTAACAATCGTCCTGCATCACGGGGGAACTTTAGCTTCAGTTTCCTGTCGCGCTTTTTAAAGTTTATCCTTTTCTATCTTGTGCGTGATGTCACGTTTAGTTTCTGCTTGTGCGGTAGATCAATAGTCGTCAAGCTAAAATCAACCAGGTCGAGAAACTGGCACTCGCACGCAGCATTCAAATCTAACCAGGTTGCTGGAGCTGAACACCAAGAGCATGATTTCAAATAACCTGGTGAACCACTGGAACCATCGAAAGAACCGCTGGAATCAGCAGCATTATGGTGTTATTGAATCAGGTTTTTTTTTCTTTAAATAATGCTTGACGAACTGGAAAAATAGTAAGCATCTAATCATTTTATTTCAGACAAAATATCGGGCAAATGAAAACAATCATCAGGACCAGCAGCATTATTTTTTAGAATACCTGATTAAACTTAGGTATAAATAAATGTGCTTTTCATAGAAAAGGTGTTATTTTCTTCAAAATAAATTCCTACATCCCAGAAGAAAAATGATCTCAAGCCTACAGAAGAATTGCGAAACGTTCCTGCACACCACAGAAAAAAAAACTGTTTCGAACCTACAAGTGATTTTGACAGTTTTTTTTCCTGTAGTGTTTTGTGTCCTGATATCGTCCTGTAATTTCAGCAGTTGACGTCACGACCACAGGAGAAAATATTAAGTGTGTAGCAGATAAACAAGAGGCGATAGAGCGGCTACTGGAAGAAGTTTCAATGATGATACTGCTAAGCTGAAACGGGTTCCTTGTGAGCAGGCTTCGGACTCTTTTCAGAGCCCAACAAGAGCGGTGTGAAAATCAGCTCCGCTCTTTGAATTTTGTTGTGAGCGGAGCAAGAGTGGTCGATTGGAGCGGAGTGACAATACACACAGGGAGCGTTTTTCGCCACTCACAAAACACTCAAAATTGAAATGAGCGCTCTATAAGAGCGTCTCCTAAAGAGTACTCTTAAGGTTTACACAATGTGCGTCAAATTAATTAATTGATGGTGCTGTTCGCTTTGGTTCGCATCTAGCTGTTTTTTTGGAAGATGGATCAAAAGATAATAACATCAAGCCGGACAGATGAGAACAATATATTCTAATACACTTTGGTTAAATATAAGTTTCTATCAAACAACAAACCAAACAAGTGACGCTTAGAACCGATCCGAAACTTTTTTACCGGTAAAACTAAATTGCTCCCCCACGGTGGTAAGGTTAGCATAAGTCATCTGCTGTATAGTGGTGCTGATTGAACATTGAAAGTTAATTTTATAGTCCGCTTGCTAGTGTCGAGGGTGTTATCAACAAATTTTTTTTGGATTTAGATAGAAATAAAATCAATACCTACTAGCATACACTAGCAAAGAATGCCCCTAAATGTTTGCTAGAAACAAGTCGTTGTCATGAACTTCTATGTGACTAACAATTGTTACGGGCTACAATTTTGACCAATATATGCGTTTTTGAAAAACGCTTAATTGTTTCGGTAAATTATGTTATTTTTTAACAAAATTTTGAATAATAAAATACCGTTAACTAAGGCAACATGCAACACTTTTCAACTAAAATGGCTTCTAAATAACCCACGTCCACAGATTATAATGACCTTTATGCATCAAAAGTTTTAAGGTTGATGGGATATCAAATTGGCGTAGTGAGAAAAATTATTGGTTTTTTCAGTTATTGTTAATTTTCAAAAAACATCCGATTTTCACTATACTAAGAAAAAGGGGTAACTTGCAACAAACTTAGTTTTAAATGAAAAATCTTATGAAAAAGTATATAAATGTATTGTTTTTGATAAATTTTTGATGCCATAAAAACCATTACGCATAAACACACCATTGCAGTAAATTTAGGAACTGTTGAAACTAATTTTTGATTTTTTTTGTGAACATAAAGATGCTGCATACATTTAGGGGTAAAAAAACTAAAAAAAAAATCTACTAGCTGAAATCATAAAATTAAATGTTTGGATGAATGAAATTTCAATGCTGAAAAACGCGTGATGCAAAACAATCATTTTTTTCATGGAAACGAGATTTACAAGGTCTCTTCGGTTTACATTTTGTTGCATGTTACCCCAGACAGAAAATTTGTACATGTATTGGAGATTTTTTAAAAATTTGAATGAAAATGAAAAACTTTAAAATACTAACTTAAGATGTGAGAAATTATTTCATCATCGTTTTGTAGGCATTAAATGCTAACTTGATTGCATTATATAAAATTAAAAATAAAACCGGGCTGTAGTAATCAAATGTTGCATCTAACCTCGAAATAACATGATGCCCCGTTTGGCGGTACTTGAACTAAAAGAGGAAGTAATTATTGACTAAAATTCACGCAAAACTAGATATTTGGTCTACTTACACCCGAATAAACGAAAAATTAGTGGGAAAAAGAAACGTAAAGTGACTAATGATTGTGGGGAGACCGTAGTTCAAGATTTTTAGCCAAAAATTGACTTTGTGGGACTTTGTCGGTTTTCCGAAACATAGTTTAATATGCATTATGAATATTCAAATGATTAACATGTGATTTTCAGCGAGTTGTGAAATTCTTAAATATTCCATATAAATCTCCCAGAGATCTAAAAAAATGGCAATGCCAGATATTTTATGTAATTTCAAGTCAAGTGACATCAAACAGTCATCAAAATGTACCTACGTACAAGTTTTTTTTTTAATTTGATAATGAAATTTTCCCCATTTATCTATTGTCATAATAATGTAGATATATGTAATTGAGTATTTGTAAACGATTACTTTACATTACATAAATTTCATTAAACCATTGGAATTTGAACCTCGGCACCAAGCGCTTGCACGCTTTGCTTTCAAAGCGCTGCTATGCAAAGCTATGCAGATGATGGGAAGGACGGTTTCCTAAAAACACACTTAATTTCCCTAAGAGCACGCTCTAAGAGCTACACTGACGGAGCACACATCACTCATGTAAGTGAGTGTCGAACATTTATTTTTCGGGAAGCATGAGCAGAGTGTGTGCGGTTTAGCGCTCAGAAGAGCGTGGGTTCCACTCCTCTTTGTGAAGCTTTGCTCTTGCACTTATGAGTGACACCTCAGGAGTCGTCCGAAGCCTGCTTGTGAGCCTGTTATTGGTGAGATCCCCCCATTTCTTATTGTTTTTATTTTCATAAAAGTTTGACTTGAAAATTATTCTGGAATTTAATCTATCCTAAAATGGCATGAGATGAGATTTTTTCAGAATAAAATGCGATAAGAAGCAGTTCCTTAAACGAAATTAAAATTTAGACATTATTTTAGATTTTGGATGCTCCGCGGACTACTTGCCTCAAAGGACAAGCAGGTTTGTTGATGTTTGCTGTAGAAAATTGACCATTAAGTTAAACCGAGTTTTAAATATTATAAATTCAGCGTATTTAAAAAAGAATTGGAATAAGGTTTTTAATTGTGAACTTATGTGATTTTAGATTTTGTTTATTTTTGAAGAAGTAGATTGTATTCAAATAAAGACCGTTTAGAATTTCTCTATTAAAACTCGTTGCCTCCGAGCAGGTAATGCTATTTTTTTTAATTGTCAATTGAATGGCATTGCCGAAGACGAGTTAGGGTTTTTTTTTCTCTTTATATATTAATTAACCGATTAGAGTAATTCCTCCTCGAAGCAAGTTAGGTTGATGATTTTGAGTCTTGACAGAAAGTTGAACTGAACAGTTCAACTTTTAAATTTTAAATAAGAGCTACGTTTAGGGTATGCAAAATCGAATTGAAATCTTTACTTTGTGGGACTGAAGCTTTTTAAGATCTCTAGAAGTAATTTTTTATATGTTTGAACAGGAAGAGTAATATGATTTCTGATTGTCCTAATCAGATATTGTTTTCTGTAATTATTTTCGACAGACATTGAATATTGAAATTTTTTAAGCCGGTTTATGTGATGTTTTGGGTTATTTTGTACTATTTTTTTTCAGACTGTTTGACATTCAGGGCAGGATTTGCTAAAAACTTCGCACTAGTCAAAAGTGTCTCCTAATTAAATCCTTTCTTCCTTTCCTCAAAAAATTCTTTGCTAGAGTGCAGAGGTAACCTCGGTCCTAAAGCGCGAGGACTACCTTTTTCAAACTATCTTTAGACTTCTAGGACGTGGTGGGCGCCATTATTAACGGTTCAAAGAGAGAGCATCAGTTTTGGACATTGTGAATATGATGTCAATCCAAGACTCCATTATTTTGTTGATATACCGAGGAATATCGCATCATGTTTCTGAATACTCGTCGTCTAAAGAAAATTGATTAGTTATTTGAAATACTTTAGTACTACAGTGATATTAAATATTATTGCTTCTTCACCCATCCCACCCATCCGCCATTGACGGGTTCCTTAGTTAAAGGGTGATAATTCGAAATTAGGTCAATATCAACTTGACGTATTTCTTTCAATTTTGCATTTAAAAAATCTGGACACCCCTCATTTTAAAAGTGTGTGTGTGTGTTTAGAATGTTGCTCCTATTTTGATTTTGAAATTCACTCTTCAGTTGTCAAAATTCCGTCCAAGGAAGAAGAGCAGCGTATCAAAATTTTGCTCGCGCACCGCGAAAATCCGAGCTACTTGCACGCAAAGCTGGCAAAATCACTAAAAGTTGCCAAATCAACCGTTACAAATGTAATTGAAGTGTTTGGGACACGTTTGTCGACAGCCAAGAAGTCTGGGTCGGGGGGAAATCGGAAACCGGAAGCCGCTGAGACGACAAGAGAGTCGCCGGTGGTTTCAAGCGAAACCCTAACCAAGGCTGATAAATTTCAGTAAATATCTTTTCTCCTGACCAACGTTTAGTAGTCAATGTTATCGAAAGAATATCAAAGTCGTTTACCAGATGAATGACCAAGCTACAATGACAGTCAGGCAGCATGATCAATATTGAATGACATTTTTGCACTCCACTCGCATCACACATACGATCGTCTTTCTATTTCATTTTCTGACTCTGTTGGGATGGATTTAACGTTATAAGTTTCGCAACAGTTGAAAAAATGTAGTTGTTGGCTGTAAGAAGAATAAAATCATAGCAAGCTTGATGTCGTTCATTCAACTTGGTCATGACATTGCAAGCTTATGTCGCTGACCAAAAATCAGTATCGCGTGACATAGACATGCTAAGCATTATCAAAGTCGTCTGATATTTTCTGTCTGACACTGATAATTTGCAGCTCTGACCCTAACCTCTCTCTCCGAGATGCCGCAAATAAGCGATCCCGGAGGCTGTACACGACGATGCTGACGAAGTTTGACTGCGTGGTAATGGACGACGAAACCTACGTAAAAGCCGACTACAAGCAGCTTCCGAGACAGGAGTTTTATACGGCAAAAGGAAGGGGAAAGGTAGCAGATATTTTCAAGCACATGAAACTGTCAAAGTTCGCGAAGAAATAACTGGTTTGGTAAGCCATCTGTACCTGTGGCTTGAAAAGTAGCATTTTCATAGCTTCCGGGACTGTCAACCAAGAAATTTACGTGAAAGAGTGTTTGAATAAACGTCTGCTGCCCTTCCCGAAGAAACACGGTTGTTCTGCACTGTTTTGGCCGGATTTAGCATCTTGCCATTACGGTAAAAAGGCCATGGAGTGGTACGCCGCCAACAACGTGCAGGTGGTTCCCAAGGACAAGAACCCTTTCAACACGCCAGAGCTCCGCCCAATTGAGAAATACTGGGCAATTGTCAAGCGGAACCTAAAGAAGACCAAAAAAACTGCTAAGGACGAGCAGCAGTTCAAGGCAAACTGGCTTTCTGCGGCGAAGAAGGTGGACAAGGTGGCTGTACAAAATTTGATGGTAGGGGTTAAGCGTAAGGCCTGGCAGTTCGGATTTGGAAAAGCTGAAGCCTCTCTGAATATTTTTCCTGAATTTAATACTAATTAAACTTGAAAAAGAAATTTAATTTGATTTTTTAAATAAACGATTTCACCGATTTACACGCGTTTTCCCTTGACCAAATTTTGACCGTATCACCCTATAGAAATTCCGAAAATGCGCGTAAACCCAGTGTTAACAATTACCTCTGTTTTATTTTTGGCAATCTCTACGAATAAGAGTACAGCACTGCATCTGATTCTGTGCTATTTGTGTCGTTTCATAGATAATACGGAGAAACGGCTTTATCAATTTTCATTCATGATTGGGCGTTTTACGTAATCACACCAACTATCATTTGAATTGCCGGTCAAAACAACGTAATCGCTTGGGGAAGGTGCTCGCGCGCATATAATGTCAACAAATTTGGACCAGTGAGAAATTTAAGCACCGAAAGGATATTGATTTAATTAAGATATGTGTAAACTAGTGACCACAAATCTTGATTCACAGAACCAACACCGATAAATATGATCCCACGAAACATAGGAATATCGCGAAACCTAATACGTAAGTTGTAATTTGATAAAAAAAAGTTCGATAATTGGATAATTCCATTTCTGCTAATTCAAGAACCGTTGGGACGTTGATGCACATGCTGAAAGGATCGGTTGGGCCCGTGCTTTGGTCGATACCACTTGCCTTCAAAAATGGAGGTTTATTTTTCGGAATCATCGGTACAGCGTTTCTATGCCTCATCTACGCACATTGTGTACAACTTTTGGTAAATACCAGTACTTTTGAAGAAAATTGATTGATGAGAATAATTCAATCTTAGGTGAGTACTTCGCAAAAAGTCCGCGAAAAATGTCGAATACCTGTGATGGGATACTCTGAAACGGCTTATAATGTGATTGATACTGGACCAGTATCGATAAGACAGTTCGCCAGTCATGTCTCGTAAGATTAGTGACATGACAAAATTTCATTTAATTTCACACTTTTCTTATTAAAGAGGATTCATCGATGGATTTATGCTACTCGATTATTTTTTGACCTTCTGCGTGTTCCTGATATTTATGTCAAAAACTTTCAAAGATGTGCTCTACAATCAGCTGGAGTTGGATTGGGACGTTCGAATCTATATCCACTGACCACACCAACCCCCTGGCAACTTGACAGTTAAGTCGAGTTTGCTGTGTCGTCTTAAAAATTGTAGATGTCGCACTAGTCGCGTTTGTTTACAGGCATCCTGGGTCGTCCCTAGCAGCGGCAACGTTCATTTTCCATTGAAACCACTTGATTTTGTTTCGGCATCCTTGGATGCAATTCAACTGACGAAATACCATTTTAAAAGGGCACATAATCAAAAGTGGTGCAAAAAAGAAAAATAAATAACTTTATAATTAAATTTTAAAATAGTTGTCAATGAAATTAGTAATTTTATTTCAATCTATTTGTGTTCCATTCTCGATTCCAACTTACTAAAATTTCTGTTTATAGCAAAGATTACAAAATGGCCATCTTTCATCCGAATCCGTTGTGTTTTTGTTACAAGGCGTCACCAGATAGAGTTATGAATTTCTTTCGTTAAACATAACGCGGTTTAAAATAGTTCCGCTATTTCCTTAAGTTTATTACGGTAAAATTTTATCCAGCTGAATGTTATGAAATATTAGTTTAACAAAAATGTTGAGATAGTAAACACTGAGAATGAAAGCGGAAACGAGTTGAGGTGATGGCTTTGCATTTGCACAAGTGAAATTTCGGCAAGTTTAATTAAAAAAAATAAGTACGTAGCATCAAATGTTAAGATTGCAGAAATGAACTTTTCTATAGTTTTATTGGCAGATTAGAAGTTAATGCCGATGTGTTAAAGGTGTGCAGAATAACCGAGTTGGAGGTAAAAATTGTAGAACAAAATCATCAAAGTATAAACTTAGCATACTATTATGATATCATAATAATTAGAACTCTGACACGGATTTCGAATGATGCACGGGATGTTTTTAGAGGATTAGCCGAACACATTTTGGATGCTTTAGTTAACTATCGAAACTTGTTGTTGAAATTATGTGTTGATTTTTATTTGAAGTTTCGGATGGAGTCCTTCGCTAAGCAACATAATGATTCTAAAGAATCTCTTCGAAAAAAACTTACAAAGTTAATATTGTTTAGAAATGAATAAAATGTTGTTTTAAAATTTACCAAACCAAAAACCAATTACAAAGATTTTTGAATTAAAATTAGCTTGTGTATTTCATAAATAAAAGCCATTTGAAACGCTGACTTTTTTGCCCATATTATCGTGTTTTTCTTTAAACATCAATTCCTTTTCCGCTGGTGATTCTTAATAATTGTTTTTAAAAACTTTTTTTTTCAATAAAAAAAAATATTTTTGAAACCTTAATTTGTCGAACATTTCATTATCCACCCTTTCTATATGTTTGTTGAGTGAAAATGAGATTTTGACAGAACCAGAGAACCAGAAAAACTGGCACACGCGATTAGTATGGGAAACGTCAAGTTGCCAGGGGGTTGGACCACACTGACTTGACTCTTAGAACAAAAATTCAACCATTTTCTGTCTAATTTTTTGTTGTCAGCTTTTGCAGGATCGCAATACCGACGGCAGGTGGCGAACCTGAAAAATTTGACAAAAAATGCCCTGTAGGAAAAATGGTCCTGTTTAGCCCGATTTTATCGTAGAAATTGCGTGTTTTTTTTTAAAGTTGGGTGGCATTTCCTAACTGGGATAGCATTTCTTCAAATCGATCGATGCGCACTCTGGAATCGACATTGCGTACTGTTGAAAATATGATTTTTTTTTGTTTTTTTTTTTCTGGAAAAATTATCCAAAAATCGAAATCGAGTGTCCAGTCAGTATGGTCAGTGCTATATCTCCATCATCCTGCTGCCAATAGCGCCCATCATCCAAATTCGAGAGCTCAAGTACCTGGTACCATTTTCGACCGTGTCCAACGCAATGATGATGACGGCCGTCGGAATTGTACTGTACTTCATACTCAGTGAACCCATTACGATGGAGGAGCGAAAATATTGGCCTGAATGGAGCGCTGTGCCGTCGTTCATGAGGTATGTAGGTACTTTTTTGAGGTTTGGGTGATGGGTTAATTGCACAAAATCACTCAATAAAATCACTGGCTGCAGTGGCACTGCAGCTGTTCAGAAGAAACATTATTTTGTTGAAAGATGTATTTTTGAAAAATATTTATTTCAAAAATGGTAAACCATGCGTTATAAAAACAATGAAAATTTCTCAAAAAAAATGTTATTCTCATCTTCAGCGTGGTGCTCTTGGCCATTCAGGGTATGAAAACAGTGTTGCCAATCGAGAACCAGATGAAACACCCGGAACACTTTCTCGGATGGTTCGGAGTCAACAGTGCAACGATAGCCTTCACGATGGTTGTCGTCGGTCTCACCGGATTTTTCGGCTACGCCCAATATGGTCCCGACACTGCGAGTGTGATAACGCTAAATTTACCGACTGATAGCCAGTAATAATATGTGTAAAAGGGATACATTGGATTGCATGATTTCATATTCCTTTTATTACAGATTAGCGGAAGCAACTCGTCTACTGGCAGCACTTGCCGTTATGCTCTCACTGGGATTAACTTATTACGTTCCTATGGAAATCATCTGGAAGCGAGTTCAGCATAAAATTCCTTCAAAGCGAGTAAACTTATTCCAGATAAGCTTTCGGGTAATTTTACTCCTACTGATGGCAGGAATCGCTAGTGGAGCACCGGAAATAGAACCCTTCGCGGGTTTGATGGGATCCATTGGCTGTGGAACTTTGGTGGTCCTTTTCCCAGTAACTTTAGATTTGGCATTCCGTTGGCCCAACAATTTTGGTTGGATGAAATGGCGATTTGTGAAAACTTTGTTTATATTTGCTTTCGGGTTGTTTGTACTCGTGGCTGGAACTTATTTCAGTATTTTAGAGGTCGTTGCCATTTATAATAAGCATAATTAAAAAATGATCTCAAAATACTTCGCACTTCATTATGGATTCCATCATATCCGGAAGTTCCCACCCTGTTTTCGTAAACCTCAATTTTGTGAACAAACATGTGGTTTTCCTCCGAACCTTCCCAGGTGTATCTGACTGAGTTCGAATAGAATAAAATTCTCAATAAACGCAACAAACCGAACCGGACCCTTTTGCATATTCATAAACCACTAGGCACTGAAAGCAATACCTACACTAAGCCTCAATGGAACCTTTCTCAACGGAGTGAGTCCGTCCCCCGTCCTCCATTCACAGTGCAATGTTAGTTGGTTGGCATCGATCAAGTTTTATGCTGATGCAGAAAGGGAAAAAAGTATCCGTATGTACCGAAGCGGTTTTGCGCTAGCTGGCCGGATTAAGTTACTCACACCTTCGCTCGGCGAATCCGACCGGCACTGCCAAGTGGCACAAATGTTTTGTTGTGAATTAGCTTGATGACTTTTTGCTTCCAGGCTAGCGTGCGTTTGTGGAACGGAACCGAACGAACGATTTTATTTCTCGTAAATATGACTTTTTGTATTACTGCATGAAATGTCTCACCTGTGACTGAAATTACTTCAAATTTAAGCTTAGAATTAAATTTAAGAAGATGGATAGCTTCCCAGGTTACATAGATTAAGTCAACTATCATCATCATTTCTTATGGATTTATTATGGCATTTCATATGTAGGGGAAAGGTTTCCTAAATGGGCCTATCGGGTTAAATGACCCTATGGCTGTTTGATGAAATGGCTGACTAGACAGCTTATCTGACCAATGCATTTTGAGGGTGATACGCTTAGAACATAAGGCAAGAAAGAATTTTATGAATTTACAAACTCGAAAAAATTTAAAAAATCATACAAGGTTTTGATACATTTTGATGTAATATTTCGACTTGTAAAAATTATACATAAAAAAGCTTAAAACAAAAACTAGTATGGTTTTTGTTTCTTACTGAAATGAACTTTAGAAATTAAACATATTTCAGCTTTTGTGGAGGTTAAATAATGATTATATAGTGGAATAATAGAGTGTTTGTGTATGCCCCCATCATGTTTGTAAAATGCCCCCATCCTAAAATAACAGGTTAAATAGAATAAATAAATGATTTTTATCATTGAACCTTCAAATATAAGCTCTGAATAACATCTTAAGAGAGAATTGAATATCTAAAAACAGATTTGATAAAGTTTTTCTCATGGATGAACTGCCTCCATAGTATGGCAACCCTAACTTTTGTTTTATTCCATAAAATTATAATATACATAGATTTTTATAAAACTTCAGCTTTGTCGTACGGAAATTATTACTTTCTAGCAGTTTCAATGAAATTATACGGAAATATTGCCCAAAAACTGAAATTTTGTTCAAAACACAAATAGGCGCATTTAGCCCGCACGGTTTGAGTTTCGACGTTTTAGACAACACTTACAATAAAATCATTTTCTTGGAAACAGAAGAAAATTTTAACATGAAAATTACTCCAATGTATAGAAAACAGATGCCTGCACACGTGCGTATAGTTTTTGTACACATATTCGACGTGATATTTGATTAAATCAGTGTTCTGCTTAATAGGCGCATATAGCCCGCTCCTCCCCTAGCTAGTTTTATAACTGTTTTTTATGGTCATGAAAAATGTTAAGATTAGTGATTTAACCATATGTCCTAAAACGCTAAAAAAGCTTTCACTAAATATACTGATTAAGTTGTTTAGAAAGAGTTCTGAATGCTTTATCAAAATTCCAATAGAACATACATTAAGAAGTTTGTTTCAAGCTTTTTTTTTTTTTAAATTAGGTGACAGTTTCGATCAATATGTCAGAAAAGGACACGTTCAGGCTAGATTGTACATATTTGAATTGGAGCCTCCATTTTTACACATTTTTGATAAGTCATGTGTGATATTTTTGAGCTGAATATAAAAATATAAAAAAATATTTAAATACTTCAAATAACCGGAAGTGGTATGAATATCTATAAAATATTGAATGAAAGGCCCAACTAGTAGGAGAAAAAATTGTTGCTTGACGCCATCAATAATCCAAGATGGCATTATCCGGTATTCTTTTTAAAGCTTTAAATGACTGACACTCTCATGAAACACCCTCAATATGGATATTGAGTGAAAGGGCTAAACCGTTAGAAGTCGAATTTCGCTGTCCGATGACATCTTAAAATCCGAGATGGTTTCGTCCGCTCAACTTGAAAATGCTGTAAATGGCTGAAATTCGCATGAAACCCACGGAACATGGATATTAGTTCATAGGACTAAACGAGTACAAGTCGAATTTCGCCTTCTTCTAATTCAGCCCTTTAACCAACACCCATATGGGTGTTCAAAGATATTTTTAGTGATAAACAGCGTTTTAAACTTAAGCGGAAGTCGTCATCTTAGATTTTTATATGGCGCAAGATAGCGAAATTCGGCTTCCTTCATCCCTGCCACAAAATTGTAAGGGTTTCATGTGTCATTTACAGCAATTTAAAGTTCAGTGGAAGCTGCTATTTTGGATTTCAATATGGCATCAGGTAGCGAAATGGGATTTTCAGTGGTTAACATCATTTTAAATTTAAGTGGAAGCCGCCAACTTGGATTTCAAGATACTGTCTGATAGCGTAATTTTGACGCTATGATTGACTTCTTCTAGTTTAGCCCTTTCACCCAATCTCATATTGTGAGAGTTTCAAGCGGTTTTAATCATTTACAGCATTTTAAAGTTTAGTGGAGACCGCCATCTTGGAGTTAAAGATGGCGTCAAAAAGCGAAAATTGACCTTTTCTAGTTGAGCTCTTTCACCCAATACCCATATTGTGGAGCAATGTTCCGAAAATCAATCATTTTCACTGAGCCATGCTTGAATACATTCCAAGCCACAAAATCAAAGCAGTCAATTTTTCCTTCTTCAACCAAATCACACAAACAATCATGCATGACAACGACGCTTCTGTATTTGAAACACTTTTGCGATACATGATGTGGTAAAGAAGGACGCAGACTATAAGCTATCGAACAACTCGATACTGATTTCCTTCCTTGACGACTTTCAACCTTTAGGATCATAACTGGTATGTTCAGTTTTGAGCGATCTATGTAGGCTATCAGATGATTTTTTAATTTTTTGCCTTGCGTAAAAGAACTAAACCATGACTAGGTAACCGCAATGAACTGTCCAGCATGTGTTATTGTTGATTTTCGACATATATTCTATGGGTACTTTTACCACGTGCGTATCACAGCACTCGGAATATGAGTATTCTAGCTAGAAACCAATCCTGATTGCTTTTCTTGAGCGATTTTCCGAAAATTGTTGTGGAGGTTTCATGCGATCTTAAGGTCCTTTAGAACATTTTAAAGATAAGCGAGGGCCGCCATCTTGGTATCATTCCACCGGACATTCACTACCAATCACTTATATAGTTCATTTAAAAAGTCTGGCGTCATTTACTGTACTGATGATTATCAAATCAGAAATGATGAACTCATCCTACGCGTGCAATTGGTTGTCTTGCGAGATAAACGTAAAATTTTAGCTATTTATATGGCTCTTATAAAAGCGTTATGAAATCCATTAACCATTTATATGACAATAATAAAGCTATTAAGCATTGAATTAACTAACGCCATGTTGATTGCAAAATTCAAGGACACAAAATTACGCCATGTTGATGGATTCTCAATGTTAAGTATTTGAAAGTATTTCTCAGGCCTATTATCAATTAATTCCATGTTTGTGATGTCATAATGTCATGTTTTATAAAAGCAAAATCCGGGCATTTGATTTCTAAGTTGATAACCATAAATCCGGGCAATACTCGGGTAAATTTGGTCAAAACTAGAGATGTACCGAATAGTGGTATTCGGCGAACGGCCGAATACCGAATATTGACCTTTTCAACTATTCGGCCAAACGAATATTCTATAGAGTTTTCAATGAAAAAACCTTAAGAGATTATTTAAATGCTTTTTATTTCTTCCATTTTAATGCCCCTAATGTTTTAGTCGTTTTTTTTTTCAATCAGATAGTATTATCGGATGAAGTATTACAATATATTTTTTAAGTAGGGGTCTTTCTGATTTTTAAAATGTCACCAATAACTGACATCAGATGACTAGTCGTATCGAGGGCGTTTATCACCAAAGCAATTGCGCCTGTGAAATCTGGCATAAAACATGTCGCAACAGGTGCCCAGCTATTTGGATTTGCTTCTCTGATATTGAATTAGATGAAAGTCGAATTTGAGCATGATATCTTTAAAGTAGTTGTTGAAAAGATTGATTATCTTTAACCTTAAGCATACCATATGTCAACCACATGTATCCAGACGGCCAGGTAAACAGAACGATTTTTGAAAAAATTAAAATTAAAAAGGGCAAAACATTTATGTTTATTTTGACATTTTTGAAAAATTGAACACAAAATCTAAATAATTTTAAAGAGGAATTTGAGTTTTCTATTTGATTTAGCAAATAATCTGAATAAACCCGAGCAAACCTCGGGAAGTATTAAACAATATCTGGACATCCCGTCCAGATTTGACTTATTCTTTATATTTGATTATATTTGACTGGGTTCTTTACGGGATTTATGGGCAAGTCTGAATCTATCCAGAAAATTTGGAATAAACTTTTATCACAGTATAAAGCGATACCGTTCAGCATTCTCCAGTACGATCTACAGTGAAATATATGCGGATACACCTTAGATGTTTTGCTGAAACCATAATTTTTTAATGATTGTGTAGCTTTTACAACATTACTTCTGGATATTTCATACATTATCAAAAATTATTTGAAAAATTTACAAGTCTGTAGTAGATATTCGGCCTATTCGGCCGAATAGTTAGCTCAACTATTCGGTGAGCCGAATATTCGGCTTAACGGTTTCTCGGCGATATTCGGCGCCGATTATTCGGCCGATCGAATATTCGGTACATCTCTAGTCAAAACCCATAAATTACTCAGCAAAAATAAAAAAAAACTTGAAAAAACATATTTCGTCAAATGTGGATAGATTTTAAATCCAATTTTAGGCTTCCAAATAACCCTTTCATGACTATGTTTATAAAAATTGAGCAAAATATTTTGTTTTGGACGCATTAATAAAAAAAAATATATCCCATTTTTTAATTTGCCAAAAAAAGTAAATAAATCCGGGCAAAAACCGGGCATATTTTAATTAAATCCGGGTAACCGGACCGGACTGGGCTATTTCCGAATTTGTATTAAATATCCAGGCAAACCCGGATAAAACCAGGCAATCTAGCAACCTTACTATAGCTCTAACAAAATTGTGCTGACCATAATAAAGCTAAAAATGTTACTTGGGTTAATTCCCAGAACGAAAATTTGAAATAAGGTGTAAGATGCGGATTTTTTTTTAATTCAAGGTTTAACTCTTTCAAATTTCATTAGAATACATACATATATTGGTTTATTGTACATCTTTTGTGTCGATGGCTTCAAACGCCGAGTTTTTTTTGGTATGCTAGGCGTACTAGGTTCGATTTACGGTTTCGGCGAGAAAACATTTGGGTTCGAATCCAATAAGTGACCGACAGGTAAGATTTGTGTCTCCCTTTAACTGACTATACAATAAAAATGTTTCATCAATTGCCAGCTGGCCAGGACACGGATGCCGGAATACCTGTAAGTAAACTAGCCCACCCCTGATTGACTAGTGCTTCCGAAATATACTTACATTAACACACGCAATACATTCACTCCATAACAGTTCATACGAAGCCATAGGGTACGGGTATAGTGTAAGTTGCATTGGAGAATTGCCGAACAAATGAATCTAAGTAATGCAAGTGCGCACATAAATAAAGAGGGTAAAATAATACAACACTTTGTCTTGTGAAGAACTTAAGAACTTTCGAATGCATGGATTTATGAAGAACTTTTGTGAAGAACTTTCGAATGCATGGCTGGAAATTGATGAAATTTTCAGCGAAATTACCTAGTAAAATAATGTTTACATATGAAAATTTTTGTGATGTTCTGTCGTGTTGTTGGTGAAATAGCATCCGATGAAGAAATTTATCGACTTTAATTTTTGGGCAACACGTGCACCATCTGTAATGCATACTAGGATCCTCCTTTTTATTAAATCAAGGCAATTTTTGATAACGTTTGCTGTTTCCTTCAAAATAACTCAAAATTTTAAATTTGTTCCAAGTTATAACAAATTTAGTCGATTGTTCTCCTTTGGCACAAAACAACATATTTGATTTTTTATCACTCCACTACTGTTTTTGCGTAATGTCACGATTCCAGATCCAACACAGAGTTTAAACTTTGTGGGGCTTATTGAAGTGATACGGTCGCAATTGGAGGCAGTCTTCTTTGTATTTTAGTCGTTCATCCTGTCAATCGTTATGAAAGAATGGGTAATTGGCAGTTTCCGCAGATTGTTAGCCTCCTCAAATACTCGACATGATTTTTTTAAATTTTTTATCCGTGTTTATTTTCTAAAAATACAGGCGAGACTTGTCAACGACAATTTTGGTTGGAAACCTGTGAGGTGATCGCTATAGAGTTCGTTTTTCTGTCTTTTATGAAATTTTTCAAAATATCCCTCCACAAGCAGTACAAGATTTTGCGCACGATTTTACCACCGTATTTTGTTCATTTTACCGGTGGTCAGCTTTTCTACCTTGTAAAAAAAGTAAGTCTAGCCTATGTATAAGTCAGCTAGACGAAGCAGTCAGAAAAATTGGACTGTTTTTATCACTACCTCATTAATATTTTCGGATTGAGCTTGAAAAACCTCTCACTTCATGAAATCAACAATCTTCACTTTTATTCAAATTTTAACTCACTATTGAGTTTTTAGGACTTCTTAAACGATTTACCTTGTGAAATTTGGACGAATAGTTGATTCTAGCAGTTTTTGGGTCTCCAACTGGGTTTTTACTGGATTTTTGTCGATCCTGCTCAAAAAATTTTGTCAAAGGACTTCAGTATTGGACGCTATCTCTAAAACCACTTGACAGATTATCACCAAATTTTGTGCACCTACACATTATATAACTAAGTATCCACACTGAAAATTTCATCAATTTCCATCCATGCTTTCAAAAGTTATTCACGAAACAGAGTGTTGCATTTTTTTCGAATACATTCCTAACTAAGGCAGAATCTGCACCGAATCTCTGCACCCATGGTGGAAACATACATACAATATTATCAATTTATAGCTAAAGTAATTTCCCTTTCGTCGATATTCTTCCCGAAACCATCACAAATGACGTGATCACTCGACTGTTTTTTAATGGCTGGTATATCAGGAAAACTTGCTCTATAAACACGGCCATTTTGCTTGTTTAATGTTGCCTCCAGAGTAAAATACTTTTCGTTCAAAAAAAAAAAGTTGTGAACGACGCATATTTAGCATAAACTGAGAATCTGTTTGTTATTTTACTACTTATAGATGATATTGGAATTGTTTTCAAAGAGAAATAACAAATGATTTAAGTTTTATGCAATTAACAAAGTTTATCACTTTCACGTTGCCACCCTTTATTTATTGTCTTCGAAAACAGAACTATTTTACAGACTTATTCTTATTATAGTAGTAGCTTTATTCATTTTTGAACATCTATTTTGAAAGCCCTTTAGTTTTTGACGGAAATATTATTTAAAATTAATTGTACATTCCATAAATATATTTATTAATCTTTTTCTGTTTGGGTAGATTTAGCATATGCAATAACAACAAAAATGCATATAACTTTGTAAATTACACTGGTTAATATTTCGATTTTTAAAGAAAAAAATCCAATCTACAGTTTCATTCAAATATTTGATCGTACTAAATATTTTCAGTTTTAAAAAGAGCTTAAAACGCCCTACTGTATTGCGTTTCTCGAGTCGAAATATCTGAATCGACCGATACCCGAGACAACTCGTCGTCGGATGCAGTGGGCAGTGGAACTTGTCAATTTATGCATGCATGGGAGGTATTAAATAATTATTATAAAAGGCAAATGATTGTATCCACAACGTAGACTTCTCAGCTCGGATCGACAGCAGCAGAGCCATGCTACAAACGACGGAATCTGTTCAAACTGTTTCAGTTGTAGGAACGACTTTTCGTTGTAACATCCCACGATTGCTGCACCATTAAGGTTAACAAGTTCTGGAACTCTTTGTTGTTCGATTCTGCAGCCTAGCTGTTTTTTTTTCTTCTTTCAACAGGAAAATGACAGGTGTAATTCAAGCCGAGTCATGCCATTTGATACACTACGTGACATATGACTGGACTGTAATCTACTGTTCAAACTCTATAACTATAACCTTGAACGTGTTGCGTTTGTTTTTGTTTAATTTGCAAATGATGAAAAGTATAAAAAAAAATGAAACAGGACCGTTTAGGGAGTTATTGATCGCCTTTTACAGTCCAAACAATTACTGTTCACTCATGACATAATGAAATCAAAATGGGTGTGAAACTCTTTTTGGTTTCCCGAAATCGGGCAAGTCGTAAATTGTGGCGAGGTTTGCTATTACGTTGAACAAATTTATTGCCTTCGATCAACTACCAGTAAGTTGAAGAAAAGGGGTGGAAAGTTCATCATTAAAATAATACGAAATAAATTATTCGATGTAATGTGCATAACAATGAGGAAAAATGCCATGTTCTACCAACAATAGTGAAACCAAAAATTTATAGCTTCTAAGATATTACCATAAATATAAAAATCGATTGTAAATGTCTTTCATCTCTACGAAAAGTATATGTTTGAAGCTCGATTTCACTCATAATTTTGTTATCTATGGAAATCATTAGCTTCGGAATGTTTATGTTACTGCTGTTTCTTGTTCAGATAGATTTTCAAATCATTTTGCTTCGTTGAAGTGAGTTTCGAATTCCAATATCAAGGCAGGTTAAGTTATGAAGTTGATTACCGACTCTAGATATCGCTCTATATTTTTATTTCCTCTAAATGTCAATTACCTTAAGCTTAAGTTTGGAAAATTGTCCTTTTTTATGGAATCCGTATTGTGTACTCACCTGGAAAGAAAAAAAAACAAAATTTAAAATGAGTTATTTTGAAAACAAAAGTTTCATAACAGAATGTTATTTGGAAACGCTTATATCGTAACTTAATGATCATCCCAAATGAAGAGTGCTACCGTCATAAAAAATAATTTATGTTTCCACCTGAAACCACAATTTCATCGCAAAACACCCACAACTTCCGCTTGTAGGAGAGAGAGAATGGAAATTGGTCTATAACTTCCAACTTCCAAGTCATGGCGTGCTGTTGCTCATTTACATTTATCGCTACATCCAAACCAAACTGTTCTACTCTCGCGTTGAAATGACACCAATTTCGCATATTGTCACCACGTGCAATCTGCCGTTTCTAGCTGCTGTTGTCGTTTGGAAAAAGTTGAACTATGAAACAGGAGGGAAAAAAATGTAACTCAACAACGCCTTCAATCGAGAAGCCCAGGTTGGTTTTGGAGCGTAAAAAATTACCGCGATGAACAATTCATTTCCATCTAGGTTTCTATGTAGGTATCTTTTGGACGGTAATGTTCCGAGAGTACGCGCGCTCGCGGTTTTATAAATTTGGGTTAATCTCCCGAACGCGCATAAGAAGTGCCACTATTAAGCCCGTGACAGCCGCATTACCTATAGCCAAGACTTAGTTTTAATGTAGTTTGGTGGATTGTTGTAACCAATTTGCTGACGATTTTGGCACGACCGGGGCTTTTTCGATCTAGGTAGGACTTTGAGCTCAGATTGATGCAGCTTCAGTGTAATGCATTACCGTTTTTTTTTTGTTAGTTAATTTATCGGGCTTATCGGTGAAAGTGATATCCTTTTAATTAAAGTACATTTTCAGGTTATGAAATTTTATAGACGGATAGAATTTTAATAAGAGCTATGAAATATCATCACATACCCAATTTTTGTTTAGCACTGGCCAACTATTATAAAGTGGTAGATACAGATAGAGTTGCATCTACCACAACACATTAGTAGGCCCAGCGTATACGTGATCGCTCAGATAAGCTCCCTTTAGCTCAGACCGACTCCATCGATGTGTAAGTAGACTTCTCAGTTTGTTATCAGCGCGGGCAAACCCAGACCGATGCAACCTTATACGATTTCTCTATGGAACGTGTGACCAACATCTATTTCCTAAGTGTTAGTGAATCTCGTTTTTTATCAGATTAAAGCTTTTTTTGCCTTGATAGCATTGAAGATGGAACCTTAAATATGATAATAAAAAGCTTAAATCTGACCAAATTCTGGGAGATGTTCTGTACACGGCTTCTATAAGTTTACATGGGTCTGGGCGAATCACGGTTGGCCTACTAATGTATCGTGGTAGTAATGTTTTAAATTTATTTTTAAAAGGCAATATTTCGACATAAGTACTAAAGTAAATAGAGAAAACAGGCAGGTATTCAAAAACTTCGATTTTTTTCAGTAAACCACTCTTTTTCAGTTTCAAATAGTAAATGACAGCACTCTATTACAGTTGAACCAGCTTCAATATTGATTTGCCAGGTTTAATTAAGCCCATCTTTATCATTTCGACGTAGTTTTCCAACATAGTTTTTTTGAAGTTCACGCCGCAGAAAATATTTCTGGATTTGCAAAAACTCATCAGCCCAAGAATATACCACCGCCAAACATTCCTCTCATCTCAACTTCGAAGTCAATTGCAAATCATATTGATTATGCTGCTAGTTATCTGGTCAATCGAGCTACATCCAAAAGAACATCATTATTTCGACCATGGAGTCGTAAGCCGCTAACAACATTCAGGTTGTGACCAAGGATTAGAACCCTCTTAACACATTAGAGGTTCGTCCAATCGAAAAATATTGAGCAGTACAGCAAAGCCTTAAGGAAACCCAAAAAACTGTTGGCAGCGAGAAGCGGTTCAAAGCAAACTGGGGTTCTGCGGCGAAGTAAGCAGATAAGGTACCTAACTGTAAAAAATCTGATGGTAAGCGACAAATGAGAGGCTCGCCAATTTGGACTACGTCGACCGGAATCTGAGTATTTTTTTCAGTCTTATGCATATTGAACTTCAAAAAGAAGGACACTTTATCAATCTTATTTACGCGCAAGTGGTCAGACGCAATTTTTTCGAAGCAGGAAAATTTTCTCTTTTTTTAATTCAAATAGGTATTTATACTTTAAAATAAAAAAAAAGTGTGACGATACCTCAGCTTTCAGGAACCAGCAGAAAACACTCTTAGGAGTTATGGATGGGGTTCACCAGGTAAGTAATCACGATTCAGGTAAGTTCAGGTGGGTATGCACTTCAGTTTATTATTAATTCTTCTCTTCTTTTACGGTTTTTCATGCACTATATTTACTTTTCTCTACGATTTCTCTCTATCAATTCACTTTTATTCTTATTTCTACAAAATTTAACTTAATCCACTAAATTTTCTTCTTAAAATCTACAAATTGTGTTAATCTCAACTGCTGTCAACTTGACGGGTCGGTGTCACAACCAAAAACAGGGGCGAAATTCTTCTTACGAAGGCCTTTTATCACTTTCGACCTAGCCGGATACCACAGTTCGCATAAAATGTTCAGTTGGTCGAAATATTGCGTTTTTGCGATAAACTTGTGGATGTTTAATGTAGCATGTTCCCACGTAGATGTCACCACCGGATTGATAGGATCGAACAAAGTGTGACACTTATAATACAGTGGACGCCCGGAAGTGTTTTTGATTGAGTTTCGCACGTGTCCAGGGCCCAGGATTGTGAAACTTTTAGGTCTGCCTGGAGATTTCTATGGTGAAATAGTGCTGACACAATTTAAGTATTGTGACTGATGTTGCAACATCGACTCCATCATTTCAAGATATCCATGAGCTGGCACAAAATATCAGTGAGCTCTTTCCCTTTTTGGTTTGTGTCTAAGGTAATTTTGAAAAATCTTTTATTTATCAATCCTATCTGCCAAGTAGGATTTCCTATAAAAATAAACCCTCTCCTTTACCTATCTGAAACAGCATCTTTATATGGATGGTCGTATGAGTTCTCTGTACCTGAAAAGTTAATTTTGCAGTTTCAGGCCATCCTTACTTGATTAGGTTGACTTGACATGGTGTGCATTATGGCACCATACTCATCCTCAATAGTAACACTTCCCAGCAAACATGTAATTGTACCAAAAATGATAATTTATGTCGTTTACAATGGTGTTGCGAATCGCAATTCCAACTGCGTAGTGAAATTGTCGTTTAAAATGTCGTTTTAAGTCAGTTGCAATCGGATATGATAGAAAATTCGCAATGTTTGTAAATCATCGTCATGTTCTCTTTGCAGCCAGCAGTGCATTCAGATAGTTAAAAATCAGATGGAAATTGAGTATATTATTGAGCAATATTGAGCAATGGCAGAACTGGAAAATATTTTCGCTGGCAACGCTTGGAAGGCTATAAAAGCTAAATCTTGCGCTCTCTTGCATCCTTCCGATAGGTACGAATATGGTGTGGGATAATGCCTGATTGGTGTAGTTTTCGTCGCTTTAGAAAGGAATGATATTTATGCATGTATATTGTCTCCACTTTGGTAGGTAAATGCTTTTTTTTTCATGTTTCATACGATCATTCTATAATGTATATAAGACGTATATCAAAACAGTATAAGAATATAGCCAAAAAAAATGTTTCTGGGTTTGAATGAGAAATGAATCCAGGTACAAATTTTGGCATCTTGTGTTGGGCTTGATGATTAGTTGTACCTTGTGTATCAGCCTACTGTAACCAGTGATGTCAACCTTCCAGATTTTGTCTGGATCTTCCAGACTTTTTGGACTTCTGACAGACATTTATTCAGGTTTCCAGACTTCCAGACTTCCAAACTTTTGTCATTTCTTCCAGACAATTCCAGACTTTTGGGTAAGGACATGAATGATTCAAAGAAACTATGAAGATTCAAAATGGTCATGGTAAAAATGGTAGAAAATGATTAGAATTTATTGATTATGAATTCAAAAGTGGTTAAAAGCTATTAATAATGGCTTCGAAGTGTTAAATTGAGAGTCAAACAACAGAGCATGTAACTGATGCTGACAGAAACAAACGATTAGTGGCTATCTGCAGCATTGAGATCTGGTGACCAAAAAAAAGGTCACCATCTTCAAGAGTAAGCTATCCAGACATTTCGAGACTTTTCCAGACATTTTTTAAAAATCTCAGACTTTCACGAAAAACAGTTGGCAACCCTGACTGTAACTACTGATTCAAACACTTGGGCGCTCTTGGCTAGAATTCTCTTTCCCTCACCGAGATGCAAGAGCTCTCCCTCTCACACTTGCTCTCCGAGTCGCTTACAGCTCGTGTAAGCTCGGATAATGAGGTGAGCATGATCAGCGAAAGAGGATTGCGCTTACAAGCTGCGATACGACATTGTATACCGGTTTTCCGGTATTTATGTATACCGATTTTTAAGGAAATTTTCAACCAAGAATTCCAATTTTCAGTAAAACATACGGATTTCATATTGACTTTTGAAAAATTCGAAGATAGAAAAATTATTTCCAAAATATAACTAAAATGAATAAATTTGTGCACTTCCTTGGCAAAACTATTATACTTTACACTAAGATCTTTTTTACAAGAGTTGGTTTTGCTCCTCATTCCAAACACGGCTTTTATTTACACGATGTTTCGTCATTATAACGTTTTCTTTACACGGTTCTCACGAATCAGCATGGTTTCTAAAAGCAAATATTTTATGTCCCATGTGTTAACGGCGGATTTCATACCTTGTAAAAACAATCCTTGGTGTATTTTGAAAATAATGTTTTATACTCAATAATCAACATTTCAGTAGACCGCGAGTAATTTTGATTTCTGATTGAAAATCTTGAAGTTTTCTTTTCGTTTTTATCAAAATCTGGAAATTTCTACAATTACAACTACATTGAATTTTTGATATTTTTAAAACCATAAGTTAAACCGTTTCGCAGTCTTCGGTAAAGTTGTTAAATGAATATCGAATACTCAATGACTTTCTTGAATGATGTTATAAATAGTTGTTACTTTATCTATTCCAATTTCTAAAAATTGTAGGATTTATTTTGTTCACAATATTGTACCTCTGAAACAAGGACATCTAGGTAAAATCTGTATTCATGATTGAATGAAGAATAATGAATTGATTCTGAATATGCTTTTAGATCATATAGACTTATCAGTTTATCAGTAATCAAAAATCGAATTAACCCAAAACTGCCAATTTTTAAATTTTCAATCGCCATATCACCAAACCTAGAGGTGATAGTCACAGTTTGACAAATCTTTTCACTGTCTCTGCAACCGAAAATGTAATATTTTAAAATCACGATACTGGCAAAATAACAACTTTTTTATATATTCTTCCAAGAAACTTGGTTTTAAAAGCTTGAAAAAAGTGGTATTTATAACGTAAAACGGAGTTACATTGATTACCGGGGTAACTTTGATCAACATGAAATTTTTCCACATAATCATCAATAACTAAGTCTACAGTAAATATATCTTAAAACTTTTTTCTACGTTTCAAAACCTATTTGTTGAGTTTCAAATTGGGAAAAACTTGGTTTATTTTAGAAAATGTCGAATGTAAGTAGAAATGTTATTTCAAAATCTTGAAATATTTATTTTTTTCGAAGGCTCGCAAACAAACCCCGTTCCTGATGAAATCAAAGCGTTTAGATGCAGCAGGTTGATTTATGTGACAGTTCAACTTATTTTCTTAGTAAATATTGTTTGGGTGTAGTTTTTGTTGTATTTTGAGGTAAATTTTTGATATTTAAAAAACCATTTCATTTTCTAAGAGTAAACCAGTCCCCATTTTCTAAGAGTAAACCAGTAACCCTATCAAATGGTAAAGTTTGAAATAGAACATTAAAGCGGAATAGTGTGAGGGCCTGGGCAATTTAATTATGGAATATTTAATTTTTTTTAGTTAAAATTTTTCGATTGTTGTTCGGCCTTAACACATTGAGGACCGTATTTTTTTTGGACCGCATAGAAATCTGAACCAAGAAACACCGAATTGAGCATTGTAGGGTAGAAGCACTAGTTATTGAACAGGAACCAGATATTGAACACTAGTAAAACATGTACCAATTAAAACAATAATATACAGTAGAAAAATGAATCAAAATTCGTTGTTCCACTGTTGAAGCATTTTCTACCTCTGTTCAAATTTTTATCCAGAATCTCGGACTCTTAAAGCCACAATCCCCGAAACTTGAATATGTGTTCAAATTTTGTCTTAGTTTTTCGACTGGATGAAAAAAACAGCCTATTTTTGATTGGGGGGAAATTGGATAAAAGACAAATAAACGTCTAAGATAATGATATAAGTGTTTTCAACTAAGTCTTTTTGAATGATTTCTGGAAGAGTAACAGCCTTTTTTATCCTTATTTTCTTAAAATTTAACAAATTAAAGTGTTCAATCATTGGATCACAGAAAACGCCAATGTTTCAATTATTGAACGTTCAATCTTGCAGTACTCGATTCGTAAAGAAATGCATGTACCAGTTATTGAACAAACATCGATTGGTGTTTGGAAATGTAAACAAACTGTTTCTTGGTTGCTAGTTCAACCATAATCGCCCCTGCAAGGCATACTATCAAGCGAAATACCCCTTAATATATGCAATAATATTCAATGTTTACGTGTTCAATAATTAGAACATTGCCTGTTCAATATTTGAATCATTGTGTTTAACCATTTGGGACAAAAGTAATTTTGAATAAAAAGGCTTAAATAATAATTTCAAAACATATCCCCGCGAAAAAAATATATCGATTCAAAGCTTAGAAATAAGCTTAAGCTACGCTATCAAAATTTTATCAGAAAAACCTTTCGTTATTATTTATTGGCCACAAATGTGTTGAATCCCAAAGATGGTGTTCAATATATAGTGCTCTTACCCTATAGGTATGTATCTCAAATTCCACTAAACTTTCACTTTGTACAGTTTCATGATTAATTTTATATCATTTGAGTTTGTTTCGAACTGCCTTAGCAATTGATTAACTAGCATTTGTAAATATTATGAAGGTGTTTTGTATCCTTTATAATCAAGAAAAATAGCTAAAACCGTCAAAATAGAGACTGATCACCCCAAAGCATCAAATTCACAACAAAGACGAAATCGATTTTTAAATCAAATTTAAAGTAGACTAATAAATTTTTGCAACCATGTTTCACGTTCATAGGAATCCAGTACTGGTTTTTAAAATATGAAACATGCCACATTCCCCTTAACAGAACAAATAATCAAAAAATATCGAAAAAAGTGATTAATTTTATCAAATTTTCATACCAAGTACCGAATTTTTCGGGCTTGAAAAAACCGATTTGAATGTGGCATCATTGCTCGGAAGCACAAACAGAAAACAGTGAAACAGTGTTGTTGCGAGGAGCCGT